>NC_067414.1:37745731-38062731 GCF_009764475.1 Pristis pectinata | reverse complement strand
AGCTGTTTGTTACCAAATGCTCTATGGTTCATATTTATTTTGTTGTTTTCAAAATCAAGTGAAAAGAAAAATTCAATTAACAAATTCCGTTTATTTTTGTTAATACATATCTTCAGTGGTCTTGCACTGAAAGATATTGATGTTTATCAGCAGCCTCTTTACATTGATATTTGATGAATTAAGATCATGCTCCTCTCAATTTCTGATAAATGCATGGCATCCAAGCTAAATTTATCAAAGAGGCACGGTATCCTATTAAATCATGAACCAAGATTAATTTAATTTGAAAATCAGCTTGGGATTTCTGTTCAGTGCTGTGCTACAGATCACTAATTTTGGGTGTTTCAACAGACAATAGTACCTACATTTCCAAAGTCTGTAGAACCCATATACTTTTATCAGAATTATAGAGAAAAATATTCTTTGGTCACCACGTTGACTGAAATTGTAAGCAGGTTTGAATTTGCTAGAAATACTGATGGGGAAGTAAATATCTGCTTGTGTGTGTGCAGACTGGAGAAATCAAATACAGATTGAGTGATCGACTTGCAGAACATTTCTATTCATTCTGCAAGGGTAAACCTGATCTTCCAGTTGCCCCTGGCTTCAATCTTCTACCTCACTCCCTTTTGTTTAAAGGTTAGTTGGAGAACAAGCTTGTGGTGTTACAGCCCTTGGGCAACATTGGCCTTTTCAGTTTGAATCTGAACTGCCTGCTTCTGATTTTTAAAAAGTCAAAGGTTGCATTGCAATATTAATCAAGGAGTTTATTCCTACAGCAAGGAGGGTAAGAAGTAGTGTAGCAGTTAGCATAACACTTCACAGTGCCAGCAACCCGGGTTCAAATCTGGCCACTGTCTGTAAGGAGTTTGTACGTTCTCCCCATGTCTGCATGGGTTTCCACCGGGTGCTCAGGTTTCCTCCCACATTCCAAAGACGTACAGGTTAGGAAGTTGTGGACGTGCTACATTGGTGCCGGAAGCATGGCGATACTTGCGGGCTGCCCCCAGGACACTATGCAAAAAGATGTATTTGATAAGATTTCTTTATTAGTCATGTACATCGAAACACACAGTGAAATACATCTTTTTGCGTCGAGTGTTCTGGGAGCAGCCCGCAAGTGTCGCCATGCTTCCGGTGCCAACATAGCATGCCTACAACTTCCTAACCTGTAGATCTTTGGAATGTGGGAGGAAACCTATACAGACACAGGGAGAACGTACAAACTCCTTACAGACAGTGGCCAGATTTGGCGCTATAATAGTGTTGCGCTAACCGCTACACTACCGTGCCTGCCTGTGTGTGCCCGTGTTTCACTGTGTGTTTCAATGTACATGTGACTAATAAAGATATCTAATCTAAGTACAGTCAGCCAGCACAGAAACAGGCTCTCTAGCCCATTTTATTCTCCCTACATTCCCCTCACCATCTAAGATTTTACTTGCATACCAGGGATAACTTACAGTGGCCAATTAACCTACCAACCCACATACCTTTGGGATGTGGGGGAAACAAAAAACCCTGAAGGATACCCACATGGTTGTAAGGAGAATGTGTAAGCATGCAGCACTGGAGATCAGGATTAAACTGGGTGGCTGGAGCTGTGAGGCAGTAGCTTTAATAGCTGCACTAACATGATACCCTTAAAGGTAATGCAGCCTTTAGAGGTACTGAAGGTGGAGCTCGGAAATAAGGACGATGATGAGGGTAGTGCAATTGAAGTAGTCAATATGGACTTGAGCATTTGACTAGGTCCCACATGGAAAGATGGTCCAAAAGGTTGGAGCCCATGGCAATTTGACATATTGGATCCACAATTGACTTGATGACAGAGGGTTGTTTTTGCAATTGGAAGTCTGTGACCAGTGGTTTACTACAATAGCCAATGCTGGTACCCTTAATACTTTAACAATCTGGATGCAAATGTAGGATGTATGATTAGCAAGCTTGCAGCTTGGTGTTATGGATAATGAGGCTAGTCTTCAGCTTCCCAGCAAAATTGATCAGTTGCTAGGATTGGCAGAGAAGTGGCTAGGTTATACACAATGAATGGTAGTAAAAGTAGAATAGTACTAGGGAGTAAAAGGGAACAGGAGGAAACTTCTTATACAGGATCCCTGAACGAATCGGCATGGGTACATAAAGTGGTTAATTCTACGTACGGGATATTTGCCTTCAATAACTGGGTCCCAGAATACCAAACCAGGATGATTATAGCACTCTGTATAAATAATAGTTAAGCTGCATCTGTGTGCTATTCTGGTTGCTACACCATAGGAAAGAAGTGATCAGCAGTTTTGTGCTTTTCTTTATTTTTAGCCATATTGAAACAAATTACACCATGATCTACTATGATCAGAAATCTATGTTGGATGTAAAAATAGTTACACATTTTGTTTCATGAGGGACATTTCCCATAGGTAGGTTACTTTAAAAAGTAGCAGCTGAAAAAAAAACAAAGTTTTCTCATGCACTTATAAAACTACTTTTACAAGAATCTGGCTTTCATTGCATTTGCTATAATTTAAGAGACAGGACTCAAATGTTAGCACTGCCTACCACTGGTCTGCCAAACCACATGCTCAAAAATCTGGAATCCAATCAATCCCGATAATATGTACCTCTTACATCCAAATAATTATTTCAGTATTCTGCTTTCAATTCAGTTTAAAATTCAAATTTTGTATGGCATTTGTTCTGTCTTTTTTGGGCATATTTGACTTCAAGGTCAAAACAAATTTATTTAAGCTGGCTGCAGTATCTAGGTGTGTATGACAGGTGAGTCCATTGAGGGAGGATTATTTTGGGGAGGGGGTGTTGCTGGCAAAACATAATATGAATAATGTTCAAGGTAAGAAGCTTCCTCATGTTTATGCTATTTGGTTAACAGTGGATAATGTGATTGTGGGTAGAAAATATTGACCATCTCCTGCAGTCAGCTGATTTACTTATCATTTTTCACTAAGTACATTGTTAATTTGCTATAATCTAAATGGGGAATTAATTGCAATAAGAAACTAATGACATAAGTATTTTAAGGAAAACAGTACTTAATTTAGATCTATCACTGCAGATACTTACATGAAACATTAACGTGACCCCTGCTGGGGACAAGCTCCAAGATGTGAGAAATAGATCTTGCCTTCAGTCACTAGCACTTGACAGTTTCCATACAAAATTTGTGATTGGGAGTTTCCATTGTGTAGATTTTTCCAAGCACAGTGCAGTTCATCAAACCACTGGTGGAAAGTTTACAAATCCACAATCATAGGGAATGGTAGGGAGTAAGGAGCCAACCAATGAAGTGAAATTGCTTTTCTGAAACTGGATTCTGTTTTTTCGAAAGAGAAACCTGAACACTTGTGGTGTAAAGGCCAACGTCCTGCTTTACTTATTGCCTTTGCACAACCTAATCTTTAAGAGTAAACATTTGACCTTTGTGTGTGCTACATAAACCAATCTTTGCAAAATTATTTAAACTCTAGACTTTCCGTGTGGATTTCATTTTTGTTCTGGATCCCTTGTGTCTGACATGCTTGGGCACAGATGACCCTTGACATCTGAATAGGCATTTGACAGCACGCATCACAAACCAGGCTACTTCTATTCTTCATTTGTATGTTATTTCTTGAAACCTCACCCAAAGCACAACTCAGCCCTAATTTTGCAGATAATTTACACCTCCATCACTATCCTGATGGATAAACTGAACTTTCTGTAGGGAACATTGGTAATCCAAAAATTTGAGGAAAAACTGCTAAACCAGTTCCTATTCCTAATCAAAGCAAATAAGTGCAGATGTTGCAAATCCAAAACAAAAGGAGAAAATGCTACAAGTACTCAGCAAGTCGGGGAGCATTTATGGCAAGAGAAAGAGTCAACATTACAGATCAATAACCATTAGTGACCTGCTGAGTGTTTCCCATTTTTGTTTCCCATTCCTGATTTCCATCTTAACTGCAAATTGAGCCAATAGCCCAACATATTTCAGCAAAGACAACATCTTTAAGTATTTCACAAAAGCAAAACTGTTTAACACTTCCTCAATGATCAATGAAATGAAGACGTGGCCTTCTGTGAATCCAATTAAAGGAGGATTGAAAAGTAGGAAAGCTGAAGGCTTCTGGAAGAATGTTTCAAAAGGCAAAGTATACAATGACCAAAGTCCTTGTCACTGATGCAGCAGAGAAAGGAAACGGGCAAAAGAGGCTAGAAGAGTAGAAGGCACTCTTTGCAATTAAAGACAGAAGGGATTGCAGAACAAAGAATGGGAAAAGCCATTGCTTGGAGTGTGTCAAGACTTCTAATTCAGGACAGTCAGCATAGCTTTGTGCATGGGAAGACTTGTGTGACAAATCTCTTGGAGGTGGTAACCAAGAGGGTAGATGAGGATAGGGCAGTGGATGTTGTCTATGTGGACTTTAGCAAGGCCTTTGACAAGGCGCCTCATGGCAGGTTAGTCTGAAAAGTTAGATCGCTTGGGATCCAGGGGGAGATAGAGGATTGGACTCCTAATTGGCTCAGTGGTAGGAAGCAGAGAGTGATGGTTGAGGGTGGTTTCTCAGACTGGAGGCCTATGCCTAGAAGTGTGCCACAGGGGTCAGTGCTGGGACCTTTGTTGTTTGCAATTTATATGGATGATTTGGATGTGAATGTACAAGGCATGATTAGTAAGTTTGTGGATGATACTAAGATGGGTGGTGTTGTAGACAGTGTAGAATGTTACGAAAAATTGCAGTGGGATCTTGAGCAGCTAGATATGTGGGCTGAGGATTGGCAAATGGCTTTCAACCCAGATAAATATGATGCATTGCATTTTTGGGCATCAAACCAGGGTAGGACTTGTATAGTGAGTGGTGGGGGGGGGGAGGGGGGAGCTCAGTTACAAGGAAAGGTTTCATGGATTAGGACTTTATTCCTTGGAACATAGGAGATTGAAGGGTGACCAGATGGAGGTGTATGAGATCATGAGGGACATGGACAGGGTGAAAGCACATTGTCTTTTTTCCCCCCGGGAAGGGATGCTAAGAACAAGAGGGCATAAGTTTAAGATCAGAGGTGAAAGATTTAAAAGGGATATCAGGGGCAGCTTCTTAACGCAAAGGGTGGTGCATATTTGGAATGATTTGCCAGAAATGGTGGTTGAGGCGGGCACAATAGCAGCATTTGAAAGCCATCTAGATAAGAACGTAGGTAGGAGAGGTTTAGAGGGCTGTGGGCGAAATATGAGCAGATGGGATTAGCTCACTGGGCAACATAGTCAGCATGGACAAGTTGGGCCGAAAGGCCCATTTCCATGCTGTATGACTCTACACGAGGACAAGAATTTTGAATTCAATATAATGGATGTTGGTAAAGATGAAGTACTTTTTTTTAAAAAAAAAGAGTGAGTTCTAGGAGGAACTTTAGCCATCACAGATTACACAAATTGAAATGTGAAACCGTAACGAGAAGGCCATCAGAAGAAAATGAAACCAGTAAATATGTGGATTAGAGTTTTGCAGTTGATATGGAGAAAAAGCAATCCTTAAATTGTTGCTACTGGGAAAGGTGATGCACAGATAATAAGAGGTTGAAGACGATACATGAATCCATCCTTGTTGTTCCCTTTTTTTTCCTTTGCACCATTTATTTATTTTTGCAATTTATAGATTTTTATGTCTTTGCACTGTACTGCTGCTGCGAAACAAATTACAAATCATACGTCAGTAATAATCTGATTCCAATGCTCAGCTAACAATCAGACATATGGCTTGAGTTTGTACATCATTTGCGTTGCGCTTGAACAATTGACCGTAGGTAAGATAAACTTGAGAAATGCATTGTCTGGTGGGAACCAAATGGGAAGATTTGAATCTGGACAAAGCAAGATTTTACCAGGACTTTATATTGGGTGGTGCTCTGGCTATCCAAGGTGGTTTCGGGAACATGACACTGTTTTCTCACTTTTCCAGTTCTGATGAAAGCCCCACGACATGAAACTTTGGTTCTTTTTATCTGCCTTTCAATGCTGTTTGGTTTGGCGAGTTATATTTCTCTTCAACTTATTTGTGGATGAACAAAATGATGGAAAGGCAAAGCACCTTGAATGGAATATTTGGGCAAGAGAAGGCAATAGTTTGGCAATGTCTTTACAGTGGTAGGGCAGGAGGGAATGGCTCCTGCAGAAACATTGCTGTGGAAGGATGACTGATGGAGTGATTAAATGTGTTGAGTGCTGCAGTATTCAGAGTCTACAAAATTACTGTTTCTCGAGACAGTATAGTTAAATATCACCAGCAATGAACTGGGATCTTACTGGTCCTGCACATTCATTCTTTTCAACTCTTACTACACATCAGCAAAGTTTTAGTAACTTGATCCAACATCAGTTCCCAAAAAAATTGCACTGTTTCTTGGCTTTCCAACATGAACTTCTTATTCTAAGCACCTTTTATTCCCCTTATGCTTTGATTTAGGATTTGACTATTGAGGATGGTCCAGGACTTATTGTTCAGTAACCATTCATGATGTTGTTGCATATCTTTTTAAATGCTCAACAATTGCATAAGCTGCATAGGCATGTTTAAATATTAAAAGGTTATTTGGATACGCTTTACCCGCATGTGTTTTCTGAAATATCACAAGTTATAAGGAATTGCATCTGGAACATTTCATTTTTAACATCCATAAAAGCTAATAAGATAAGAGCAAACTGCCATGTGGCTTAACTCCAATTTATACCACAGCAAAGTCTAATTATTTCTAATAAAAGACATATAAATGTGCGTCATACATTGATTACACTCTCTTTCTATGGAATTTTTGTGAAAGCTGTTTACATTGCCTTGTATGAAAGCAATAAATAGAGATCAATGTTGAAAGCTGATTTGTTATCTGCACGGTGGCAGTGATCTATATGCAATATATATAGTCCAGCAGCCACTTGAGTAATGAAGGACTATCAGTGGAACTACTGAACTAAAGTAATGTCCTCAGAGTCCAATAACTAGGATTCCTCGGTTATATTTGCATAACTCTAAGCCTTCCATTGCCTGAGGTGGTAAGTACACTGCAGATCAATTTTTCAAGTTGAAAAATCATTGATTTTTTTCTTTAAATCAATAATTTGTTTAATACAGAGAATTATCCTTATTTGGGTTTCCTTGTTTGCTTACTGAAGCTGTAGAGAAACTGCAAAATCAGGCATTTTAGGCAGTTTGCAAAGATAAATAGAATAGAGGAATGTAGCATAACATTAACTTAGTCAAATATCAGATGGTGAAAAGAAAGCTAAGAAACTGCCTTAGAGTCTTGATTTGAATACATAACAGAATTTTGTAAACTACATGAACTATGATTAGAGTCAAAATAAGCATTACTTCTCAAATAGTACAGAGATCCAAGCTCAGCATGGTGAGCCATAAGTATCTAGATATATTAATAAAACTATTTTTTTCTTTAATGAAGTATCAACAATAAATATCTATAGAGGGGGTAGAAATGATCTTAATATAAGCAATACATTGGTTTTGGAAAATACTAAGTGGAAAGTTTGGGTGCAAAATTCACCTTTTCCTCAGCATTCCTCATGGAGATGTCTTCTAAGTAAAACCAAATTCTGGCTAAGGTGAGGTATCTCTGGTTAAATTTGTTGATTTGATTTGTTCACAGGACCCATATGTCCAAAGATAAGCTAGCTCGTTTTTATAACCATACAAATCCTGTATGTGATAGATGCAAATCAAATGCGGCTTCTTTGACACACATGTTTTGGTCCTGTCCTCTTTTGGAAAAATATTGGAAAGATTTTTAACATTATTTCAAACTTATTGAAGATTGATTTACAACCTTACCCTATCACTGCAATTTTTGGATTACCAAGGATAGAGTCTGACCGTTTATCTGCTTCTGCTAACCGTATGATTGTTTTTGTTACATTAATGGCCAAACGATCCATTTTGCTTAAATGGAAGGATCCAATACCCCCTACTGCTTTTCAATGGTTTTCTCAAACTATATCATGTTTAAACTTGGAAAAAATTAGGAGTGGTACTGTTGATCCTTTGCTTAAATTTGAAGATATTTGGAGTCCATTTATTCAATATTTTCACATGATGTAGATCCCCTTTCAATAACTTTCTAACTTAGAGGAACGGAGCTAACGACATAATATTGCTCTGTTTCTACTGAGAAATTTTAGCCCGGTTTCTTTTGTTGTTTGTTTTTTTTTGCAATTTTTCTGTTTAGTTTATATTGTTTATAATTTTTCTTATTGCTTTGGGGTTTTTCTTTTTTTTAATTTATATAATAAATATCTTTCATTCCTTTATTTTATATTATATTCATTTACTAGGAGATCGTGGGATCTACAGTTTTTATATTTTATTGTTCTTTATGATTATCTATGCCATGATTGTTATCCTGATCTCTTTGTATTACATGTATAAATATTGATGCTATATATCAATCTGTATTAATTTGAAAACTAATAAAAAGATAGATTTTTATTTTTAAAAAAGGCACAAAACTGTTTGACCAAAAAACTAACGTTTTGGGAGCTTAAAGTGTACGATGGACTTATTCATGCCAGTTTTTCCTTTTTGTGGGGGTGAAGTCCCTGGGCTTAAAACAAAATTAATCTCCCTGTTTATTGTCCGATGGGAGCAGATGAAGGCCTGGTCTGAATGTGACTTATGGTATTGAAAATCCTATTTTTTTTTATTATAAATTTTATTCAAACTGCAATGCAGTCATCTCCACATAATCTGTTCCTTTTAAAGCTGATAGTCCAAATGTGCAAAAGTGAATTCAACTTGTGATCAACACACTAGCATACATTTGGTCTTAACTAAAACTAATTCTTGCCCACATTTGGACTTCTTGCAGAGTAAAGCAATTTCCTTTTAAGTTCCATGTCATAACTGTTAGACATCCTGAGATGTACGAGGTTAATAATTAACCTATTTATATCCTGGATGAACAGAATGGCTTCCATTTGTGATACAAAGAAAACATTATCTGTCTTAATATTAGAATTTTTAATATATAGAAGTGTTTGTTGAAATGTCATAGAAATGACATCAACCATATCTATTTGAGGCACTAGCAAATGGCTTGTGCATTAAACATGTGTAGAGGGATATATCAGCAGTAACATGGAAGAATTCAGGAAGACTTGAGTAAAATTTCCAAGCATACAGCTACAACTGGCATAAAATCCAGTGAAAGTCACAATGACGAGCAAATTAATCCCTTATTTAGGGACTAATTATTTGGAAAATACTTTTGTTTCCTAAAAGCTTTCGTTCGATAACGGGTGTGGAAAGAAGTCTGTCAAGGATCATAGTTTTCACCATTCTTTAGGGGGCTTTGAAAATACCAGAAATGAAAATTTTACAGTACAGAGCTAAGCCAATTTATGAATAAAATTTGTTCCCTCTGCTCCAGTTTAGAACTATTTCTTTCACCACAATTTCTGGCTGTCATCCTTAAAGGAGTAAAGCTATAGTCTAGTCGAATCCTGTTAATTCAAAAGACATAACCAAAGACTTTGTCAGCAGAGGTATGGTTATAATATCCAGGAAGGTGAGAAGGGAATGGAAAATCTAGAAATAGCAAAGGCAGAGGTCCTTTCCATTATTATGATAAAACAATTAATCATAGTTAGATGGGATGTAGATGGCATTCTCCCACCTCTGAGGGGTTTAAAATGAACCCTGTATTTGCTCCAATGATCTGTTGGTTTGTCATCCTTATTCCACCCTCCATAAACCTGCAATCAGTCAAAAAATCTTCTCCCAGGCACTAACTCACAATCAGACCACTCACCCAGAACCTTTGTGCTGGTTGACCTACACTGTCTTCCAGTTAAACAATATCTTTATCTTTTGAATTTTCATCTTCATTTTCAAGCTCCTCTCTAACCTCACTGCTACTTGGCACTGTAATGTCTTCTTGCCCTTGACATCTTAGATATACCTGCATTCCTGCAATTTGGGCCTCTTGAACTTCCCCCAATTTAATTGCATCACTGCTGACAACGAAACCAAGAACTACCAAGACCAGCCTCTAGTTGCTAAACGTTCTCGACCTCTCTCCTTTAAGATGATTCTTAAAATCCCTCTTTAAGCAATTCAAATCACAAAACAATCACAGGACAGAAAGAGGCCATTTGGCCCACCAAATAGCTCTCTTTAAGCACAAGCCAACTAGTCCTACTTCTCTGCCCTCACTACAATTTATATTTTTTCCCCAGATACTTAACCAATTTCCTTTCAATCGAATTTCCCTCTACTACCGTCCCAGTCAGCACATTGCAGACCCAAATCACCTGCAGTGTATCAATAAGTTTTTCCTCTCATCACTTTTGGAGACTTGCCATCATATGTGGGTTACTTTCAAATTATGAATATAAATAAGCATTGTTAAACAAGATTTAGCACATCTGCCCATAAATTTGCAAGTTTAGCTGCTAAATAAGTTACACCTCTAGACCAGCCCCAGATAAAATCGACACTGTTGCCCTCAAGTGGTGCAGAGGTTCTGGCACTTCTACTGATCTTTGTTCTTTACATTAGGGAAAGCAACATGAACAGTGGCCTTATCATCAGATCATTGCTCATCTAGTAACTGCTGCCAAAAGTGTACACACTGGGGAAAGTAAGATCAAACTCAACCATATTGCCCTTACAACTGAACATACTCGTTATTGTGCATAAGCAATTATTAATATAAATGCTATTTAAGTGAATCATAGGAGTCAATCCTAGGGATGGGGATGGGTGGAGGGAAAAATGGAAAAATAAACAACTGATAAAATTGATGAAGGCAAAACTAATCCAAATTCCATGCACTTAGGTTTTCCAAAAGGAAGACTATGTCAATTGATTAGAAATCCCTTGTTCAGAATACTAAGTTTAAACATTTTATATTTATTTTGAATTTCCAGCAATCCAATCATTCTTTCCTCCTACTGTGCAACTCTTGAATGAGGAAATGTGGATGTTTTATTTGCTCTTTCACTCTGTGGCAGTTTTTTTAATAAATTAACCATACATAATTAAGGCTCTAATTACACATTGGAGCAGAAATGAATCACACTTGATACTGAATCATCCTCTGCTTATTTCACTGATGCTGTTAATTACCAAATCTTTTACTTTTGATATAATGTTAACATTGAGCAGCGAGTGGGAAAAAATAAACTGATTTACAATTCACAATGGCAGTACCAGGTAACACATGACAGGAAAGAGAAAAATCATTTTGTGTTGCATTCTATACTGCTTAATCATTGTGTGTTTAATTTTGGTTTTACTATTATGAGTGAACAGCTTAACTAAGCTCCTCAAATACTGCTAAATTCACATCATCATAGAGGGATAAGGTGCTGCTCATCTGTGACTAATGTAAATAGACTAATGTAAATAGTGCAGAAAAACACCACCTTAAAAGGTATGAATCTTTTGCTGGAGAACATGCTTCTTATCTCTTGAGATGTAGAGGGCTACTATTTATAGTCTGTCTTTTGGCTTTCTAATGAAAGTAATAAATACATTGGCAACTTGTCCTAGCACAGTGGCAACAGTTTGCATGTGGTAACACATCGACTGCCGTTCCATTAACATCACTTATCAGGTAATGTTGTTTAGCCATTTCTTTTGTGTCATCTTAAAGTCGTGGAAAGCTATAATATTTATTAAAGCATGGACAGAAATTGTATAACTTTAAGCATAGTTTCTTAATGCAGCAAAATGCAAAATAATTAATTCTTCCTTTTGCATGCACAGTTAATATTGTTAATTAAAACATTGCTGTAGAGAAATTTGTTTCCTAAAAAAAACTTACTAAATTTCATATTCATTATTCTGGCTTGTTTAACTTTATCGCCACTTACACCGTAAATTGCAAAGCCTATGGAACAAATTTTACTGTCACTTTTTACAGACAGTTACTGTATTAGTGCCAAATAGCTCGACAGTCCTACCTGGTGTGGCATTGTTCTTTGCAGGACATCCAAGCTCTGAAAGTTTGTGTTTACAGAATGCAGCATTTCTGGACTAGGAACAGGAAAACTGAGCCTAGGTACTTAATGCAGATTGATATCAAATGACCTCTGTTGTAAAAAGCATCTGTATGTTATTTTGTGAGAGACAGAATCAAGCTTGAATCAAGTATACACTATACAGTCAACAGGAGGCTTTTTAAAAAAAGGTAAAATACAGAATGTTGTGGTGTGGTTGATATCTTTGTGCTAGTAAATAAAACAGATTTATACCCCTGTTTAATTTTACTTTCCATTGACTTCAAAAAGAAAATTGATTGAAACGTGTAAAAGGATGGCCTATCCAATCCCATCCATTTTGAATCCAGTCAAGACTGAATGTTTTGCCCTTAATTGTTTTTTGGTTGGAGATGCATTAGAGCGCTTCAATTTTTCCTTGTGTCTCCTGCAACTTTAGTGCAATTATTAGATTAAATAAGTGACTTTTTTTTTAAATTTAGCCAAATAACTTGTCACACATTTTTGTGAGATTTTGGTTCTCAAACAAGATATTGAGAATATGTGTTACATTGACAATGAAAAACACTATGATGTTGGAGGAACTCAGCAGGCAGTCAACATTTTGGGTCAGGACCCTTCTTCAGGACTGAAGATAGGAAAAGGAGAAGCCCAATATATAGGAGGGAAAAACAGAGCAGTGATAGGTGGACAAAAGAGGGGAGGTGGGCACAAGGTGGTGATAGGTAGATGCAGATAAGAGATAGTGATAGGCAGGTGTGGGGGAGGAGGGGAGAGCAGATCCACTGGGGGATGGGTCAAAGGTGAGGAGGGAAAAAGGGGGTAGAAAAGAGAGGCTAGGAAAGGGAAGAAAAGGTATGGTTGGGGGGGGGGGGGGAAGGGGTATGGGGATTACTTAAAGTGGGGGAATTCAATGTTCATGCCGTTAGGCTGCAAGGTTCCAAGACAGAAAATAAGGTGCTGTTCCTCCAGTTTGCACTTGGAATTCTCCTGGCAATGGGGAGATGCAGATCACAGTTATGGACAGAGTGCAGGTGTTCTGCGAAATGGTCACCTAGTCTGCGTTTGGTCTCACCAATGTTGTTTCTCTAACAAATATTCTAATCTGTATCCTAGACCATGAATAGCCTGGATGTCTTTTCATATCCAATGACAGCAGAAATATTTGTACTTTTATTGTCAGAGAGTTTAAAGTAATCATTACTGTTAGACATAAGGTTCTTAGGAAACAGATGGCCTCAGAGCAACTTATTTATAGTTGGATTTGAGGAAAAGAATTGATCAAACTCATTGAGGTAAACTGCTCATGAAAATAATTCCTCAATTGCTGGGATACGGAGTTTAAAAATTAAGAGTAGTGAAGTGACTACAACCTTTGGCACCTTCTCCATGCCTTATAGTGAACAGGCAGGTGTGCATGTGAATAATCTCTGCTAATTTTCCACTTGCAACATCCAAACTAATCAGCCTGCTACACTAGCTTGGAGTCCATATCTCATACAGTAACAACTGAAAGGGCATAATTCCTTTGTTCCTCATATCAATGAGAATAGCCCCAGAGCCACCAAATTAGTAGATAGTCCCTGCATGCTGGATTTAAGATATCTATTCAATGGTCTATTGCAGCATGTACTTCAAAGATAGAGTTTTGCAGAACATTTCCCTTTGGAAACCCAATATCCCAATTGCATTTAAAGCATAGTATCCTCCTGCTTTTTTAGGTGCAGGTCCACAGTCAAGCCTTGAAATCATTTCACCTATACCCAAGGTACGTGGCAGCTGGATCCTTCCCTAGGTTAGCGAAGCTGGCACAAGATAGCTATGATGCATTAACCTTGAGGTTCCTGGATCTGTAAACTGGGATTTCTGGAAATGATGCACATGTTGTGGAGCATTTGCTCAGAGCCTTAGAAATATCCCGAACTGTCTGAAGACTCTTCAAACTAGACAATACCTAGTACAGGTTCCTGAGTAAAGTGGGTTTGCTTTTAGCAATGAAAGGGGATAGTCGATCCAAACCATTGACTATCCCTCTGCCTCCACAGATGTTGCCTGAGCCATTGAGTTCCTCCAGCGGGTTCTGTTTTGCTTTGTAATTTTGTTTCTTCAAGAATGCCATGCAGACTTCAGCAAAAAGTAACAAGAACTTACTTTTGGAAATAACATTTAACACCTCTCTCATCTGAAAATAAGTCCACATACACTGTTTATCAAAAGTGTAGGCAAAAGCATGACTGGCAGCACTGAACGTTTGGCACCAACTCTGGAATTTAATCACTTGGTCCATGATAAGATCACAGCCAACATGGTGAAAACGATGCAGTATTGAGTGTCCATGGTGGATGTGCCAGCCCCTTCTCTAATTACATTTTATCTGAAAGTGCAACATAAATGGTAACGTTTTCATGATTAGCTGACAGATGCTCCTGATGATGAATCCTATCCAGAAACCTCCCTATCAATCTATCTGAAGTGTTCACAAGATATTTCATCACCATGTAAGCCATGCACATTTGTTCCAAATGTATAAAGTGTTGGCTACATTAACTTAAAAATAAAACCTTAGACACAAGATACTGCAGATGGTATAAGATGAAGCAAAAAACAACCTGCTGGTGGAATTCAAAGGCAGTGACTCAAGAAAGCGGCATCCATTATTAAGGACCCTCGTCATCTGGGACACATTACCACCATCAGGGAGGAGGTACAGGAGCCTGAAGACCCACACTCAACATTTTAGGAACAGCTTCTTTCCCTCCACCATCAGATTCCTGAATCGTCCATGAACCCTACCTCATTATTCCTCCAAGGTATCTTTATTAGTCACATGTACATCAAATCACACAGTGAAATGTATCATTTTGTGTAGTGTGTTCTGGGGGCAGCCTGCAAGTGTCGCCGTGCTTCCGGCGCCAACATAGCATGCCCACGACTTCCTAACCCATACGTCTTTGGAATGTGGGAGGAAACCGGAGCACCCGGAGGAAACCCACGCATTCACAGGGAGAACGTACAAACGCCTTACAGACAGTGGCCAGAATTGAACCTGGATCGCTAGCGTTGTAATAGCATTACGCTAAACGCTACACTATCGTGCCTGCCACTATTTATTTATTTTTGGTAACTTATAGTAATTTTTATGTCCTGCTCTGTGCTGCTCCCGCAAAACAACAAATTTCACGACACAAGTCGGTGTTAATAAACCTGATTCAACAGATCAGACAGCATCTGTGGAGGCAGAGTGATGGTCAACATTTCAAGTGGAGACCCTGCATCAGGACTGAGAGTGCAGAGGGGAGATAGCCAGTATAAAAGGCGTGAGGCATCACCTGGCAGGCAACAAGTAGAACCAGGTGAGGACTGGGATGATTGGGAAGATGGAGCCAGCAGGGGTGAGGTTGGGAGACAGCAGTTGGTGGGTGATGGTGGAGGCAGGTAGAACCAGGTGGTGGGAGGTAGAGATGGCTGGAAGATAAATGGAGACAAGAGACTGCAGATGCTGGAATCTGATGGAAGGTGATAAGCAGATAGAACGAGGTGGGGGAACGGAACTGTGTAATGGTGGACAGGGGGGTGGGTTGGGTTGGGATGGGTGAGAGAACCTGAGAGGAGAGAGAAAAAAGTGTGACGGTTACCTGAAAATTGGAAAAATCAATGTTCGTACCATTGGGTTGTAGACCTAGAATATAAGACGGTGCTTTTTTTTAAGTTTGTATTTAGCCTCACCCTGCTAATGGAGAAGGCAGAGGATGGACAGGTTGGTGCGGGAATGGGGAGAAGTGTCGAAATGGCAGGCAACCAGAAGCTTGCGATGACCATTGCAGACCTGTGTTCTGTCACTGTGGTAGTTGGATGTGAATATCATATCCAACAACTTCTCACTTAACCCCCCCACCAAGACTGTAAACTTTGGGTCTCATTGTTGCTCGTTCTGCCCCATTCCTAAATTCTCCAGGTCTGCTTCAGTTCTGGAATGCCTGTGCACCTCCTCTTAAAGATGCAAGGCAGCAAAACAGTACGGGCTGGTTTTATTTTGTGATAGCCAATCACAATGTTCTAGAGATTGTGCCGAGGAGATTCATCAGGACGTTGCCTGGATTGGAGGATTACAGTTATAGGGAGAGATTGGATAGGCTGGGCTTGTTTTCCCAGGAGCAAAGGAGGCTGGGGTGACTTGACAGAGGTGTATAAGGGGCATAGATATGGTTGGTAGATAGTCTTTTTCCCATGGTAGGGGTATCAAAAATAAAAATAGATGAGAGGAAGGAGTTTTAAAGGAGACTTGATGGGAAAGTTTTTTTTGAGATGTCTTCACAAACAGCAGCATGCTGACGTGAGGGAAGTTATTCAGCTCAGCTCCAGAATCACCTTCCAATCCCACCATTGCTCTTTAAATGATTGAAGTTTTGCCTCCAAAGCCTTCTCATCCTCTTTGTACCAATTTTAAACTTTATTACTAAAACATCAACCATTGGAAATGGTCTTTTCTTATTCGCTTCTAATTCTTTCTGCAACACAAACCTTTTAAATCTCTTTGCTTCTGTTGAAACAATTCCAGTGAAGAAAATATTTCGACTTAAAACTGTGGCTTCCCATTCCTCTCATTTGTGCAGCTTTTACTAGTTTCTACATTCTTATGTCCCATTTTAAAATATACTTCTTATTAAACCAAAGCCAACAAAATACTAATTAGTGTGTTAACATGTACATATATAACACAGGGCAGAGAGGTCTAATTTCCAATTACATTTGGAAATCATTTGACTGATTTAAACTCTGAAGTAAGGAGCCCAGATATCTTCAGTGATAAAACACTCTTGGCCCATAAAAGCACTTTTTCCAAATTCAGGGCATCAGAATAGGTTGGGTAAGCAACTTTGATTCCACTTACACTGTGGTAATACTATTCAGATGCCCCAGTTGTGCTAAAAAATGGCCCTGTCTTTGCTGAAAATCAAGAAAAAACAAATACCATCATGAAATTTTTAAATCTTGGATTCAATGTCATTTTGGATACTACTATATATTAAACCAGAAAAGCCTGCTGGGTAGAATAGTCAAGAAATTTGAAAAGTAATCCCTATGGATTTGAACCTGCTCCATACCCAATCACTCTGCATGTGGATGCCATGGAAAGAGAAATCAAAGGGTTGAACAAAGGGTTCACCTAGTGGCTTTTAAAATCCACTGTATCCAAGTGTTGTGCCAAATTACACCCAGGAAATGGCCAAGTCTGACAGGAACTACACGTTCCGCCATTTGAACTAAAGAAAGCCCTTTGAGATGCCTGGGATTCCCCGGCATTATACCTGGAAAACTCCCCTCAGAACCAACACTATTAAGACCTGGCACAAGATCAGAGATTTTTGTGAGGACTCTGTGTGAGGAAATTGGGAATGTAAGTATTTTTTAAAATTCCTTTAAAACATTTTAATGTTACTTATTTCTAAAGTGCTTCTGGTGTATTTTCAATTGAATTATTAATTTCAATGTTGATAGTTTGAGATGGATCTACATGTCTCAGAAACAAAAATTATTAAAAACTATGACAGTTTTGACAAAACACAACCCCTGAACTAGCTTTGCCTTCTGCCAAAGCCTGCTGAAGTCTATGCACCACATCAGCCTAGGCCTAGTTATCATCTCAACCCCACTGCCTGACTGGTCCAGCAAGATCAGCCCATTTGAAGAAACTACAGGCAGCAGACAAGCTCCAGCAAGATCTATCCCAACATTGTCAAAAGGTTTCAGGATTTGGGAGATTTTATATTAGCATTTGTATCTCGGTTCTTGGGATTGCTTGGCTGTTAATGCTTATTCAAACAAGATCAATTATTTACATAAGATCCAAATAATTCCAAAAACTTGGAGAAAAGCAGTTTTTGGTATTATGGGTCTGCTGAAGATATGATTTTCAGTCCATTTTATTTCTGACTGTACTGCGGTTCAAACTGCTTTAGAAAAAGCTCAAGAATAACCTTGACCTTTATTGATCAAAAGCTGACCACATTTTCCTATACAGTTAAGATAAGACACATGGTGAAATGAACACTCACCATGTTTCTAATATGTAATTAAATAGAATGTTTCATTTGCTGGTTAACTTGGGATAATATTTAGTCTGAAAAAATGATGTTTCTTTAAAAGTTAAGGAATATGTTCACTTCTCTACTTTGTTTCAAAAATGCATCACTTACTGAAAAATGTTTATACCATATCTAAACACATCATTGTCCATGATTACTTTAAGAATTCATTTTTCCTTTTAGAAGTGAGCTTTAAAAAAACAAAATGGGGGATTGCTACAATTGTCGTTATTGCAAAGATTCCCTCCATGGCAAGAAATACATCTTGCGAGAGAACAACCAGTATTGTATCAAATGCTATGAAAATCTCTACTCCAATACATGTGAAGACTGCAAGGCACCAATCGGCAGTAATTGCAAGGTAAAGGAACTCTTGGGATAATTAAACTACTAAATGTTAGTTTAGTATCAGCCCAATTAATATTGCTGTCAGACCATCACCCAAAATTGATCAACCTAAACAGTGCATCAAACTTGCATTTAAAGTTCAAGAACATAAGTTAACCTCTTAACCAATTAAGCATTGCTACAGGCTATTTCAGTTATCAAGCTGAATGTGGAGAAATATTTTAATTGTCTGCTAATAGTAGCTTATATTTATTGCACTTACTTTAATTCATGGCCTTATCCAAGGATTTGTCCTACAAGGATCATCACTGGCATGAACAATGTTTCAAGTGTGCTAAGTGTGGCCATCCTCTTGCTGAGAAACCTTTTGCTGCCAAGGATGATAATCTCCTGTGCATGGAATGCTATTCTGATGAGTACTCTTCAAAATGCTTCAACTGCAAAAAGACCATCATGCCTGGTAGGAGTCAATGGGTAGATTTTTAACCTACAATACATAGTCTAAGAATGATTTTAATTTGTATTATTATCCTCATATGCCCCAAACTAAATCTGCATTTTATCGTCATTATGCTGGCCAAACTTAATCAGAAGACCACTACTATCATTCTCTATGTTGCTGAACTTGTTCTCGTATTAAGCATTTTCTTTTACTTCCATTCCACTTGGTGTTGCTATGGAAACCTGCAGTATTTGTCTTTCTGTGAAATATGTTGAACACACTAGGTTCTCTCCTTGAAGCAGTGTGTCATTACACTGACTTTGCCCTCATTTTGAAATCTTCTCCTGTCAGGCTTCAAATGTCCACTTCCCCCTCAGCTTTGTGATCCATTTGTAGCTTAAGATCTGAAGAACGTTACATTGATATCACTTATAAATCTGCCCTCTGACATGAGCCCTGAAAATTCTTATTTCTATCCTTCAGCAGTTAAACATGTACTGATAATCTGCATTTTCAAACACACCATTTACAAACAAGGTAAAACCATATTTAGTGGCCGTCTATTGTTGCCTTCATTGAAGTTGCTTTGGATTGATACCTGCTTCTGCCAAAAAAACAGGTGAAAGTGGAATGACACTCTGCCACTATCACCACCCTGAAGCCACAAGACATGCATTAGTAAGAAAGAGAGAGTTCTAGATGATTATAGATTGTTACAATCTCATATTGTAATGCAATACTCAGATTTTACCTCAACCCTTTGATAACATTGCTGCCGTTTTGTTATTTTAATGTGTTGCCTTCCATCATTTTAGATTCCTGATATCAGAAGTATGTTCAGCTGCAGTTTCTATGGTACCCTTGTCCATTGCTCTTCGTGGCTAATAGGAACTCATTTGTAAAGTCATCTCACTTTTTATCCTGGCAGTTATGAGACATGTTTGATATTATACATGTAATTCTCTGATTCATCTCTTAACATATGGGTAGTTTTCCTCATTATTTTAGGGCTTAAATGAATATGTGTACCACATATCCATATGTTATGTCACACAAATCAGAGTGAGCTTGAACTCAGCTCTTTGTGTGTTGCATCAGATTCCAGCATTTGCAGTCTCCTGTGTCTCAAAGTACAATTCATTCTGACTTCTGTTTTAATGACAGGATCTCGTAAAATGGAATACAAGGGAAACAGTTGGCATGAAACTTGCTTTGCTTGTGAACGCTGCCAGCAGCCAATAGGAATCAAGCCTTTTATCCCTAAGGAAAATGCTAACTACTGTGTACCATGCTATGAGAAGCAGTTTGCTCACCACTGCTCATCCTGCAAGAAGGTACAGAGTACTATTAAATATGGTCATTAAATTTAACTCTGAGGATATATCCAAATAACAGTAAAGTGAACATTGAAAGAGAATTCATTCATGGAGAAATCACACAAGAAATTACGGAAATTACAACAGGGGAAATTTGGCTTCATGTTCCTCTTTTAAATCCTGTTGTGTCTTGATTAGCTGGTAATGAAATGGGAACAACGTTCTAGAGGAAGTGCACTTAAACTATCATACAAATTACATTAGTTCCAACGGTAAGTGCCATCTATTTTTGTCAATGAAAATAACGTTGACAACATTGTATTGTGAAGAACAAATTTGCATATATGCAGCAGTACTTAACAACTGAAACTACATTACATCCCAAACAAATGCAGTATTCATTTTATGCATGCCAAGCCCCAACAAATAAAACTGACCAATTTGTTAAGGGAGGGATATACTGAGGGATCATTAGCATTCATCTTATTTCGTAAGAGGGTCTTCACATTTAACATTAGATTCAAAGGACAACTTCTGATTATGCATAGTTCCGTCAGAATAACATTTGTAGGGGGAGCCCATCATTTTTTTTCTAGTCATACCCTTGCAAACAATCTTGCAACCCAGAGACAAAATACATCCAGTGGTTGATATACTGGCACTGTACCACAGCTTAGAATATCTTTAAGAAAATGGATTACCTATCAGAAATTCCCATTATAGAATTGTATTACCACATTCTGTATTTGTGTTTACCCATGTTACTCAGGCAATAACCACTGGAGGTGTGACTTACCATGACCTACCATGGCACAGGGAGTGCTTTTTGTGTACTGGATGTAAAATGCAGCTGACAGGTCAACATTTCACCTCGAGGGATGACTTCCCTTACTGCCTGGATTGCTTCAGGAATCTCTTTTCCAAAAAGTGTGTTGCCTGTTCCCAAGCAATTGCTGGTGAGTAAAAGCATGACTTGAAATTAATTCTATGATAGAATATGCACAACACAAGATTTTTATATTGAGGATATGAGCAAAAGATGCCATGTGACAATATAGAGCTCTCTCAGAACTGCACTAAAGTCACATCTTACAAAACCTGATCAATTTTCTTTTATTAAAATGATGTGTGTATACACACACAAGCCTTAGTACAAGTTGATCTATCATCCAAAACTAACACAGAAACATGTCACCTGTAATCTATGGCTGTCAAGGCTTTGGAAAGGGTGCAGAAGAGGTTTACCAAGATGCTGCCTGGATTAGAGGGCATGTGATAACAGGATAGGTTGGACAAACTTGGGTTGTTCTCTCTGGAGCGGTGGAGGCTGAGTGGAGATCTGATAGAGTGGACAGCCAGTATCTTTTCCCCAGGGTTGAAATGCCTAATACCAGAGGGCATGCATTTAAGGTGATAAGAGGCAAGTTCAAAGGAGATGTGCAGGGCAATTTTTTTTTAAATAGGGTGGTGGTGGGAGGCAAATACCATAGGGGCGTTCAAGAGGCTCCTAGATGGGCACACGAATTTGAGGGAAATGGTAGGATATGGACATTGTGTAGACAGAAGGAATTAGTTTAGTTGGGCATTTTATTACTAAGATAATTGGTTCAGCACAACATTGTGGGCTGAAGGGCCTGTTCCTGTGCTGTACTGTTCTATGTTCTATATAACTGAGGGATTAACCTGGCTCCCACATGAAAATATTTCCAATAACACTGATCACTTCTATGAACACTTATCAAAATATTTGCACTTTTCAGTAAAGTTTTTAATTAGATAGTAAATATTTCTATTTTAAGGACAATTCTTTAAAAAGTAATCTAGCGAGAGTCAAGCTGTTGAAAATAAAAACTTTCATCTGTATCACACTTCTGATGGCCAGAATGGAGGGAATGCCTCTTGAAGTGTGCAGAGGTATTATTCATACACAGGTGAGAAGGGACCTCAGATTTTGGCATCGTTGAAGGATGGCACTTCCTACAGTTAGTTCTACTTCTACTCCCCACTGAAGTGTCAGCCCAAATTATTTGTTCTAGTTTTTTTTAAGTGGGGCTCAAACCCATGCTTTCCTTATTTAAGAGGTGAGAATGCATCCACTGAGCCAAGGTTGTCCCCAGGAAGACTTGTAACATTTGGAATACAACAAGTTCTTCTTGTATTGGCAGTGCATGATTTTAAATCCCAGTTCTACAGTCTCAATGTTAGACCACCACATTACTCAAAAATGCTTTCATTTTACATCCTATCATTGAATTGTACCTCAAACTCTTGGAAAGGCAAAACAAAGAGAGGAACTTTGCTCCACAGCAGTTGTCTTGAATGAGAGGCAGCTGTCACAACCAAACAGTATCTGCCTGCCTACAATAGGAATAGAGAATGGAAACAACCAGATGAATGAAACAAATCAATACAACCTTATAAACATGACAGAATGGAAATTCTTCCTATATTGTTGTCTTAACAGGTTTTGGAAGCTCAAAGTACGTCTCATTTGAGGATCGCCAATGGCACAATGATTGCTTCAACTGCAACAAATGTGCCATTTCCTTGGTTGGGCAGGGATTTCTCTCAAAACGTGATGCTGTCCTTTGTCCTGAATGTGGTCGAGATGTTTAAACTGGAAATTCAAATTGTATCTGGCTTTGGCAGTTAAATGGTATGTTTTTGAAGTTAAATATATATGCAGCAATCTGCACAAAATAAGCATATTGTCAAGCACTCAGATATAACATAGGTTCTATATTAAGTTCTATTTGGCTGTAGTTCTCACATATTTAAGAACATAAGCATTTTTCCTATTACTTATAAAAGCTTTCAATCTAATTGCTTTAATAGTGTTCAAAGTATTTTCCGTTGAGTAAATAAAATGGGGAAAACTGGTATCATCAGGTCACAAACTAATTAATGAAGATCTGAAGGATCATGATCGGCATGAAAGTAATTGTATACAAGATGAATTGTAGCATTACTGGCTCTGAAGACTGTGGTTGCCCTTTAATTTCAACTACAATTGATTGGAATCACCAGTTAAATCAATTTGCAATTTGTCTGTGAACTTCATATTTCTAATAACATATGATCTGTAAAATTAGAATGGAGTTCTCGATAAACTACTGCATATGACTATGTATTGAATTTCATCGAAGACCCTTCTACATACTTTATGTATGATCAGAAGTTTGTTGCAGGTTTTCTGTGTGTATGATGTGCACATGCATGGAGGCTCCCAAGCTTGCACAGTGAGGAAAACAGTGTGCAATGCATACATATCACAAAATTCTCCTCCATGGGCAAGACGACCAAACACCATAAGTCTTAACTGAGGGGACTGAGCTCTATTTTGATCTTACTTTTTGGTCCAACCTTCTCTCTTCTCGTGCTAGGGTGTCCATAGCATCCATATCATACAAATAGGTTGCCATTACTTGCGGATTTCTTGGCGTTCACTCACACCCTATCACACCCCCCAAAAAAAAGTGCTGCTAAAGTCCTCGGAGCCTCTCCAAATGATTATCACCAAATGATTATTTATCAGAATGAATTTTTAGTTAAGCTATATTTTATCTCTTGTATTTTTTCCTCAACACATGCATCAGTACTAAGTAAATGTCCAATTATGGAAAGGGAAAACAAATCTGTGCTTCGCATTTAAATAAACTCTGACTGATCTTAACTTGCATGTCTGAATATGTAACCCTGGAATGCTGGCTTTCTAAACAGCAGTGATTAGCACTGATCACTGCAGAACTGAGAGCTAAAATTCCCACTCAACACTGTGATGGAATTAAGATTAATGATCCTTATTGATAAAAGCCATTAAAAAGAGGGCTGGGATCAGAACAATGAGTGGAATTCTTGCAAAGAACATTTGACTGCACAGATCTGCCTTTGATATTTTTGACTGCACAGATCTGCCTTTGATATCTATGCCCATATTTTCATGTTTCCACACATTGGAAGGTTTCCCTTGCCTCACCCCCTCCCTACTCAGCTAGGAATCCCTGATCAATCACTACTACCTGAAGTTCAAGTGAAATTATCAAAGGTAAAAGTAAGCCAGTGTGATGTAAGAGTATAAAGTGGCCAATGCAACAAGTACAATACCTACTGTAACAGTTAAAAACTTTAATTTCCAGGAATGAAAGTAATATTTTGCATTCTGCTCTGACATATCTGCAGCAAAAGAGTATCAAACTCTGATGCCAAATGTTTCTGGTAGAAACCAAACTGAACATCAGTGAGTATACAGTATTGTTGTTGAGTACATGCCATTTCGTGGGACTATTGATACTATCCATTACTCCGATTGAAGGCAAGCAGAGCGGCATCTGGTCAGATAAACCTGTTCCATTTTTGTGGATGAAACATAGCTGAGCAATTCTCAACACTTCCTTGGAGATGAGGGTTCTGCAGCTGCCCAAACTATTTGGCTCATTTTTATGCACTGGTCTTCAATACCCATCTGGGCCTTGAGAACAAAATTTGAAGCACATTTTAACCATTCAGCCCAAACCTGCTCAGCCATTCAACAAATTTGCAGCAAATTTTCCATTTCAATTGCCCATTTCTTTCTTTCCCCATAACCCACTTTTTCTTGTAATCCAAGAATCTAGCAATCTGAGCCTTGAAATATGGAGACACAAGTTACTATTCTTTTTGCTCCAGGTTCTAGCACCTGCAACATGCTGGAAGAACTCCAGAGTCAGGCAGCATCTGTAGAGGGAAATGATGTTTCAGGTCTAGATTCTTCATCTGGACTGGATCAGCCCTCTACAGTTGCTGCCTGACCTGCTGAGTTCTTCCAGCAATTTTTTTTTGAGCCTTGGATATACTCATCGATGGATCCCTTGAGATAGATAATTTCAAAACTTCAACAGAGAGTGAAGAAATTCCACCTGACCTCATTGTTAAGTATCTCTCCTCTTGTCTGAGACAGCTCCTTGGTTCTAAACTTCCCAGTCAAAGGAAATGCTCAGGAAAAAAAAAATCAATGCTATCAAACCCTTTCAAAACCTTAAATGTTTTAAAGAGATTTCTTCTCGTTCTGTTAAATTCCAGATAATCACAAGTGTGATGGAACATTTATGACACAGAAAGGGGCTATTCAGTCTATCAAAAAAGGAGCCCTTCAGCCTAATTTACCCTTCCAGCACTAGGTCTGAGGTCTGCAGGTCTCATCTCTTCAAGTCAATATCCAAGTACATTTAAAACATGGTGAGGGTTTCTGCTATCAGCTCCCTTTCAAGTAGTGAGTTCCAGAACCCCATCCACCCTCTAGGTGGGTTAAAAAATTTTCCTTGGTTCCCCTCTAATCCTTCGACTAACTACTTTAATTATACATACCCTTCCCTCATAAGAACCTGTTCTACTCTCTCCCTCCTCATAAGACTGGCCTTGTACCTTAGGTGTCAATCCAATAAACCTTTAACTGTCTCCAAGGCAAACACTCTTTCCTGGGATACAGAGACCAAAACTGTACAAAGTACTTCTTATTGTAACTTTACTGCCATGGGTTCCAAGGGATCCAAGTTTACGTTCACTTGTATACTTGTAGAAGCTCTTAAGTTGTTAAACATCGTTTACTTCCAAATTCATTTTTTTTCTTATCAATTTTTTCCATTGTCTTTTTTTCTGTTGTCAAAACCTGCAAACCTTCATGCTTACGGATAGTCTTTGTAACACCAATTTATTTTAACATTAACATTATCATGTCTCTTTCACTGTTTCAGTCTAATACAATCCTTAACTACTTTATGTAGCCACAGGTGGAATAATTTTTCCTGTGGAGCTGTTTTTTTTTTAAGAATACTTCAGAATTTTCAAATACTGCTTTAAATGGGTACCAATGCTCATCTCCTGTCCTGCCTTTTAATCTAATATTCCAATTCACCCTGGTTAGCTTACAATCCATACTTACGTGATTAGTTTTATTCAGTTCAGTCTCAAAAGTACCATTAAGGAACTCTGAGAAATGCTTTCATATTTTAATTACTTTTCCCCAGGGGTCTTTTGCTTTTACTGTGTTGAATACACTTAATCATTTTTTGTTTTAACCTGCTCCACTTCAGGGGATATTTTATCTATACACTGGGATCTATAATGATGTAAGTCTCCAAAGGTAACCAAGTTCGATCATCTACTCAATACTTTTGGCTGAAGTACTGGGCAGAAGCAGCTTTTTTTCCCCCCAGATATTCAGTTTTTTGACAACTGGATCTGTCCAACTTGCCTCTTTAGCACAGTGGCCTGAAATGGCTGCCTTTCTCAAATCCATAAACTGCACTGTTAAGATGATGGAGTGGGAATTCAGTGGGAAACATGGGGCTGTCATTTTAATTACCTAACTGCTCTGTTCTAGTTGGTAAGTGGGGTTAAAATCAGGCAAATACTATCCAAAGTTAAAGAAATGCAAGGTTTTACTTATTTGGTGTACGTTTCAAGTTCTCAGTATATTTGGACCTTGTCATAATTACCACCGATCAAAAAAAAAAGCTTACAGTTACTAATATTAGATGTTGTAACAAGAAGCCAGAAATAAAATTGACTGGCTTTTTGACATTTTTTCCCCATTGAGCAAGAAATTAAAATAAATGAACTGTCTCATTGAATTCCCTATTTTAGATTATGTTAGCAGTGTTAGCTGCATTTTTCCTCCTGTTAGCATTCTAATGCAACATTTACTCTTTTTGAATGTTGCAGCATGTGAAACAAACAATGAGATATCAATCATTTTATTCTGTGCACACAATTTCCTTATCACTAACTGGATGCTACTTGTTACTTTATTTTATTTAACTTTCACCTAAATTCAGCACAATTTGCTTTATTTAAAATGATTTACCATAAAGCTTTTTATTTCTCCAAAATGTGCAGATTAATTGTTTAACATTTGCATTTTAGTGATGGATATTATGCATTTAAGAAATGCACTAAATGATTGAACATTTCACTGTCTTGATTCACAAAATGTTTTGAAGCAGCTAAATTATTGCAGTCTGAGTACCTGCAACAGATATAAAACCAGTTGAGCATCAGGCTGCATTATAACAAACTGCAGTGCCAATTTGTATTTGTTGAAATGTAGCATAAACATCATCAGTAGCATATAAATTAGAAACATTTTGCAAGGCGTGAATGTTAATTAAAAGTGGAATTTATCTGACAGACAAAATATTGTGCATTTGAAATTGTTGGAAATTACAAACACAACTACAAACTAATAAAATAAAATAATAAAAGAACAAGGCCTTTTTTAAATATTCCTTCTAAGGGACAATTGATCTTGATTGAATACATGTTAAAGCCTGCAGTTAGGTTTTGAAATTAGCATTTAAATGAGCATTTGGTGTATAATTATGCCCTAACAGTGTAATACACGAACAGTATCACATTTCTTTTATGAAAATACTTTTGCTGCCACACAGTCTTTTCTATATCTGCAGCACTATCTACAGTCACATTTGATTACTGCAAAGTTTGCATAAAGGAACATGGAACCTAAAAATATACATCAATTTGATGATCACCACTTGCAAATTTTGTAAAATTATTATTTAATATGTTCCTTTTGAAACTTGATTTTTGTTTTGGAGGAAAGTGAACCTTAATTGGCCAATTTCTCCAACAGAGTTGAGTACATAAGTTCCATGACAGGGTCGGACTATTCTCTTCTAACCTGAGATCTGTACTTTACTCTTCAGCTCTTGTAACCAACAACCTATTTACTGAGCACTGTATGCATGGTTCCATACATCTAATCACAATCTTGCTTCATGATCAGAATGTTGAATTTTGCCATCTTTAACCAGTTTCATATTAACAATAGTATAGTTATCTAATTTGACTTTGTACTACCCAAGTAGTTAATAACAAAATTCTAAACTTGGATTCATTATTTTTATTGGCTTTCCTCCCCTATTAATTTTGTATTATGTTGCTCTGCATTTTATTATAGGTTTGACTGTGCTAGTTCACTATGCTAGAATTGTTTGATTCTTTATAATCCCTCCCTATTTCTACCTCAGCACCATCATCAATCTCTGTTTCTGCTTCAGCTCATCTTCCACTGAAGGCATCATTGATGTTTTCATTACTTCTAGACTCTTCCATTCTAAATGAACTTCTTGCCAGTTTTGCACCTTGCCTCCCTCGAAGACTCTACAACCTGGGTTCCAACATCGTGACCGACAGTGACTCCCAGTCCAGCAACATTTCGAATTCAAATTGTTTTTCTGTTTTCAATCCCCTCTGTAGCTCTTCAAACCTTTTCAGTTTTGTCTCAAATAATAAACTCAATCGCAGTCGAGCATGGCAACTTTCATCGAGATTGCTCAACTTTAAATTTGCTTAGTAGTCAACCATCGACTCTTGACTGACTGGCATATTTAGCTCTGCTCCACTAGTTTTCTGACCACTTTCTAATAAATGTCAAGGAGTGGTATTATTCTAGTAAGCATACTTTAATCAATACCACTAATAGCAAATTATCTCAGTCATCCTTCAGAATGCTGCCATCTCTCATAACCATGCAAAAGTATTTCACATTTAGATTTGCCCACACTCCTAATAAACGATAAAGACAATGGCTTTACAAAAAACACTTTTGGCTGTTAAATACAGAAGCACAACATTAAAATTTCCCACTGCTACTAAGGTTCTTTATGGCTGCTATTTCTTCACTTTGCAGTGCTGTTTACAGAAACAATGCAACTCCATTAATATTCTTCCTGAGTCTTTCTCTCACCTCCCCACCCACCGGAGTCCTGCTGTCAGCAGATGCTTTGGCATCTGCTAGTAATAATTTGACAGTTAATTAGTACTTTCTCTCTTTGTATTTGTTTAATCTGTTTTTCTAGATAACCAGACTTTAACATGTACTGTATTATTGTAGATCAACATTCTTGACACATGAGAATATGTATAACAGATGTTTTATTTTTAAAGATTTTTGATAGAGGCCCCTGTCGCAATGGCTAAGGCCAAAGACATCAACAATACATCACAGATCTGCATTAACATGGTAAATGCTCCCTCCATCTATTTCTTTTGGGAATGTTACAGAAGGTCCAAATATCGTAAAAGGAGAATGAGAGAAATCCAAGTCAATGTGACCTTCACAGGTTCTCAACATATGCAAGCTACAGAGAAACAATTAACATGCTGAGCAAAGCTAGCACAAGTTCGAAGCACTTTTGCCTCCTAGTCATAACCTTGTGGTTTCCAGTCTCACTCCAGAGCTCTGGGCTAACAATCGAGTGCCACACTGACAAAGTTCTGCACCGGCAGACTTCACACTTTTTGGATTAGGAGTAGGATCACGAGTAGGCCAACAACTGCTTCAGCTTGCTCCACAATTCAATAAAGTCAAAGCTGAGCTGATCTCTGGCCCTAATTCCATTTTCTTACCTGATCTCCTTAACCCTTGATTTCACCCCATCCAAAAACATACTTTAACCTTGAAACTACTTAATAATGCTGCATTCTTTGCTCTCAGTTTCAAACTTACTCGTCAATAGAAACATCCAACACTGTCAAACTTCCTCAGGGTTTTGTGCATTTCCAATGAGATCACATGTCATTCTTCTATATTCAGTGCTTGTATTCCTAATTACTTGCTCTACCTGACTGCAGACTTCATTTCTTGTAAGAGAAAGCCAAGATCTCTCTGAACACAAACATGTAATAGTCTCACACCATTTAAGCAATACTGCTTTTTAATTCTTCCTACCAAATTGAATATCCTCACATGTACCCATATTCAGTTCATCTGCCATCTTTTTAGCTCCTCAGTTTACCACTCCAAATACCTTTGGAAGCATTTTGTTCTTGTATAAGATACACAGCTAGTAATTAAGGTGGACAAAGAAACTTTGGTCTTTCTTACAAGGGGATGGGAGTACAAATATATGGAAGTTTTGCTGCAACAGCACAGGCAGTTGGTGGGACTACTTACTGCTTCAATGTCCTTATACATGGAGAGATAGAGGAGTGTTCAAAGCAGTGCAGCAAAGGTGCACTGAACCAATTCCTCATTTGAAGGATAAGTCTATGAGGAGAAATTGAGCAGAATGCTTTATGCTCCATGCCGTCTCTTGTTCGTAAACGTGATTTTCTTTAACAGTGGCATGGTACATGCATTTACAAACTGTCAACTATTAGGTGGATTTTTTTTTTAAATCCTCAGATACTCATCACTGTTCTTTGCAGATTAAGGACCAGTTGTCTACTCACAGGACAAGCAGAGGTGCACCTCATCATTCTCTCTCATGGGGAGGAAACCAACTCTCAGAATTTCCAAGGGAACCTCACTTACACAATAGTGGACTCCTAGTATTGCTGAGGGATTGGGATATGACAGAAAGGGGTTGTTGGTGCACATAAAAGCAACCTGCTCATCTTAGGGGAAATTAAACAAGATCTAGATAGACAGGGTGAAAGCACATAGTCTTTTTCCCAGGGAGTGCTAAAAGCAAGAGGGCATAGATTTAAAATCAGAGACGAGGGATTTAAAAGGGACATCAGGGGCAGCTACTTCACGCAAAAGCTGGTGCATATTTGGAATGAGCCGCCAGAAATAGTGGTTGGGGCGGGCACATTAGCATTTAAAAGCCATCTAGATAAGTACATGGAAAAAAAAGTTTTAGAGAGCCATTGGCCAAACACAGGTGGATGGGACTAGCTTGCTGGGCAACACAGTCAGCATGGACGAGTTGGGCTGAAGGGCCTGTTTCCATGCTGTATGACTCCATGACTCTAAGGTCGCCTTTATAAGCTGCATGCAGGAATATGACAAATAGACAGCAGTAGATCAAATTGGCAGTAAACCATCATCATCTGCTCAAGGGCAATTAGGGATGGCAAATAACTAGTAGCTCTGTTGGCACTGCTAACAGGGCTACTATTTATTACCATCCCTAATTGCCATAATGAATATAAAATACAAGAACATCCAACTAAGTCATAACTGATGCAACAAAGTCAGCGTCATTCTTTGGTGTAGGTCTAGTCCAGATACCCATAGTCTAGCATTTTCTGCTCTGTTACTTTCAGGCTTAACCTTTTGTTATTGAGATAACTGCTCACTGAACTTTATTGCCCACTTATTTCTGTTATTTAAGGGCTTTAGTCACAGCAGGATTCAATGTAGGTGGAAACAATTATATATTCATGTTGCCATAGCACCTTCCAGACTGAGTCAATGACTCAATTTCTGAGCAAAATCCAGAACATAAATCATCCAACCTTGCTTTTTATATTTTCGTCATAATAATTTGCTTTATGTTCTTTGTTCAAAAATAAAGGTCATTCTTTTTAAATCCTTCAGCAAATCAAAAATTGCTCATTGCAAACGTAAGAAAACAGGAAATTAATGAACTTTAAATCTAAATCAGAGTAGTGATTTGGTGGATGGTTAAGAAACCCAGCCAAGTATAAAGAGCCACATTTGTACAATTTTGTTACTTCATTTTAAGTGCGACGACCCCATATCTACCCCCTCCCCTTGTAAATAATTGTTTCTTTTGGCATTGAAATATTTGAAGCAATAAGGAACTTTAATTGCAGAAAACAAGTGCATGGACCCTTAGTCCTAGAGCTACATAGTCATTCAGCACTGAAACAGACTCTTCAGACCCTCCATCAGTGCCAGTCATCAAATACCTCTCCATACAAATTCAGCACATGGCCTGCAGCCTTCTATGCAAAAATAATGTTGGATGGAGGGCAAATTTACTGCAGATAGTGTCCCCTTCTGTTTAAACCAAACCAGAGGAAAAGGAAGGGCAAGTGATGAAGATATGAGAGGATCATTTTGATTTTCTTCAAAAACATTAAAGCATGTTAGCTCATGTGTTCAATCCTTACATAGTGTAAATGTGATGTTATTTCATCACATGTGCATTGTGCACATTGCACAACCCAGACTGAATCTTTGAATGAACTCAACACACTTTTTACTTTGAGCTCTTCAGTCTCATATACATCAGTCTGCAGGGCAATTCATTGGAGGGAAAGAACCCATTAACATCACACTGCTTACAATGGCAATGAGAACTTGATGGCAAAGAATCATAGCTGTTAAAGTAAAAACTGATCAAGGATTTTGAATAACTACATGTCTGTGCTGGTAATTGCAAACCTGAGAATCTCTCAATAAATCATAAGTCTGGCGTGCAAACTAGAATACAGAGAGGGAGAGAGAGAGAAAGAGATGAGCACAAGATGATAATCCTTGTAACAAAAGTGGAAGACAGTACAAGATGTCAGCTCAGTCTCAAACCAATTATATTGGAAACTTTGTGTTTGTGACAAAGAAAAGAAGCCCCTCAGGTTTTTACATTGAAAGAATGGAGCAGCTCTTCAGGGAACATAATATTCTTGATACTAGGGGTGAAGGAGTTAGAATACTGACTTGCAACCCCATAGAATGGTCAATTTACTTGTAGTAGTAATTGAAAAAATTAAAATCATTTCAAGCTAGCATAGAAATTTGTGGAAAGTTGTATGTTTGGAACCCATTAGAATCATAGAGCAATACAGTACAGAAACAGATCCTTTGGCCCAACTGGTCCATGCTGACCAAGAGGCCCATCTAAGCTAGTCCCATTTGCCTGTGTTTGGCCTATATCCCTCTAAACCTTTCTTATCCATATACCTGTCCAAGTGTCTTTTAAATGTTGTTATTTTACGTGCCTCAACTACTTCCTCAGGCAGCTCGTTCCATATACATACAACCCTCTGCATGAAGAAGTTGCCCCTCAGGTCCCTCTTAAATCTTTCCCTTTCACCTAAAACCTATGTCCTCCAGTTTTTGATTCCCTTATAACCAGAGGTCAGGAAAGACTATGGTAATTATGTAGTTCCTCCGAAATATTTGTCACAGCATTGCTACTTGTGTGCAGCTGTGAACCACAAAGTAAGTTTGTGGGCACATCCAGCCTAAACCACTCAACGCACAAGATCCAATGTTTGCACAGGCATGCAAGATAGCAATCCTCATGGAAATGGCTTTTAGAAATGCAGAAGCATTTCAGGCAGCCCAGAATCTTATCTAAGTAGTATATACACAAACATTAGAAGCAGTGACGGGAGCTTAGACATCAAGCCCAAGCAATACTGGTGCAAAATGGCTCCCTGGTAGGAAAAGCTGCTACTGTTTTATGGGAAATCATTCAGCTTAGAGCAAAAGCAACTTTAATTGCAGAAAACAAGGGCACAGAGACTTTGTCATAGAGTTAATAAAGTCATCCAACATTGAAACAGACTCTTCAGCCCCCACAGCCCCATCAGTGCCAGCCATAGTAATCTATGTACACCTGCCTACAGTAATCCTGTACTATCTACACTCTGCCTGTAGCCTTCTCTGTCAAAATAATGTTGGAAAGCATTGGATGCAGATGTATATAAGTTAAAATGATGATCAAGTTAGAATAGCTGGCATCAAGCAGTTTCTCAATGGAAGGGAAATAATTACAACAGAAGGCCACCTAGGGGTGGCACAGTGGCATGGCTAGTAACAGCTGCTGCCTCACAGCACAAGAAGCCCTGGTTTAATCCTGACCTCTGGTACTATCTGTGTAGAGTTTGCATGTTCTCCCTGTGACCATGTGGGTTTCTTCCGGTTTCCTCCCATATTCCAAAGACATGCACATTGGTGGGTTATTCAGCCCCTAGTTTGTAGGCGAGTGGTAGAATCTGGAAGGAGTTGAACAGAATGTGGGGAGAATAAAAAAAAAGTGGGATTAATGTAAATCCGTGGTGATCGTTGGTGTCGACTCGATGGGCCGAAGGGCCTGTTACTGTGCTGTATCTATGGCCCTATGGAAGGATGCTTACATATATTTGAAATGGAGGAAAGAGAAGTGCATCTACCACACTGGAAGTGAGAGGAAAAAAATGCAGCAATTTCAATATTAAAGCAAAAGTTAATAATCAAGCTATGAATACCGATGCAGCTGTTAACTGCTCAAGTCACAGGCAGGGATATATTTATTAAGAGTTTTACTTGAGTAGCATTGGCAAGAAGAGCATTCTGGTGAAACCTTGAAGACATTAGGTCAAACAACAAATGTTGTCATCAATTATGGATAAAAAGCTGAAGCCGCCAATTATAATAGGTGACTACAAGAATAAACCATAATTGCAAAGAAGAGATTGGCTAAGGAAATTGAGGATGGATTAGGGAAAAAAAAATCACAACTAAGTTTGGAGAAATCTCTGCAACAATATGAAAATACATTTAAGGATTATTTGTACTTAATTAACAAAATTTGAATTCCCAGTTTCCATGAGGGGGATGTGAATTTATGTACTAATTAGTTGAGGCCTCTGGATTACTAGTCTTTCACAATGCTGGTATATCCCCACGTGAGATGGTTGAGAGGTTGTACCTCTGTGTCTCCTCTTGACAGTGTTAAGGCAGAGACTCGTTTAAGGTGAGAGGGAAAAGATTTAATAGAAACTTGGGGGCAACTTTTTTTTATTACACAAAAGGTGGTATGTATGTGGAATGAGCTGCCAGAGGAAGTGGTTGAGGCAGGTAGAATAACAACTTTTAAAAGACAGTTGGACAGCTGCATGGATAGGAATGGTTTAGAAGGTTATGGGCCAAATGTTGGCAATTGGGACTAGCTTGGATGGGCATTTTGGTCAGCATGGACTAGTTGGGCTGAAGGGTCTGTTCCATACTGCATGATTCTATGATTAATGTATGAAAATTAAGGAGCTAAAAGCTCAGATGTATAATAATCCAATTTACTGCAAACCGAAGCCAATACCAAACATGCTGGAGGCTCAAATAAAGGAAGAGTTAAATAAACGTGAGAACCACAATATATGGGTGAGAACAGCACATTGATCAGACAACACCAACCGTGTTGTACATAGCAAATATAACCATCAAGCTGTGTGGATTACAAGTTAGCCTTTAACTGAACCATGGACAAAAACATTCATTGCCAGCATCTCAGAATCTATATGTGAATTGGTAGGGACCAAGGTCTTTACCAAGTTGGATTTGAGCCACATATAAAGCACAGCAATAGAAGAAAGCATGCACTATCTAATGATTAAAACCACTGAGCTACCTTATGGCAGAAAATTATCACCTAAAATATTCAGGTAATAAATGCTGCAGTGAGTCCAGTTTTGCTTATGTACCAGGATGACATCCTAACTGCAACTGCCATACAAGAGGTCTTCAGGTACTTGAAGTATTCAAAAGGCTCTTCAACATAACATCAAACTGAAGAGAAACAGAAGGAAGTGATTTCCTTGGACTTGAAAGTGAAAGCAGTCAGCAGTTGAAGGTTCAGGCCACAGTCAAATTCAAGGTAACATTACTAACATTAGATTGATTCTAGCTCTAGTTCAATTCTACAGTAGGTTTTCACCAGACTTCACAATGTTACTGATACCACATTACTATTTGAAAAATACAACTATGGTGGTGCGAAAAAGGAACAGCTGAAAGTGTACAAACTTTGTAAGAAAAGCAAGGTTTTTTTATGCATTACACCAATTGTACAGTGAAACTTGCTTGCAATGCTTCTGACCTTGGAGTTTTAGAAATGTTAAGACACGTCATGGAGAGTTGCCAAGAGAAACCAATAGCTCGTGTGATGTGTAAGCAAACCAAAAATGAAAGAAATTACACCTGAATAGAGAAGAAAACTCTGCCAAGGTTTCACCAGTTTGTGTTAAGACTATCACATTGTGCTAAGACTATTCACATTGTTGACTGATCATAAATAACTCTGGTGATTCAAGTCTGCTATTTACATATAGCGACCCCAGAGGTTAAACTATCCTTCCATCTCAATATGATCATTAAATGTTGAATAAAGGGCACCTAAGCAAAATGCCAAATTGAGACTGCATTATGAAGAAGCTATTACAAATTTAGAAAGCACAATTTCTGCTCAACAAGCAGTAGAAGGTCATTTCCCTGTTACAGCAGTAGAACTAGCAAGCACAACATAAATTGACTCACTTTTGAAACAGACATTGCTATTATAAAGGCAATAAAACTCATGGCTTTGCCTAATCACCTGGCATATAAAAATCCTGGCAGATCTTGCAAGCAGGCTACCAGAAATGCAGACCACAACCACTGTGAGTAACATTCCAAGTGTGGACATAACCTACGAAATCACTCCTGTGTGTTCATGAATGTACGGACAACTTTTGGTGTTGAAGGCATGTAATATTGAAGGCAGGTATTGAAAGATGTAATGAAGGCATGGACAACTTGTTATTATTAGTTGACAACCATTCAAAATGGATTGGGTTAAAGCATATACCGTCATCCACTAGCAGAGAATACACACTGGAGAAACTTTTGCAAGGTGTAGGCTGTCTAGGACCATGGTCACTTCAGAACATTATAGTTTCAACAATTCAGGAAACAAAATGAAATAAACCATTGCTCCACTTCTCCTTACCACACAGCCTCAAATAGGAAGCTAAAAAATCCATGCATTCAGTAAAAAAAACACATTAAGAAAACCAAGTGAGCTTTTCTTTTAAGCTATCCACTTCATCAATGTGTTTTGTCACATCCTCAAAGAATTCAATCAGGCTCATGAGGCATGACCTACCCCTCACAAAGCCATGCTGACTGTCCCTAATCAGCCTATGCTTCTCTAAATGCCCATAAATCCTGTCTCTAAGAATTTTCTCCAGTAATTTGCCTACCACTGAAGTAAGACTCACTGATCTGTAATTCCCAGGGTTATCCCTTCTCCCTTTCTTAAACAAAGGAACAACATTTGTCACCCTCCAATCATCCAGCACTACTCCTGTGGCCAGTGAAGACGCAAAGATCATCGCCAATGGCGCAGCAGTCTCTTCCTTAATAACGTTGGATATGTCCCATCCGGCCCCGGTGACTTATCTATCCTAATGTTTTTCAAAAGTTCCAGCAGATCCTCTTTCCTCACGTCAACATGCCCCAGCGTATCAGCCTGTTGTACGCCATCCTCACAAACGTCAAGGTCTCTCTCACTGGTGAATACTGAAGCAAAGTATTCATTAAGGACCTCCCCTACCTCTTCTGACTCCAGGCACATGTTTCCTCTCTTATCCTTGATTGGTCCTACATCTGAGATATTGTGGAGATGTGCAAGTCCAAGAATGATCTTGTCAGAGTTGGGGAGAAATTCAGAAAGGTTTGCATGGACCATTTGATCTCAGCACAAGATAAGCAAGAGAATCGTGAGGAAGGCTGAGAGACCAGAGGGATGCTCCACCAACTTGATCTGTTTAATCTTCAAGATCAACACAAGCAACATCACATAGAGAATGTGAAGACCAGTAACTCAGTCAAACTCATAAAGCTTGTAAACATGTTGAACCGGTTTACTCTTTTCATTTAGAAATGGATATAATACATGTAAATGGGTTTAATATAATTGATTACGTATTTCAGCACAAGGATATTGTTGTGCAGTCTGCATTCACCTCTGAATAAACTAGATGATGCTTTGAGTTTCTTGGATCTCACACATACAAGTCTGCATGCTCTGCAAAACACCATTACAAGTTGGGAAATCACTAGCAACACAGATGTTATAGTTTAATGAGGGTTGGATTTATTTCAATGCGGTGTGTCTCCCTCTTTTTCAATGATGCAGTACGTTCTACGCATTGATATCACAGATAAAAATTCAGTGTCTCTGGTTCTATATTATTTTCTCATACTTCTATTATACAATGTTCTATTGATTTTGCCCTCCTTGTAGATTTGCTATTAGATCGTTTTGATTGCACACCACCAGCTCAGAATTAGTATGCAAGGAATTGTATCAAAATCTGCTTCCATTGATAAATCATTGACCTGAAATATAAGGGCTGAATATGAACTCTGAAAAGCAAATAGGTTGTGGTTACGTCACAAACTAAATTGCCAAGAACCTGGAACAGAACTGAAGATACTTTGAATCCACCATCACCCACCAAACCACTTCCAGCTTTAATGGAGGCAGGGCGAGGTATTCATTATTTCATTAGAATAGGGTTAAAGGGTTAGTCATTTAAATATAATGTGGCTGCAGACAGACGGTGTTGTTTTACTCATAGCCACCCAGGATACCCAGCCACAGAAAACTTGGCAGTTAGAAGTGGGCAAGGCAGCTGAATTTAAAGCAAGAGTCATTGCAACGTTGCTTGTGGGCCTCGAGGTCTGGATTGTTTCCTCCAGTCCCAAAGAAGAGGTGTCTAGCAACCATCACCCACCCCACCAGCGCACTCTCTCTCTCTCTCTCTCACAAACACACACACACACACACACACACACACACACACACACACACAAAATGACCTTTCTGTTCCTCCCCAGCCACCATCACCAGCCCAACCACGATCAATCCGCAGTTCCTGCGAGCAGGAATAATACTGCAAGCACCACCAGACCTTGCACCCTGCAACCAGACACCCCTGAGGCTTGGTACCCCAGCCCATCGCATGCTCCTAGCTCTGCACACCGCTAATCAAAATGCCTCCCATCTGTCAGTAAGACTAACTGTGGACTGGTCCTTTTAGTCAAATTCTCCAAGACTTTTGGAACTTGCTTTCAGAACTAAAGTCCAAGATGACTGACTTCTTTTTCGCTCCACTGTTTTCACTCCAAATCCTTTATTTCATCATCCTCTTATGCTTCACCATTAAGATTCTCTACTATTTTCTATTTGACTCATCATCACTTTTTGAATAAGGGAGTGGTTGCTGCCTTCCAACACCGACTTATCCCAGAAACCAAGACTAGTATATCTCCCAACCTCTTTGCCCATTTTAACAGTTCAGTGAATAACTTTTACCCCTCCCCGTACTCTGCTTGGATTCTTACCCTTCGGTAAGTAAAATGACAACAATCATCATGAAATGCATTTTCTACCATTGTAGTGAATTATATTGTCACACACCCATCATGTTAATCAGTGAGTTAGTTGTTCCACCCACTCTGTTCCTTTTGACTGCAGTCTTCTTCACAATTCATCACGTCTTCAAGCTCCACGTCTGTTACAAACTTCAATACATGTCTCTAAATTCCAAAATCCAGTTTATTTGTACTTAAAGTAAAAATCCATTGCTATTTCTAAGGGGTATCACTTGCAGTTGACTATGAAACTGAATGTTCTCATTAACCTCACGCTGCTACCCATGCACTAATTTCCTATTCAAAGTTGCACCCAATTCTACCACACATTATTTTAGCTAAATTGGACATTGAGGAACAGCTTTTGAAAATGTATCTATAAAATATCAATGATCGATAGTTAGCCATCAAGTCAATAACTCAGTTATGCTAATTAACTGTCTCAAGCCATACAAACAGTAGTATTTTTTCCCCATATGCTCACTACATTATTCTGATGATGGATTCCAGCAATTATCCCACTGTCACTCATTTATTGGCTATTCCTCATTTATTAAAGAGTGCAGCATTTTCTACACTCCAGATCCATGATATTATCTGAGAATTCAATGAGCTTTGTATGATTACATCCCCAATTCCCCATCCTATTTTAATAGCACTGTGGTTAACTTTATTCCTTTACAGTATTCTGCAGCAATTGGTGTTCTTCAGTATCGGGGATAAATGAGCAGCAATCAACATGAGCTGTTATTCCTGCTGCTGTATTAAGTCAATTACTACAAATTGACTCCTTCCATCAAAGCATTAATCTGATGGATTACTTCATCAGCAATCAGAAGGGTTTTAGTTTAAAAAGGCTGTGATGGATGAACAGATCTAAACCTTGAATGTAGTATTACTCAGTTCAAATGGAGCTGTTAACATTCAAGGAATTTCAGACCCAGATTGAATTTACTTCCACATTGTAATAAATCCATAGATTCTAGAAGTGTGAAGCATCAGAAAATGTAAAAGAACTCTAATTTGCATGACATGGATATAATATTGAGAGAATAGGACATCACTCAGGACATATGTGGACAGCAGGCATAAATACAAACAAGAACCAGTTTTTGAAAATCCTGTTCAAATATAAACTACAAGCAGTAATCAGTTTTGAAATTAAAAGGACAGCTTGCAAGCAAACAGTACTATCTGCAGAGCACAACCTACTGGTCCACATCAAGAGGACACTCAAGAGATGTGGTTTGCAAACTGACATGACCATGAGGTGTTCTCAGATGCATCAGCCAAACGCAGGAGAATTGGGGGTATGTTAATTAGCCCACATCAAACCAGGCATCAGACATCTTCAGCTAAGTTATTTTTCACCATTGTGATAAAGATCAAGGAAGGGTCCAGACCAGACTTATTTAGTCACTTCACATATCAGACATGGTCATTGACACATTTGCTATGTCTATTAATAATTGGGACATTTATGTACCCGGGGGTCAGTGCTAACAACACTAATTCTGGGTGTCTGGGCTCTCTGACCTTAGAAGCTTTTAGACTATCGATATGAATTACTTTGTCCCAGCAAAGGTGTTTGAACATTCAGAGGTGGCTTGTCAGCTACAGTATGCTCCCATCATATATACATACTTCAATGGAACCATGTGTCAGACTCCAAATATTGAAGTAAACAATTGCATTGGGGCCATTGAAATTGTATTGGATCACTTGCTGCTTTCTCGGTTCTTAAAAATATAAAAACTCAATGTAGTTTGAGTTTGGGGAGGATTCGACTGTGTTTCTCCCAAGAGTTTTCCACTAGGTCTCCTCCAGAATGTCCGCTTGTTGTGATAAATAAAGACCTTTACATCTACCAGCTTCTGTCTCCAGTGACTTTAGTCCCAGTCACAACAAAGCCTATCCTTGTCAGTTCAAGTCTAAGTGCATCCCTTATCCACTTGTGCTCTCATTATGGAATTCTATAACAGACAGTGTCAAAAATTCCTCCTACTGGGGTAAAGGAAATCACAACACATCAGTCAAACCATAAAGCATTATTGATCAACTTGATGACCGCCAGCAGCAATCAAAAGATTACCTCCACATCTAATAGGAAATCATGAAGGCTCAAACTTAGATTACAGATAATGCTTTTTCCCTGTATATATTTTTGACATATATTACTGAAGATCTCTTAATTGAGAGTCTTTGTGCTAGGTACAACAACACAGTAGTTTAGTTTGGTGGACAAACATTCTTTATAGGACAGAAATTGTGAGGATTCACAAAGCAGATATATAAGTCGTTTCCATCACTGTGGTTCTATTTTTGGAATTTCTTAATTATTCCACTCGCATTAATCTTGCTAAAGTAACCAGCTAAGCAAGGAAAAACATTGATGTGCTGAACTTTGGAATGTGGCATTGATTGGACTGATGCTTCTCAATTTATAGATTACTCATATAAAAATGGAATGATTGTGCATGCATTGTGGAATAGCCTTCCTAAGATCACCTACCAAGCCACTGAGGAAACAACTAACCACATGGAAATTTTACTGCCTTACCATCTATTTCCCTGGATTGCTAGAAACTCAGATCAACTTGCTCACCTTGGGAGGAGTAAGCCATCTTTTCCTCACATACAGATTTTTTTCTTTGGTAGGTGGAAGAGACCTCAGTGAAGAAAAGGTTAATAACTGCAGGAAAATTACTTGTAGTCACTGAGGACCACTCTAAATTCGAGACTATTAATTAATGAAGTTTAAATCATTGTTGCCCCAATGAGCCAAAATAATTATAAATACCGATCTCTGATAGACCCAAGTAATTTATTCTGAAACTGTAGATTCATCCCAATGGTAGTGCTATGGCCGACATTTTCACCCTCAACATTAACGTACAAGCTTTTCCTTCTCTCTGTTCTTTACTGCTAATGTATCCGACAATATCCTCCATTGTCACCAGAGGAAAATGTGTGGTTTACTACATTGTAAACACGGGCTTAAATCATTGGTTAGACGATTGATACACTCCAGCCTCCCAGACAACCTCAACCCACTGCAACTCACCTACCACCGAAATAAGACCATGGCAGACGCCATCTCCCTGGCCCTACACTCATCTCTGGAACATCTGGATAACAAAGACACCCACATCAGACTCCTATTTATTGACTATAGCCCTGTCTTCAACAACATAATTCCAATCAAACTTATCCCCAAACTCCGAGACCAAGGACTTGGCAACCCTTGTGCAGCTGGATCCTTGACTTCCTGACCAACAGACCATAATCAGTAAGAATGGGCAGCAACACCTCCGTCACGATTATCCTCAACACTGGTGCCCCGCAAGGCTGTGTCTTCAGCCCCTTACTTTACTCCCCTAAACACTCACGACTGTATGGCCAGATTCTGCTCCAGCTCCATCTACAAGTTTGTAAGTGACACCACCGTAGTGGGCTAAATCTCAAATAATGACGGGACAGAATACAGGAAGGAGATAGAGAGCCCAGTAATATGGCATCAAGACAACAACCTCTCAATGTCAGTAAGACAAAAGAGCTGGTCATTAACTTCAGGAAGGTAGGGCAGAGTATCAGTGGTGCTGAGGTGGAGCTGGTTGGGAGCTTTAAGTTCCCAGGTGTAAATCTCACCAACTTGTGCTGCTCCAGCCACATAAATATGATGGCCAGGAAAGCACACCAGCACCACTACCTCAGAGACAAAGGAAATTCGGCATGTCCCAATGACTTCACCAATTTGTACAGATGCACCAAAGACATCAAAAATGGCACTGGAGAGGAGCGACATTTTGTGTGCAGCTCCTGAAGGAATCATCAAATACTTCTGTTTACAACTACTTCAGCTGAAATCTGCAGCCACAGATACTGCAGTAACGTTGTTTCAACCCATTTACGTGAACTAGCACTCTTAAGAACTGACAGAATCGGGAATTCAGACCACCCAGGGAGTGAGGGCAGCAGCTTGGAAGGTCAGGGGACTCCTCCATTGTTTCAGAAAACATGGCTGCCAGGGAAGGGCTCCAGGTGAAACTGAAGCACAGGGCCCCAAGGCCCCCACCCTCCTCCTGGCTAATGTACCATCTCTTAGAAAATAAAATTGAAAATCTCAGAACAAGACTGCAGTACCAAAGGGAATCGGGGCCTGTTGTGTACTCTGCCTCACAGAGACATGGCTCACCCCCAGCACTGCAGGCACAGTGCTCCAGCTCGAGAGCTTCACTATCCACTGCATGGACCGGACAGCAGCATCAGGTAAAAGGCAGGGGTGGCTGTGGTATTTGCTTCACGATGAACTCCTCGTGGTGCACAGACGTGGTGGTTCTATCTCAGTCCTGCTCTCCCCAACCTGGAATATCTGGCAGTCAAGTGTCATCTGTTCTACCTGCCGAGGGAGTTCTCTGCCATCATCCTGGTAGTGGTGTACATTCCAGCCCTGGCAATGATCAAGCTGGCACCGGGGGAGCTGAGCACCATGATCAGCAGTCATGAGATAGCGCACCCTGATGCCTTCCCAATGATCGCGGGGGACTTCAGCCAGGCTAACTTGAAGTGAACATGTCACCTGCAGAGTCAGAGAAGCCAACACACTCGATCACTGTTACACTACAGTCAAGAACATCCACTGTATCATCCCGTGCCCACACTTTGACAAATCTGATCACCTGGCTGTACTTCTACTCCCGGCACATAGGCAGAGACTGAGGACCGTAGCACCAGTGGTGAGGACTGCGAAGGTATGGTCAAGGGAGGTGGAGGACCATTTACAGGACTGCTTTGAATCGGTGGACTGGACCATATTCAGGGATTCATCTTCAGTTCTGAATGAATATGCCACGGCCGTCACCAACTTCATCAAGAACTGCGTGGATGAGTGTGTGCTGTTGAGAACATACTGAGTTTTCCCAAACCAGAAGTCCTAGATGAACTAAGAGATTCGCAGTCTGCTGAGGGCTAGGTCTGTGGCGTTCAAGACCAGCGATCCAGAATCCTACAAGAAGTCCAGGTATGACTTACGGAAGGTCATCGTGAGAGCAAAAAGGCAATTCTGACTGAAGCTAGAGACACAATCGGATGCATGGCAACTGTGGCAGGGTTTGTATGTCCTTACTTTCTACAAGGCGAAAGTTAACAGCATAAATGGCAGTGATAATTCACTCCCCAATAAGCTCAACGCCTTTTATGCATGCTTTGAAAGGGAGAATAACATACACATATGGAGGAATTTAAGATAGAGGGATATGTGGGAGGATGGGGTTAGATAGTCTGAGGTGTGGTTTGAAGGGCGGCGCAACACAGTGGGCCAAAGGGCCTGTATTGTGCTGTATTGTTCTATGGTTCTAACACTAACACCTGTGCAAATCCCCATAGCATCCAATGACCCTGTGATCTGTGGCTCGGAGGCCGATATCCAAACATCCTTCAAGATGGTGAACCCTCGCAAGGCATCAGACCCCAAGGGTGTACCTGGCCCGGTACTGAAAACCTGTGCTGATCAACTCCTGCAGTGTTCAAGGACATCTTCAACATCTCCTTGCTGCAGTCGGAGGTTCCCAACTGCTTCAAAAGGGCAGCAATCATTCCAGTGTCCAAGAAGAGCAGGGTGAGCTGCCTCAATGACTATTGCCTGGTAGCATTTGTATCTACTGTGATGAAGTACTTCGAGAGGTTGGTTACAGCTAGAATTAACACCTGCCTGAGCAAGGACCTGGACCCACTGCAATTTGCCTACCGCCACAACAGGTCTACAGCAGACACAATCTCACTGGCTCTCCACTCTGCTTTGGAGCACCTAGACAACTGCAAGACACATGTCAGGCTGTTGTTTATCAATTACAGCTCGGTGGTGAACACCATCATTCCCTCAGTACTAATAACCAAACTTCAAAACCTGGGCCTCTGTACCTCCCTGTGCAACTGGATCCTCGACTTCCTTATCAGGAGACCACAGTCAGTGCGGATTGGCAATAACATCTCCTCCTCACTGACCATCAACACAGATGCACCTCAAATATGCATGCTTAGCCCACTGCTCTACTCCCTCTACACTCATGACTGTGTGGCTAAGCACAGCTCAAACACCATCTATAAATTTGCTGATGACACCACTGTTGTTGGTAGAATCTCAGATGGCGACGAGGTGGTGTACAGGAGTGAGATAGATCGGCTGGTTGAGTGGTGTCACAACAAAAACCTCGCACTTAACATCAGCAAGACCAAGGAACTCATTGTAGACTTCAGGAAGGGGAAGTCGGGAGAACACACGCCAGTCCTCATGGAGGGGTCAGTAGTGGAAAGGGTGAACAGCTTCAAGTTCCTGGGCATCAACATATCAGAGGATCTATCCTGGGCTCAACACATTGATACAATCACAAAGGCGGCACATCAGTGGCTCTACTTTGTTAGGAATTTGAGGAAATTTGGTACATCACCAAAGACTCTTACAAATTTCTATAGATGTATGGTCGAGAGCATCCTGACTGGTTGCATCACAGCCTGGTGTGGAGTCTCCAATGTGCAGGATTGAAAGAGGCTGCAGAGGATTGTAGACTCAGTCAGCTCCATCACAGACACAACCCTCCCCACCATCAAGGACATCTTCAAGAGGCGGTGCCTCAAGAAGGTGGCATCTATCAATAAGGACCCTCACCATCCAAGACATGCCCTTTTCTCATTACTACCATCAGGGAAGAGGTACAGGAGCCTGAAGACCCAAACTCAATGATTCAGAAACAGCTTCTTCCCCTCCGCCATCAGATTTCTGAACAATCCATGAACACTACTTCGTTATTCCTTTTTTGTTAACTATTTATTTTTGTTATTTATAGATTTTTATGTCTTGCACTGTACTGCTGCTGCAAAACAACAAATTTCACTTCATATGTCAGTGATAATGAATCAAATTCTGATTCTGAAATCTGATTCTGAAAGCATCCTATCTGGATGAATCACAGCTAGCTATGGCAATTGCTCGGCCCAAGACTGCAAGAAATTGCAGCAAGTTGTGATCGTAGCAAAGTCTCTCACAAAAACCAGCCTCCACTCCATTAACTTTGTAGATACTTCCTGTTGCCTCGGGAAAGCAGCCAATGTAATCAAAGACCCCTCCCACCCCCGTCATTCTTTGTTCTTCCCCCCCCCCCCCCCCTTCCATTGGGCAGGAGAGAACATGCACCACCAGGCTCAAGGACAGCTTCTACCCCGCTGTTATAAGATTCTTGAACGGACCTCTTATATGATAAAGATGAACCCTCAATCTCTCAATCTACTTTATCATGGCCCTTGCACTTTGTCTACCTCCACACTGCACTTTCTCTGTAACACTATATTCTGCATTCTTTTCCTTTTGTACTACCTTGATGTGCTTATGTACAGAATGATCTGTCTGGATATCATGCAGACAAAAGCTTTTCAGTGTATCTTGATACATGTGACAACAATAAACCAATTACTTATAACTAGCTGAAGAGGTATTTATCCACTGGCAAAAATCATCAAAATGCATAAGAGAATCATGACCTTCCTTTTCCAAAGCATTGCACCACTCTTAAATCAAATCTGCTACTTTCCGTAGGACATTAAATCAGATCCTACATTATTGCTTTTTTAGTTACCCTTTACTTTCATTGCATTAATGAGCACATTTGACATTTATCAGCTTTAAGCCAACTCCAAAGCATTCACTTCCTATGAGAAAATTGCACCTCATAACAATGTTGAGAGGCTGTAACCACAAGAATAAAAACTGAGAACCAGAGCTGTGTAGCTGTGAAAGTGTTGAAAAGAAAATGAAGAGAATATTTTATTTTCATGTAAAAGTATTTCACCTGACAATCTTTGGCTGTCCCTGGATTACAAACTTATGGGCACCCATGCATACGAACGAGCTCCATTAAACTCATAAGTCTGATGTACATACATACATTTCTATGAATGGCAGAACTAGTTTTCTTTGCACACTGAATGAATGAGAACACTTGACAGTAACACAACTCCAGCCTCCCGCATGAACGCCAGTCATCTTTAAAGCATCTATTGAATAGCAGTGTTTGTGATTCTTTACAAACACTGTACATATATTTCTTATAATCTTTTGCCATTACCTTGCCTCCCAAAAGCATAAAGGATACATATGATGGCAGAGCATCTAAGCAAAACTATAACAAGGGAAGTTAAAATGGATTTAATTGAACAACCTGAAAAGGGAAAAACACTATTGGAAATTGGCAAGTGAATGCATTTCTTGATACTTTGGCTCAGATAATTGGGTGGGGGTTATTGTGCCAAACATGTGTTCAATGTGGATGAGACTGGATTATATTAAAAGTGTATAGCTAAGCATACTTATATTGCAAGGGAGGAGAACCAGACAAAGAGAGACTGACCTTATTGTTTGGTGGAAATGCTGCAATAGATTGCAAACTTAATCCTTTGTATATTTATCCATCCAAGAACTGTTGGGCTCCTAAAGGAATTTGGAAGGCATCTCTTCTGGTCATCTGAAGTCCAAAAAAGCAGCTTGGGTGACACTGGCCCTTTTTGAAGATTGGTTTACGAATCATTTTGTTCCTGAAATGGAGAGATACTGTGCTTCTAGGAAATTCCTGTTCAAGATTTGATTAGTTCTCGATAATGCCCCCGCCCCCCCCCCCCCCCAAAGGCATCCTGCATTTTTGGATGATTTTCATTAAAATGTCAAGGCGAATACTTGCCACTGAACACAACAGCTGCTCTCCAACCAACGGATCCAGGTGTAATTGCATCTTTTAAAGCATACTACCTCCATAAGACATTTTATCAAGCTATCAAAGCAACCAATGCAACAGAAGGCAAGACTTAAAGGGAATTTTGGAAGTCATTCAACATCTACGATGCAGTGAATTTTACAGATGCTTGGGCTAATGTAAAGCAAATGAATATGAACTGTGTACAGAAGAAACTTTGCCCTAACTTTGTTCATGATTTCCAAGATGATAGAAGATGTGAAGGAGAATGTGGTGGCCCTTAGTAATTTCAAGCTGAAGTTGATTAATGAGGATAATATCACTAACATGCTTGAATCACACGCTGAAGAGCTCAACAATCAAGACCTCATGAAACTGGAAAAGCAGCTGAATGAGAAGTTAAAACCCCAGAACCTGAAAAGACATTCACTGCAAAAGGATTGGCAGTAGCTTTGAAGAAAACTGAGGAAGGTCTGGCAATGCTAGAAGAGCAAGACCCCAACTTAGCAAGAGATTCCAAGAGCAACACCACAAAATGCTGGAGGAACTCAGCAGGTCAGGCAGCATCTATGAACAGTCGTGTCATCGAGAGTACTCAATGCTACGAAGAAATTTTAGAAAAGGGAAAAGCAATAGTTCAATCTTCATGATACTTTTCCTTTTAATAAAAGTTTGAAAAGAAAGCAAATCCAGTCACTTCCACTGCAGCAGCATCCGCGGAAACAGTTGTATCTCCCTCAGTACTGTAGAGGTATGGTTACCATAGTGAGTGATTGTGTATATGCACAGACATATTTTCTGATGTAGACAAAATCGACTTATGGACATATGTGAAAATGGAACCCATTTGGCCTGTAATGTGTCACTATTGTATAACCTTGTAAAATAAGTTTGGCTAATGGCATTACTACCTAAATATCACTTGGCTTCATCACCCAATATCATGATTTCAAACTATTGCAAATATTGTGTGTGTTTTATTCTGGAAGTACAAAACCAGCATTCAATACAAATGAATCATGCAGTCTAATCTGAACAAACTGGAGTAGAAAGAGGTCAGATTTTGATGTTATATAAATGTCAGGTGAAAATGCAGTACAACATCAATAAGAGATGTCACTTTTTCCTCAGTTTCTCACTTCTGCTGAAAGCAATGACTCACACTCATCATGCTCCTCAGGTCTCTTTGATGCCTCACTTCCCGAGTCATTCCTCTTGTGTCCATTTAGATTATGAGCATTGACGAGCTAGGTGATTACAGCATCCAAAGTGAATACAATTCCTTTCTGGGATCCATGTACATACATTTTCAAATAAAATGCCAATAGATTACAATACACAGTGGGAAATCTTAGCGGTAAAATGGAGACACGAAAGACTGCAGATGCTGGGATCACAGTAGTGTAGCAGTTAGCGTGACGCTATTACAGCGCCAGTCACCTGGGTACAATTCCAGCTGCTGTCTGTTAGGAGCTTGTACGTTCTCCCCGTGTCTGCGTGGGTTTCCTCCGGGTGCTCCGGTTTCCTCCCACATTCCAAAGACGTACGGGTTAGGAAGTTGTGGGCACGCTATGTTGGTGCCGGAAGCACGGCGACACTTGCGGGCTGCCCCCAGAACACTCTACGCAAAAGATGTATTTCACTGTGTGTTCCGATGTACATGTGACTAATAAAGAAATCTTACCTTATCTGAAGCAAAGAACAAACTGCTGGAGGACCTCGGCAGGTCAGGCAGCGTCTGTGAAAGAAATGGATTTATTGTCATTTCGGGTCAAGACCCTGCATCAGCAATGAAAGTGTAAAGGGGACTTAGCCAGTATAAAGAGGGGAGGGGTGAGGCAGGAGCTGGCAAGCGATAGGTGGAACCAGGTGAGGAGGGTTTGATGAACAGATGGAGCCAGATGGAAGAGGCAGGGGTGGAGATAACGACAGAGGCTGGGAAGTGATTGGTGAAAACAACAAAGGGTTGCAGATTATGAAAGAAAGGTGACGAGTGGACTCAGATGAAAAAGGGATGCTGGGCGGCTTGGGAACAGTGGAGAGAGGGGAGGGGATAGGGGAACAAGTGGGAAGAGTGTGTGGGTGATGGGCAGATAGAACCAAGTGGGGGAAGAAACTGGATAACAGATGGCTGCGGGATTTGGAAAGGAGAGGCGTGCAAGAGGACCTGGGTGGATCAGGAGAGAAAAAAATGGGGGAGGGGGAAGCAGGTTAAGTGTAATCGGAGAATTCAATCTTCATGCCTTTGGGTGTAGATCACCCAGGCGGAATAAAAGGTGTTGTTCCTGTAGTTTGCATTTGGCCTCACCCTGGCAGTGGAGGAGGCCGAGGATAGATAGGTTGGCGTGAGAATGGGGAGGGGAATTGAAATGGCTGGCAACTGGGAGCTCCAAAAGGCCACGGCGATCGGACCACAGGGGCTCGGCAAAGCGGTCGCCCAGTTTGCGCCTGGTCTTGCTGATATAGAGGAGGCCACATCAAGAGCATTGATCGCAATAGACAAGGTTGGAGGTGGTGCATGCGAATCGCTGGCTCACCTGGAAGGGCTGTTTGAATCGCTCGATGGTTGTGAGGTAAGAGGTGTAGGGACAGGTGTTGCACCTTCTACGGTTGCAGGTGAAACTGCCTGGGACATGGACGGATGAACGAAAAAGGGACTCACAGAGTGAGTGATCCCTGTGGAAATTGGAAAAGAGCAGGAAGAGGAAGATAGGACTGGTGGTGGGATTGGGTCGCAGTTGGTGGAAATGATGACAAGATGTGCTCAATGCAGAGGCTGGTAAGGTGAAAGGCAAGAACCAAGGAAAGTCTGCCTCTGTTCTGTCTGGGATGAGGTGAGGTGAGAGCAGAAGTGCTGGAAATGGAGGAAATGCAGGAGAGGGCTCCATCAACCACAGCGAAGGGAAAGTCACATTTCCTGAAAAAACAAGGACATTTCAGATGTCCTGGAGTTGAAAGCCTCATCAAGAATAGTTGTGGCAGAGACGGAGAAACTGAGAGAAAGGGATGGTGTCCTTACAAGATACAAGGTGGGAAGAGGTGTAGTTGAGGTAGCTGTGGGTGTCAGTGGGTTTGTAGTAAATGTCAGTGCAGAGTTTGTCCCCTGAGATGGGGACAGGGAGATCAGAGGACATCTTCAAGAGGTGATGCCTCAAGGTGGCGGCATCCATCACTAAGGATCCTCACCACCCAGGACATGCCCTCTTCGTGTTACTACCATCAGGGAGGAGGTACAGGAGTCCGAAGACCCACACTCAACAATTCGAAAGCAGCTTCTTCCCCTCCGTCATCAGATTTCTGAATGGCCCTTTTTTTTGCACTACTTATTTTGTAATTTATAGTTTTCAATGTCTTTGCACTGTACTGCTGCCGCAAAACAACAAATTTCACGTCAGATAAGACGGTGATAATAAACCTGATTCTGAGAGATCTAAAAAGGGGAGAACGGTCCTGTTTGCTGTTCTAGTTGAGGTACCATCTACACTGAATATATCCATAACATTTGGAGGAACATTTTCCATCTTTTGCCTTCATAAAGATCCTCTAAGTATAAAGATCAGGAAGATTGGGCAGAAGTTGCTGACACTGGGGATGGGGATGGGGATAGAATGGATAGCTTTAATAGATGTTGCTAAACTCCTGTTGTATATGCCAATCAGGCACATAATGTGCTTGATCCTTCTGCATCCAACAGTTGTCCCTACTATTTTAGAGTGAGGACAAGACAAAACCATGCAGGTACATACCAGCCTCCAGAAGGCACATACAGTCTTCCACTGGGAGAGGGATGGCCTGAACCCATTATTGATTTACATTTTAAAATTGCAGGAGACCAGTGCTGACACTGAGATTTACAAAGCTGGAGCAAAGTACAACGCAGTACCACCCAAGAGTGACGTTCACATCCACCTGAGCCACCACAGAGAGTAGCAGACACTTGGTGAATAAAAAGGTGTTCATGTATTGCAAATGGTTGCTTATCAAAAATTGTTCAAAGAAAATAATTGATTCACTAAGTTATTTCTCTTTCACAATTTGTGGCCGGTAGAGCAGCCAAGAAAACATTAATAGCAAAACTTCACATTGATTACCAAAGATAGCACACAAAAAACGAGAAAATAGGAGGAGGAGTCAGCCTTCCGACTCCTAAAGCCTGCCCTGCCATTTAATATAATTGTGACTGATCTGTGCTGGCCTCAACTCTTGAGCCAGTTCCCTATAACCCTCAGTTCCTCAACCTTTCATCTCCACCTTAAATATATCAAATGATTTGGCTTCCACCACTCACAGGGGCACTACCCGCAGAGAATAAATTTCTATGCATCTGTTTTAAATGACCAGCCCCTTATTTCATAGCTATGTCCCCTTGTGCATGACCCTCCCATCCTGTGTGAAACTTATCCCAATAGCAGGGGGTCATAGGGTTACAGGCCATTCCTGTATTACAAACATCTGACTTAAGGACGTCCCTACACATGAACAAGCTCTTATAAATATTATTAAGTTCAAAAGTCCAATGTATGTACATGCTTTCATTTCTACAAATGGCAGAAGCTAGTAACCTCTGTCTTCTTTTAGAGTTTGTTCTTTCTTAGCAGTCTTACGTGCTTTTGATGCCATTCAACAAGTCAAAGTCGAGTTTATTGTCATATGCACAAGTACATGTATGCACAGGTCCAATGAAACACTTGCTTGCAGCAGCATCACTGGCACATAGCATCATGTAAGCAGCATTCACAAGAAAAACATAAAGCAAGCATAATTTATACACCATTTTGTTTTTACAAGAAAGAACACAATTAGAACAAAAAGAAACCCAAGTCCATTTTAGTGCAAAGTGATCAGAGTGTTGCTAAACTGTAGTGACTAGGGTTTTGCTGGTTAGTTCAAGAACCGAATGGTTGAAGGGAAGTAGCTGTTCTTCAACCTGGTGATGTGGGACTTCAGGCTTCTGTACCTCCTGCCCAATGGTAGCTGCGAAAAGATGGCATGGCTCAGATGATGGGGATATTTGATGATAGATGTTGCCTTCTTGAGCCAGCGCCTCCTGTAGATACTACCAGCGGTGGGGAGGGATGTGCCTGCGATGTATCGGGCAGAGTCCACTACTCTCTGCAGCTTCTTATATTCCTCTGCATTCAAATTGCCCTACCAGACCATGATGCAACCAGTCAAGATACTTACAACATTACATCTGTAGAAGTTTGTTAGAGTGTTCAATGACAAGCCGAACCTCCTTAACCTTCCAAGAAAGACACTGGTGCACTTTCCTTATGATTGCATTACAATAGTAAGGAGTATGGTGATTTTTGTGTGTTTTCCAACACAGACAAAATCAATTTATGGACATTTGCAAAAAGAGAACCCGTTCATTACCCAGGGATGGCCTGTATAAAGACAGATATAGAGTTTAGAGGGAATCCGAGGAAGAACTTTTTCAGTACAAAGGATGGTTGGATTCTGGAATCCACTACCTTCACGGCTAGTGTATCTAGACAACTTAGGTATCTAGACAAGTATCCCCAACATTTTCATTTCAAGTAATAATGCTGGTATCACGTGCAGTGATCATTCCACAGTTGGATATCCTACTGAGGGGAGTAGAACGATGACCTTATTTCATGCTGAAGGTGCATTATCTTTCCATTTACATCGTTAAGCAATGAAATAAGCAATTACAGCTGTAGTTCCGAAAAGCTAAAACTATTAGTAAAATCCACCATGACAGCATCTACTATTTTGATCCTTTTATAAATCTATATGTAGTAGGCTACAAACCAGTGCTAGTAAATGGGATTAGCATAGATAGCCACTTGATAGTTGGTGGAGGATGGATTTGAAGAGGCAAAGGGCCTGATTCGGTGTTGTGTGACTAATTTATAATAGTTTTTAAACCCAGTCAAAACTGCCCTTCAACCTTTGTGCTTCAAAGCAATGCTGGTGATGTAGTGCACAATCTGAACTGCCACCTTGTGGATGGGATGTTAAACTAAGGCCTCTTCTGCCTGCTCAGATGGACATTAAAAACAAAACATGTGGCATAAATCAGAGAGCCAACGTTTATTACCCAACCAATTGTCTGATTGTCCCTTGCTATGTGTGGTTGCTGGCTGAATGCAAGTAAGTTGTGTTTTGATGTACATGTGACTAATAAAGATATCTTAAACATTTGCCTCCGTTACAAATTTTGCTGTATTTTGAAACTACTTGCTTGACTGGGTGGTGCTTTGGTATATTCCAAGGATGAGAATGGCAGATTAAAAATGCAAGTCCTTTCTTTATCTTAAATAGTTTGGGTCATAACTTGCTGCAGCAAAGAATCTAATTGGATCTGCCATTAGTTAGTCTTGCTCTTCAACATTTAGATTTTTTAATTTTTTGCAAAGCAAGTGGGTAAAAGGAGTTGAAAAGGTTGCAGTATAATTACCTGGCATTGACATTTTGAAGAAATGGTTAAGCCATTGTGCATCTGCTCAACCAATCGTAATAAAGGATTATGAAATTAACTGTCCAATGACAGAAAGAACCTTTCAATTAGGCAAATTAAATGCCAGATTGGGTACAGAAAGGAGAGTAATAAGGAGAAAAGAATTAGTTTACGCGGGTAAAAGATAAATATTTAATTAAATGAGGCTTTCTTTAAAAAAAATCCTTAACGATTAATACAAGTGCAGAATATAATTCCTTCAAGTAGCAGTTATTTTCCACCGGATTATGTTAACACTTATCACATCTTTAATGACTTAGTCCAAATTTCTACCACAAAGGTATTTGTGTGGTAGAAATTTTTATGACATGCAGAGTCAGACATCAGGATGTCATTTTTAAGAAGCAAATGGCATAGCAATGCATCTGGGGCAACAGTTTTTGGGTTTTGACCTATGTCTACCTACTGGAAATTTGCTGCAATATTTGCTAATGTATTGGCCTGAAAATGTGACTGTAAATTATAAACCAATGCATTGATAACAGCACATTATGAAGTTTTAAATTTTAATTATGGTTTCCTGCATGGCTCAAACTATATACCTGTAATGGTTTAATGCTCACATTCAAGTAAGAACCAATCCCTCTTTAAAGAGTAGAATTTAAATGTGATTGATTGTCTATAAACTGGAAAAGTAACATTAGATTGCAGAGTAAATTTTAACTATTGGCAAATTATCCCCTTTTTAATCAAGAATAAAAGGTTTAGCCATTTTTGATCACAGGTGCTTTCTTGATGAAAATCATGATTAACTGCATAAAAATAGCTGGAAATGCAAAGATGTAAAGCGAGGCCAGAACTCAAGAAAATGACAATTGCGAAGACAGCGATACTGAGAAAGTTCCTGGGTCCTGAGATTGGCTGGTGGGATAGTTGATGCATGAGTTTAATTTACCAAAATTCCCTAGTTTTGCTAAAGATCCATTAGACTGTAAAATAACAAGGGAGGGAGTCAGAAATAGGAAACTATATGCCAGTTAGCTATCATAGGAAAACTGTTAGAAGTTTTTTTTTATTAAAGACATTATAGCAGGGGTCTTGAGAAAAAATTAAGGAATTTAACCAAAATCAAGATAGGGGAAATGATATTTGACCAATTTTTAATTTTTTTTTAAGTAGTAACACGAGCTGTGGACAAAGGGGAACCAGTAGAAGTGTAATAATTAGACTTACAAATGAATGTGATAAATTGCCACAAAAGATTATTGTAGGGCCACCGAGCACCTATTTATACTAATCCTACACTAATCCCATTTTATTCTCCCCAGATTCCCATCAACTATTTTCTTCCCCCCACCCAGGTTCTACCACTCACCTATACCATGGAGATGATTTAGAGTGACCTATTAACTTACCATCCCTCATGCTTTTGGCATGCGGTAGGAAAAGAGAGGTCCCAGAAGAAACCCACACAGTCACAGGAAGAACACTTAGACTCAACAAAGACAGCACCAGAAATCAGGATGGAACCTAGGTCAGTGGAATTGTAAAGTAGCAGCTCTACCATCTGCAACATTGCCTGCTCCTCCACCACCCGCCCCCAACGCCATATTGTGGAAAATAAAAGCTCATAGATGTAGGAAGCAACACATTGGCATGGATAGACAATAGTTTGGCAACAGGGAACAGAGAGTAGGGATGTGGTTCTTTCTCTGGTTGGCGAGATGTAAGGAGTGATGTGCCACAGGGATTGGTGCTGCGGCTTCAAGTGTTTGTAACTTGCATTAATTATTGGATGAATGCACCAAATGGTATGGCTGCTATATTTGCTGATGACACAAAGTAGGAAAGTAAATTGCAAAGTGGAAATTAAGTGGCCACTTAACCTATTTAGATAGCCGATATGAGCGGGCAAAGATCTGGCAGATGGTCAATAATGTAAGGAAATGTGAAGTTGTCCATTTTGACAGAGAAAAAAAAAATGAACGAAAAGCATTATCTAATTGGTGAGAGCTTGCTGAGCTCCAATATGCAGAGTGATCTGGATGCCCAAGTGCATGATTTGCAAAAGTCTAGTATACAGGTCAAGAAAGTAATTAGGAAAGCTAACAGTATGTTATTACTTACTTCAGGTGGATGTGGAGAAGGTATTTCTTCTTGTGCAAACATCCAGAATAGACTGTTTAAAAACAAGAGGTCACCATTTAAGACAGATGAGGCTCTGTAGAAACAGAGTCTGAATACCTTTTATGGCAGAGAAGAATAGACTCTTCATAAACGAAAGGGTGACAACTCACTGTAGGTAGACTGGAATGTGAAGTTGGGGTTACAACCAGATCAGGAGTGATCTTATTAAGTGGTGAAACAAGCTTGAGAAGCCGTGTGGCCTACCCCTCCTCCTAATCTGTGAGTAAGCAAGTATAAGTAACGGCTTAAGAGATATAATTGACAGAGGTCCAAACAACACAGGTCAAGAAGGGATAATAAACAACTTGTATTTTGTGATAAAATTCTGGGGTCTTAAAAAACAAATATTACCCTGACTTATTTAGATCACACAAATATGTAAATCTGACTTTTACTTTGTAATTAAAAGGGTCAATTCATATCATAGAAACATAGGAAACTGAATGGACCATTTACACCTCAAACCACTTCCCACGTTCAGCTGACCTGTGATGTTATTCTATATACCTCCATTTTCTTCATTTATTTTCATTAACCAAGAAAAAATCTTTAAAAATTCCGGAGATGAGGGGAGATCGATTTGCCTGGGACTATACTCGATGGAATTCAGAAGAATGAGAGGGAATCTTATAGAAACATATAAAATTATTAAAGGCATAGATAAGATAGAGGCAGGAAGGTTGTTTCCACTGGTAGGTGAGACTAGAACTAGGGGATGGAGCCTCAAGATTCAGGGGAATAGATTTAGGACGGAGATGAGGAGAAATTGCTTTTCCCCAGAGAGTAGTGAATCTGTGGAATTCTCTGCCCCCAGACACAGCGGAGGCTACCTTATTAAATATATTTAAGACACAGTTCAATAGATTTTTGCATAGTAGGGGGAATTGAGGGTTATGGGGAAAAGGCAGGTAGGTGGATCTTAGTCCACGGCCAGATCAGCCATGATCTTATTGAACGGCAGAGCTGGCTCAACAGGCCAGATGGCCTATTCTCGCTCCTATTTCTTATATTATTGTTCTTATAACAAATTCAGGTCTAAAATTAACCACGCATCAATTTGCATTTATAGAAGTGATCGTGATTGGTCAAACTTGCAGGATTCTTTTCTGATTTCATTGCTGAAAAGCCCAGACCTAATTTTTAAATTCTATTACCTTGTCCAAGACTTTCCAACCAGTAGAAATGGGATAGGTGGAGGGAAAAAAAAGTTCTCCTTAGTTCATCCTTCACCCTTCCTCAGTCTACCAATCATCTTTGGCCCCCTGTATCACCACTCCTCTACTCCTCTTTATACTGACCATTTCCCCTCTCAGTCCTGATGCAGGGTTTTGACCAGAAACATCAACAATTCCTCACTGCCCACAGATACTGCTCAAGCTGCTGAGCTCCTCCAACAGATTCTTTGTTGCACCTACGATAGGATGTGCATGGATGGGGGGGGGGGGGGGGGGGGGGGGGTGAGGGGAGAGAAAAAGTGGGAGAATGAGAGAGCAGGATCATTTCAGGTCAATGGCATGTCATCAGAATTACCCTCCAGTAAGATTAACTCTGTTTCTCTCTCCACAGATGCGACCTGACCTGCCGAGAACTTTCATCATTTTCTATTTTACTTCAGATTTATAGCATGTGCAGTATTTTGCTCCGTCAGTATTACTACTCTGCAATAACAAAAAACCTTAAGGAAAATAATATCTTGTTGCATTTATAGCTGTAGATACAGAACTTGAGACTATTCTTGCTTCACTGCTGACGGCAATAAAATTTAATGTGTCAATTATTTTATGATTGGCAATCACAGTGCACAATTAAAAACATTTGTTTCCAAAATTCTGTATGTTTTTCTGAAGCAGCCAGCTAGAGAATTCCCAAAACTCCTGATATTTGTGGGCTACTACTAGGATTCAAATCTTTAAATTTTTGCCTGCAGGGCAGGTTTAATGTTTCTATCCATTGCTTCAAATATTTGTATCTGACAGTAATTATAAGTCTGTGATAGATAATAAAACAGAAACTGGTGAAAACATGTCAGACAGCATCCAGGGAAAAAACAGAACATTGTAGATTAAAACCCTTCCTCAGAGCTAAGAAAGAGAGAAAACTAGTTAGTCCAGAACAGGCAAAGATTCTTCAACCCAAAACATTAACTCCATTTCTCTTCCCACAGATGCTGCCTGCCTGTTGAGTTTCTTGTTTTATTTCAGATTTCCAGCATCTGCATTTTTTTTTAATTTTATATTTATTCTGAGAAAACATACTGGATTTTATAAATGCAACTTCTGGTTTTCAGATCATTTCTTAAGCATGAAGTTTTACAATAATAGTTGACCCTCCTTAAAAGATCTAAACTACTCAAGTAGTGTAATGTCTCTGCATCATCTGAAATCATTGGTCTGCTATTGAATTAACAGCAATTTGTAGCTCATGCATATTGTCAGCTCACAATGAGCCAATATGCAGCTTCCAATCTATCCCTCAGCAACAGAATAGACCAATAAGAAAACCATACCGAAAGATTAATTTCTGCGCTTGCACTTTGTCTGGATTAGAACATAAACAGTACAGCACAGGAATAGGCAGCCCTTTGGCCCATGATGTCTGTGCCAAGCATGATCCAAATTAACTAATCCCTTCTGCCTGCACGTGACCACCTCCATGTGTCTGTCTAAAGCCTCTTGACCAGCACTATTGTATCTGCTTCCACGACCACCCTGGCAGCATGTTCAAGACACCTACCACTCTGTGTGTAAGTAAAACTTGCCCCTGCATAATCCCCTTTAAGCCTTTCCCCTCTCATCTTAAAACTATGCTCTCTAGTTTGACATTTCTACTCGGGAAAAAGATTCTGGCCCTCTACCCTATCTATGCCTCTCATAATTTTATAAACTTCTATTAGGTCTCTCTTCACTCTATGACGCTCCAGGGAAAACAACCTAAGTTTGTCCAACCTCCACTTATAGATCCTAAGTGCACAGAATAACTACACCCATTAAATGTTAGTGGAACAAAAATCATGACAATTTTAAAAACCTCATCGTTCCTTTTTGTCCCCTCCACACTACTTATTTTCGTAATTTATAGATTGTCTTTGCACTGTACTGCTGCCGCAAAACAAACAAGTTTCACGTCATATGTTAGTGATAAATCTGATTCTGAAAAAAGGACACTCAAAACAAACTATGCTTGAAATTATAAGTAACACTTCTGTTTACCTTAGTGGGGAATACTTAGACTGCCACTCAACACCTTAGATTTCTAAAGCAATTATGCTCGTTATGTCTCGACATACTGAGGGAGTAATGACAGGAGAAATGTTCAGGTACTTCTTGTATCAAGGTCAGAATTTTCTGACCTTAGAAATTAGGTAATATTTGACATTCAGTGTTTAATAGGAACCAGTTCAGGAAATGTATTATTACGAATGCTTATTTTCCCCTACAGAAGCCATGCTCCACAATTCCCATTTTGCTTTTCATTAAAATGACCTCTGGAAGCAGCTGTATAACACTGAAGACTGGGCAGAAGGGTTTATGGGTACATGAGAAAATATATTGCAGGGCTACTGGGAAATAAGAAGGAAATCAGATAGTTCCTATCACTGACCTGATGGGACAAATGCCCTCCTTGTGTGTTGTAATAAGTAGGGAAGACATTTTTTTGGCAGCAGATTGGTATACTTCAATTTTAAGAGCAGAAGTCTTCAGTCATCTTTCACAAACCAGCAACAAAAGAAACACACTGAGCATGATTCAGTGTTAAAAACTATTTTATTAATCACTACTTATGATAATACGTAAAATAAAAGTAAAAATGTTAGTATGTTAGAATTCAAGAATGTTAAACCTCGAACGTTAACCCCAAAACTAAACTCTTCGTGTGTGTGTGTGACAAAGTCCAAAACTCCCAGTTCCTGAATGGTTCTTAAAGTTCAGTTCCGCAAGCCATAAGGTGAAACATGAGCAAGGGCTTCTTCAACAACCACCGTTGTCTGAAGATAAGATGTAGATGTAGAAAAACATAGAGAGAGTACATACGAAATCCAAATGTTCCACGATGGAACCCAAACGACACTTCAGTGTTTACTCGGTAGTGACTTCCTCACCCCGAAAAGCATCCGAACCGTGGTCGTCCACATACAAATACCTGTTTCCTTCTACAGGTCAGCAACAAAGTGAACTCCACCGGATTACTTCCAACTTCCATACATGGATTTCAGTGGCAAACACAGTTATTGTTTCTCATCCATCGATAGAGAAAACAAACAGGCTGGTGTCTCTCTCCCTTCTCTCTCTCTCTTTCTTCTTCTTCTTCTGACTTCTTCAACAACGTCATTACGTCCTTTATCTTCTATTGACGTAAGCACGCCCCACACACACATACACACACACTCTCTATCTTAAAGGGACTTTCACTGAGTCCATAACACAGCAAGGACCAAAGGAGCATGACAGCAAAACGTTGACAACGTAGTTTTACTTCGGTTGTGGCCAACTTTGATCTGACAGATGAGATTCAGAACAGAGATGTCGTTCACACACTGTAAATGTGGAGAAATACTGTAATCAAAGTACATGATCTTTACAACTGGAGTATGACATGTAATTAATGGAGAGCTATTTTCAAAGAATATTAAATCTCCTTAGGAACTAAGTTTCTTTTTATTGGCTCAAATCCTCTGCCTGTAGGTAAGCATCCTATGTGGATGCATCACGACTTGGTACGGCAACTGCTCTAGAAACTGCAGAGAGTTGTAGACACAGCCCAGCGCTTCACAGAAACCAGCCTCCACTCCTGGGACTCTGTCTTTACCTCTCGCTGCCTTGGTGAAGCGACCAGCATAATCAAAGACCCCACCCACCTGGGTCATTCCCTCTTCTCTCCTCTTCCATCAGGTAGAAGATACAGGAACCTGAAGGCACATACCACCAGGCTTAAGGACAGCTTCTATCCCACTGTGATAAGACTACTGAACGGTTCCCTTATACGATGAGATGGACTCTGACCTCACGATCTACCTTGTTGTGACCTTGCACCTTATTGCACTGCACTTTCTCTGTAGCTGTGACACTTTAGTCTGTACTGTTATTTTTTTTTACCTGTACTACCTCAATGCACTCTGTACTAACTCAATGTAACTGCACTGTGTAATGAATTGACCTGTACGATTGGTATGCAAGACAAGTTTTTCACTGTACCTCGGTACAAGTGACAATAATAAACCAATACCAATAAACATATTACAGCCAAAACTGTCATTCTTAATCTGGTTCCTTCCACAACACAAGAATGAGTTAATAAACGTTAGCCAAAGTATGAGATCCATCAGCATTCAAGTTATAGCTGGTGTACTGTTCCAAAGGTGCTGCAAGCACATCCACATAAAACCAGAGTGACAGTACATGCCTCGCTCCTCCTCCTCCTCACAATCATTGGTCTCACTAAATGAGTCAGCTGGAAATAAGATGGCACACAGTGAATCCACAGCCCACATCTACTGTTCAATTTGCACGTGGCCTGCAATGTATAATAACTCATCTTGCATATTTATGCACAATTACCCAGCATCAACAAATGACTCCTTTGTTCCCCAGTGTTATCTCTATCAGTGTCATTTGAACAGGATGACACTCTAAGGAATACATGCAAATATTGAGAGCAGAATATGACCATTTGCTACAAGCTATTATTTTACTCTAAAGAAAAAGGAGCATTTCAGAAATCTGAAGTGAAAGCAGATGTTGTTGTTTACCAGGGTCATCTCTATCTACGGCATTTGAACAGAATGACTCAACAAGGAATACATACATTACTGAGAGCAGAATATGGCCATTTGGTACATCATTATTTTACTACACACAAAAGCAAAATAAAGCGCATTTTGGAAACCTGAAATGAAAAAAGATATTGAAAATACTCAGCAGATCAAGACCCCATCCACAGAGAGAGAAACAGTTAGTGTTTCAAGTAGATGACCCGCTTACGAAATTTTGCTCTACCCATTTCCTCCACTCTACTTTGACTAAACTTATTAACTGGTTGTTAGATAATTTATACAATGCCTCAAAGTATACCACAAGATCATATTATATAATCCTTAGGTACTGCCATAGTACTAGGATCAAAAATGCACATTCTGCCTACAACCTAGCAGTAATTACATTGACCTGAAAGCTAAGTTTTATTGAGACGATACATCACCAATCAAAACTTCTGTTAAACAATTGTGATCAGAATAAAGCTAGGTTTCTTTGTTGAAAGTGGAAATTCCTCAAAGGCAGATTTTATCTGGTTCAACAGGCATGCACCGGTTGTCAGAGGGGAAGGGAGGAAGAAAGCAGAACAAGCACTGCCCGCAAAACCGATGGAAAAAAGTTTCCGCTGGCTGTCAAACCCACCTAAGGCATTGAGACACAAGAGAATACAGATGCTGGAACTTGGAGAAACAAGCAATTGCTGGAAGAACTCAAAGGGTCAAGCAGCATCAGGCTCCTGTCTCACCTATTCCACCACCCTCCTCCCCCCCCCCCTTTATACTGGCCATCGGCCCTCTCAGTCCTGATGCAGGGTTTCGACTCCAATAGCGACAATTCCTTTCCTCCTACAGACACTGCTTGACCTGCTGAGTTCCTCCAGCAGATTGTTTGTTGTTCCATCAAAAACATTAATTGTTCTTAATATCTGATATTCTGAAACATTCAAAAACATTAAAAGATTTTTAAAAACAATTAAAATGTTAAAAATTAGACTTAAAACATAACCGCATAAATACAATTAAAACATTGAACTAAATAAATCACATAAAAATTGTTAATTATTTAATAGTTAGGTTTATCCTTCTCAGCCATTTCTCTGTCCTTGCACAAACACAGCTGCAGTTCCAACATCACATCTACTCTGGCGCAAGTTTAGTGGGCAGATTCTCCAAAAGAAGTGCTGGGGAATTGTTGCAAAGCTGGACTCCATGAGCCATCTAATGTTGAAGTGCAGTTGGGAAGAGAATGGCAAAGAGTGGCCAACAAATTTACACAGGAGTCCTGGACATGAAGGCACACATGCAGGGAAGTGGCGGCAATTCTATGTAGTATTGCATACACTCCCCATTAAAATTAAGTATAGTTTGCATAAAAGGAAGCCAAATTTACCCAAGGATTATGCTTTGAATACAATTTTGGAGTCCTTCCCATTCAAGTGTGTCATTTTTATACTCAGAAGGTAAGAGTCTTTTTTTAGTCACATGTACATCGAAACACACAGTGAAATGCATCTTTTGTGTAGAGTGTTCTGGGGGCAGCCCGCAAGTGTCACCATACTTCTGGTGCCAACGTAGCATGCGCACAACTTCCTAACCCATACATCTTTGGAATGTGGGAGGAAAGCAGAGCACCCAGAGGAAACCCACGCAGACACAGGAAGAACATACAAACTCCTTACAGACAGCTGCAGGAATTGAACCTGGATAACTGGCCCTGTAATAGCATTATGCTAAGCGATACAATACTGCCTGCACTGCAGGACCAATGAAAGCTCAGGCTATAACAAATACAAATATGTTATTTGTTCTCCTTATAAGTGATTTTAATGACTCATTGCTCTCTACTTATTGAAGTGTGAATATCATATCTATTTTATCAAACTGTATTTAGTTATATTGTACCAACAGCTGATGCAAGCTGGGAGAATGCCAGGCATCATGCAGTCAACTCTGTTCAGAAAATAGATGGTAAGTGAAGCCAAAGTTAATAATCACTACAGGAGAAGAGGGTGTGTGTCAGCTGCACTCAGCAGCTGACAATTGCATGGTCCTGGAAGCTGACAGTCTGCATCGGTGAAAAAAAAGTAGACAACGTCTCATGTGTACAGCCCTACTTAAGAAGATTTAGATGCTCTCACTTTCAACAATATACTGGAAGATCTCCAAAACCTTATCGTCATTCCAACATAGTGAGGAACCAGGACTTAAAAAAAAATCAATGCTGGCATTTGAAGCACACCAGCCCAAATTCAAGCTACCACCTCTATGCCAAAATTATTTTTCTGTGCTGAATGTGTCTTTTTTTTCAGCAAAGATATGTGTTTAATAAAATCAAAACCTGTAAATAGTTAACCATACTTTGTTTTTATTCACCTATTTTGCTCTCACTGATACTTCATTTAGCACTCAGGATGCATTCACAGGAATAAGATTGCTAATGGAATGAGTGCTCATGGGGTCATTATATTTAGAGAGATGCAGTACCGACAGTGCCGCTATGCTGGGAAGCTGCTGCAAAACCCTGTCCTACCCACTGATGTGCTGGGAATGGGCAGAAACTCCGTCTTTCCACCGGCACTCTTACAGCATGAAGAATCGTTCCTCAGCTGTGCATGGTGAGGCTTCCTGCAAGGGCTAGTTGTTGGCCAGGTTGACGCTCACAGCTATGAGATTCCTTATCCACCGGCATCTTCTACAAACCCACTGACACCCACAGCTACTCCACCTGGCTGAACTTGTCCTCACCCTTAACAACTTCACTCTCGATTCCTCTCAATTTCTACAGACCTGGGGCGTAGCTATGGGCACTCACATAGGCCCCAGCTATGCCTGCCTCTTCGTTGGCTACGTTAAACAGTCTCTATTCCAAGCCTACTCCAGCCCCATTCCGCAACTCTTACTCCGCTATATCGATGACTGGTGCAACCTCTTGTACCCGTGTGGAACTTGACAGTTTCATAAATTTTGCCACTAATTTTCACCTTGCTCTCCAATTCACTTAGACTATCTCTGACACTCTCTCCTTCCTCAATCTTTCTGTCTCCATCTCAGGAGATTCCATCTCAGGAGATTCCTTATCTGTTGACATCTTCTACAAACCCACTGATGCACACAGCTACCTCGATTACAGCTCCTCCCACCCTGTCTCTTGCAAGGATGTTGTCCCTTTTTCTCATTTTCTCTACCTCATCTACTCCCATGATGAAGCTTTCCACTCCAGGACATCCGAGATGTCCAACTTCTTTTCTAACCAGGGCTTCCCTCCGACTGTGGTCGAGAGAGCTCACGCCCTTATCTCTGCCATTTCCTGAACCTCAGCTCTCACCCCCATCCCTCCCAGACCCAACAGGGATAGGGTCCCCCTCGTCCTCACATTTCATCCCACCAGCCTACGTATCCAACACATCATTCTCCACCACTTCAGCCGATTCCAACAGGACCCAACCACCACGCATATCTTCCCCTCCCCACCTCTTTCTGCCTTTTGCAGGGACCGCACTCTCCGTGACTCCCTCATTCCCCTCCCCCCAACCCATCCCACTCCCCCCCCAGGAACTTTCCACTGCCCCCGTCATAGGTGCAACACCTGCCCCTACACCACCTCCATCACTTCCACCCAGGGACCCAAACAGTCCTTTCAGGTGAGACAGAGATTCACCTGCACCTCCCTTAATATCATCTACTGCATTCAGTGCTCCAAGTGTGGCCTCCTCTACATTGGTGAGACCAAACGCAGACTAGGTGACCATTTCGCAGAACATCTGTGCTCTATCCATAACGGCGATCTACATCTCCCTGTTGCCAATCACTTCAACTCCCCCTCCCACACTGTCACTGATATAACAGTCCTCTGCCTCCTCCACTGTCAGGAGAATTTCAAGCACAGACTGGAGGAATAACATCTCATTTTCTGTCTTGGAACCTTGCAGCCCATCAGCATGAACATTGAATTCTCCCACTTTAGGTAATCCCCACACCCTTTCCCCACAAACCCCTCACCATGCTTCTTCTCTTGTTCCCTTTCCTAGCTTCTATCTCTTTCTGCTACTTTTTTCCCCCCACCCTTTCTCTCCTTGCCTTTGACCCATCCCCTGGTGGACTACTCTCCCCACCTCCCCCACACCTGCCTATCACTGACTCTTACCTGCATCTACCCTATCACCACACTGTGCCCACCCCGCCTCCCCTCTTTTGTCCACCTATCACTGCTCTGCTTTTCCCTCCTATATATTTGGCTTCCCCTTTTCCTATCTTCAGTCCTGAAGGGTCCTGACCTGAAACGTTGACCGCCTGCTTTTCTCCATGGATGCTGCCTGGCCTGCCGAGTTCCTCCAGCATCAGAGTGTTTTTCATCTGGATTCCAGCATCTGCAGTCCTTTGTTTCTCTTTGGGACAAGTGAATGCAGCCACTGAGATCAGGGTTGTACCCTGACCAGATGCTGAGTGGGGGTGGGGGGGCCATAGCTGGGGGCAGGCACCACCTATTGAAAACCTGCTCAGGTCCTACAGTCTCACATCACCTTCTGTTAGGCATGATGGAAGCTGCGGCCACCCCTGGTCTTTGGCAGCACAGTTCTCTCTATCCCAGAGATTTCTCTGTGGTAACAAGCTCAGTGATGGTCAACGGTCATTGAGCTTGTGCAGCCAAAGAGAGGGGAGAAACAGCAGCTTCCATCATATCCACCAGGTGAGAGAGATGGCAGGATGCAGTCTATTAATACATGGATCAGGTGCTGTCAGTCCCCAGTAATGACCGACAGACACCGTGTCACTGGCGCAGCCTTAGGACATGTTCCTGTTTGTGTTCGAACTAGAGGACCAAGAGGGCAATCATGAATCAGCGCTCTGAAGGGTAGCACCAAGCAGGGTATCTGTGTATTTTTATATTATATATATATACAAACAAACTTTTTTATGAAAATGGAACAAAATAACTGAACAGGGCTCAACTGTAGGCATTAACTGTAGGCACGGTAGTGTAGCAGTTAGCATAACACTATTACGGCACCAGTGGCCCAGGTTCAATTCCAGCCGCTGTCTGTAAGGAGTTTGCACATTCTCCCTGTGTCTGCATGGGTTTCCTCCGGGTGCTCCGGTTTCCTCCCACATTCCAAAAAAAAACCATATGGGTTAGGAAGTTCTGGGCATGCTACGTTGACGCTGGAAGCGTGGCAACATTTGCGGGCTGCCCCCGGAACACTACACAAAAAAAGATGCATTTCACTGCGTTTTGTTGTACATGTGACTAATAAAAATATCTTATAAAGATACAGTATCTAATAGTTTTGTTTTTAACCTGACATTTCTTTCCCCTTCCTGATCTGGCTTGCTTTCCTCAGTAACATTTGCCTGTTGTCACTCATTGGGTTTGAGCCTTTTAATTCAGCAAATGTGCTGATAATAGGACCAGGAATAAGATAACTTTGATTTTTATTTCCTGTCCTCAACCACTGAGTCAGTTATTTTCACACATTTAGCAGCACTGATCTCCCAGGATTTTTTTGTTTATTTCTTTGATTTTCTCTGCTCTCTTTTCATTTTTTTTGGACAGTTTATTATCCATCTTTTTGATCGTGTGTTCAGGATTAGCCAGTGTAGGCTGAACTCATTTTCCCCTCATCATTGAATAATTAATTAGGCTGCTCAACACAAATCATAAATAAAGCCTTGTTGATACAAATCACAGCAAATAATAAATTTGAGGAAAACAGATGTTATTTTTGACAATGATTACATTTGCTGCTTCAATTATTTTCCACAAAGACAATGCATCAGTCTCAAGTCCATCAACCACACTAGTACTTGCCAGAACTGCCAGTAGCCAGTCCCGGCGTCGTAACTTTGAAACATTTGTTGGAAACTGTGGCCTAATCTCTGTCCAATGACAGCACAGAGAGCTGTCAAGATATTCAATTGTGTAACATTGTTTTCATAGAATCATAGAAAGTACAGCACAATACAGGCCCTTCGGCCCACAACGTTCTGCCGACCTTTAAACCTCGCCTAAAAACTATCTAACCCCTTCCTCCCACATATCCCTCTATTTTAAATTCCTCCATATGCTTATCTAGAAATCTCTTGAATTTGACCAATGTACCTGCCTCCACCACCGCTGCAGGCAGCGCATTCCATGCCCCAACCACTCTCTGGGTAAAAAACCTCCCTCTGATATCTCCCTTAAACTTCCCACCCATTCCTTTAAAGCCATACCCCCTTGTATTGAGCATTGGTGCCCTGGGAAAGAGGCGCTGGCTATCCACCCTATCCATTCCTCTTAATATTTTGTATACCTCAATCATGTCTTCCCAAATCCTCCTTCTCTCCAAAGAGTAAAGCCCTAGCTCCTTTAGTCTCTCCTCATAATGCATACTCTCTAAACCAGGCAGCATCCTGGTAAATCTCCTCTGCACCCTTTCCAACACTTCCACATCCTTCCTATAATGAGGCGACCAGAACCAGACACAGTACTCCAAGTGTGGTCTAACCAGAGTTTTGTAGAGCTGCATCATTACCTCGCGGCTCTTAAACTTGATCCCACGACTTAAGAAAGCTTATGGGATGTTAACATTCATAACTACCCTATCCACCTGTGAGGCAACTTTCAGTGATCTGTGGATATGGACCCCCAGATCCCTCTGTTCCTCCACACTACCAAGAATCTTGCCATTAACTTTGTCCTCTGCCTTGCAGTTTGTCCTTCCAAAGTGTACCACCTCACACTTCTCCAGACTGAACTCCATCTGCCACTCTCAGCCCAGCTCTGCACTGTATCAATGTCCCTCTGCAATCTTCGACAGTCCTCCACACTATCCACAACACCACCAACCTTTGTGTCGTCTGCAAACCTGCCAACCCACCCTTGTACCCCCTCATCCAGGTCATTAACAAAAATCATGAAAAGTAGAGGTCCCAGAACCAATCCTTGTGGGACACCGCTAGTCACAGCCCTCCAATCTGAATGCACTCCCTCCACCACAACCCTCTGCTTTCTACAGGCAAGCCAATTCTGAATCCACACGGCCAAGCCTCCCTGGATCCCATGCCCTCTTACCTTCTGAAGAAGCCTACCATGTGGAACCCTGTCAAACGCCTTACTAAAATCCATGTAGACCACATCTATGCACTACCCTCATCAATCCGCCTGGTCACTTCCTCAAAGAACCCTATCAGGCTTGTGAGGCATGATCTGCCTTTCACAAAGCCATGCTGGCTGTCCCTGATCAGATCATGATTCTCTAAATGCCCATAGATCCTACCCCGAAGAATCTTTTCCAACAACTTGCCCACCATAGACGTAAGGCTCACTGGTCTATAATTCCCTGGACTATCCCTGCTACCTTTTTTGAATAAGGGGACAACATTTGCCACCCTCCAATCCTCGGTACCATTCCCGTGGACAACAAGGACTCAAAGATCCTAGCCAATGGTTCAGCAATCTCCTCCCTCGCCTCGTGGAGCAGCCTGGGGAATATTCCGTCAGGCCGCGGGGACTTATCTGTCGTAATATTTTCCAACAGATCTTCTCTCTTGATATCTACATACTCCAGAACATTAACCTTACCAACACTGTCCTCAGCATCATCAAGGCCCCTCTCCTTGGTGAATACTGAAGAGAAGTATTCATTGAGAACCTCACCCACTTCCACAGCTTCCAGGCACATCTTCCCACCTTCATCTCTAATCGGTCCTACCTTCACTCTCGTCATCCTTCTGCTCTTCACATAAGTGAAAAAAGCCTTGGGATTTTCCTTAACCCTACTCACCAAGGCCTTTTCATGTCCCCTTCTTGCTCTCCTCAGTCCCTTCTCAAGTTCCTTCCTTGCTACCCTACATTCCTCAAGAGACATATCTGACCCTTGCTTCCTAAACTTCATGTATGCTGCCTTCTTCCTCCTAACTAGTTGTTCCACCTCTCATCACCCATGGTTCCTTCACCCTGCCATTCTTTCTCTGCCTCACCAGGACAAATTTATCCCTAACCTCCTGCAAGAGATCCCTGAACAACGACCACATCTCCATAGTGCATTTCCCTTCAAAGATGACATCCCAATTCACACTCGCAAGTTCTAGCCTAATAGCCTCATAATTTGCCCTTCCCCAATTAAATATCTTCCTGTCCTCTTTGCTCCTATCCTTGTCCATGACAATGCTAAAGGTTAGGGAGCAGTGGTCACTGTCTCCCAAATGCTCACCCACTGAGAGATCTGTCACCTGACCCGGTTCATTACCTAATACTAGATCTAATATGGCATTCCCTCTAGTCGGCCTGTCAACATACTGTGACAGGAATCCGTCCTGAACACACTTTACAAACTCTGCCCCATCTAAACCTTTGGCACTAAGCAGGTGCCAATCAATATTTGGGAAGTTGAAGTCTGTTATTTTTGCACCTTTCCAAAATCTGCCTTCCAACCTGCTCCTCAGTATCTTTGCTGCTACCTGGGGGCCTATAGATACTCCCAGTAGAGTAACTGCTCCTTTCTTGTTCCTAACTTCCACCCATACTAACTCTAGAGGATCCCTCTACATTATCCACCCTTTCTGCTGCTGTAATAGTTTCCTTGACCAGTAACGCCACCCCTTCTGCTCTTCTCCCCCCCACCCCCATCCCTTTTAAAACACTGAATTCCAGGAATATTCAGTATCCATTCCCATCCTGGTGACAGTCAGGTCTCTGCAAGAGCCACAATATCATAGTTCCACGTATTTATCCAAGCTCTTAGTTCATCACCGTTATTCCTGATACTTCTTGCATTTAAGTAAATGCACTTTAGCCCATCCACCTTTCCACTTTTATACCCTATACTCTGCTTCTCCTTCCTCAAAACCTCTCTATCTGTTAGATCTGACTTTACTCCATGCACTTCTTCCACTGACCTATCCCTCTGGTTCCCATCCCCCTCACAAACTAGTTTAAACCCTCCCGAACCACACTAGCAAACCTGCCTGCAGGGATATTGGTCCCCCTCAAGTTCAGGTGTAACCCATCCACTCTGTACAGGTCCCACCTTCCCCATAAGAGATCCCAATGATCCAAAAACCTAAATCTTTGCCCCCTGCACTAACTCCTCAGCCACGCATTCAACTGCCATCTCCTCCTATTCTTACCTTCATGATCATGTGGCACTGGCAACAATCTTGAGATTGCTACCCTTGAGGTCCTGTTCTTCAGCCTTCTGCCTAGCTCCCTAAACTCACTTTTCAGGACCTCATCCCCCTTCCTACTTATGTCGTTGGCACCAACATGTACCATGACTTCTGGCTGCGTTCCCTCCAGCTCAAGAATGCTGTGGACCCAATCAGAGACATCCTGGACCCTGGCACCTAGGAGGCAACATACCATCCAGGATTCTCGCTCACGTCCACAGAACCTCCTGTCTGTTTCCCTGACTATCGTGTCCCCTATCACTATTGCCCTCCTCTTCTCCTCCCTTCCCTTCTGAGCAGCAGGACCAATCCCCGTGCCAGAGACCTGGCTTCTGCTGCTTGATCCATGGACATATGGTACAGGAAACTAAGAAGGGGAAATAGGACTGAAGTGGCATGTACTGACAGGCTGAATGGCTTCTTTCTGTGTCACAAAATAACTGCTACTATTGTGTAAATCACTCTGGAAATTCCCCTGGGCACTTCCCAGAATGCACAACAGTGTTACTTGGAGAAAAGGAAGGAGGATGAGAGGTGACTTGATAGAGGTGTACAAGACGATAAGAGGCATAGATCGAGTGGACAGTCAGAGCCTTTTTCCCAGGGCAACAATGGCTAACATGAGGGGACATAATTTTAAGGTGATTGGAGGAAGGTATTAGGGGGATGTCAGGGGTAAGTTTTTTTTAAAAGCACAGAGTGGTGGGTGCGTGGAACGCACTGCCGGCAGAGGTTGTGGGGGCAGATACATTCGGGCTATTTAAGAGACTCTTAGACAGACACATGAATTATAGAGAAATGGGGGGCTATGTGGGAGGCAAGGGTTAGGTAGATCTTAGAGCAGGATAAAATGTCGGCACAACATTGTGGGCCGAAGGGCCTGTACTGTGCTGTAGTGTTTTATGTTCCTCACACACTATTGTTTTTCAGCACTAGCAGATGAAACTTGTTGTTGCTTGTTATTGATCACTCACAGACCAACTAGGTTTTCCTAATGCTGTTTGATCTCTTCACTGACAACGACTGCATCTGTTGCAGAGTGCTCTAGAGACTGCCTACTAATTCTAAAGACTGATCCATTACACCATTGAGACTTCAATCAAACTCCATCATCATCTCATGGGCAAGTGTGTTGCTCCCACTGCAACCACAGACAGGAACCTCACAAGGAAGGAATTACCACCAAAGATCATATCCCCACCCAGTCACAATCCTATCTCATTCTCTCCACGGATCAATAGTCTGTGGTTTACCATGACACCCTACACAGAATCAGTAGCACCTGCAGCAGGTGACAATGGAAGATCTGAATGGCAGGCAACACAGGAGAGACCCCATCTGGATATGCTGCAAGGAACCATCTAAAAGCCCATTTATTCCCACGACACATGCTATACCTCAGTCAGTAGTTAAGTCGTGAACAGCTGCCACTACTGCTGGCAATTTTTGGATCCTGATGAAAGGCTTCAGCTGTATCACAAACATTCTTCCATTCTCCAGCAGCAGACCACACAAGCACAAGCTAATGAAGAATGTGCTTCAAGTTGCAGAAGAGCTTATTACCTGAATACTGGGTTTATCTTGCTCGGTATACTCTGTAAGCAGACAAAAATCACTGTGCCAAACATCCAGTGATGTAACAAGAATATACAGAAATGTAACTGAGGCAAATAAACGTCAGTCCCATGGGTCCCATGATTACTTCTCCAGATGTCACGATGGCTTCATGTCAACCTAGGTGCAATGCACTTGCTGTTTTTGATGTGATGCATGGCTTCTCTATGAATGAGATGTCAAAATTAAGCTTCAAGTAGTAGAGGTCTCAAGCTGCTTTACCAACAATACATTTGTCACTAATATGCGAGTGATGTGTGATTGTTTCTGATGGATGCCGCAATGTCCATAGGAGACAGCAATCAAGGTTAGGGGCCAGTATATGAAAGCCTGCAGTTCCTCTAACTTCATGCAAAAGGTGGCCAGTAGTACTTCCCCATCAATGGGCACTGTGGAGAGACATGCTATAGAGCTGTCTTTAAAGCTGAGAAATCAAAATGAAAGTATATACTTCAGCATCTGTGTTTCAAGAGTTAGTGCTCTCTCTAGATACTTAGAATGAAAAGCCATGCTGTACAAGTAGTTCATCTCTATTGAACTTTTCTGCACAATTTCATCATTCCATATTCAAATTTAAGAAGTGCTTTGCTCAAGATAAACATGTAATGAAACTTACAAACATCTTAATATCTAAGGGCAACTTAAAAAAAAATTATAATAGGTAAATGATTCACACAGCATTGCTTGCCCAGTCCCAGAATTGAAATTGTTCTTTTTTATTGTCACCGAGGTACAGTTGAAAAACTTGTCTTGCATATCGTTCATACAGATCAATTCATTACACAGTGCATTGAGGTAGTACACAGTAAAACAATAAAAGAATGCAAAATAAAATGTAACAGCTGCAGAGAAAGTGCAGTGCAGGAAGACAGTAAGGTGCAAGGTCAGAATGAGGTAGATTAAGAGGTCAAGAGTCTATCTTATGTAAGATAATTTTTATTAGTCACATATACATCGAAACACACAGTGAAATGCATCTTTTGCATAGAATGTTCTGGGGGCAGCCCGCAAGTGTCACTACGCTTCCAGCACCAACATAGCATGCCCACAACTTCCTATCCTGTACATCTTTGGAACGCAGGAGGAAACTGGAGCACCCAGAGGAAACCCACACAGACACGGGGAGAACATACAAACTCCTTATAGACAGTGGCCGGAATTGAACCTGGGTCACTGGTGCTGTAAAGCGTTACGCTAACCGCTACACTACCGTGCCTGCCCTTATTGTACTAGAGGACCATTCAATAGTCTGATAACAGTGGGATAGAAGCTGTCCTTGAGCCTCGTGGTACATGCTTTCAGGCTTTTGTATCTTCAGCCCGATGGGAGAGGAGAGACGACAGATTGCCCCAGGTGGATGGGGTCTTTCATTATACTTGCTGCTTTATCGAGGCAGTGAGAAGTGTAGACAGAGTCCATGGAGGGGAGGCTGGTTTCCATGATGTGCTGAACTGTGTCCACAACTCTCTTAAAGCCAGGAGAGCTGAGTCCCACAACCAGATTTCCTAAACCCAGCTGCAACTGGTATAACAATAGTTGGAAGCAAGACCTTCCAGAGATCATAGACATAGACAACAGGAAGACTTCTGGACATGGCTGCTGCATAAAATTCTATCTTTTATGTATATATGGTGTGCCACTTTCCAAATAATTGGAAAAAACAATACACTTTCACTGCAGTACTAGGATAATAATTGAAGATCACAGTCCTTTGGCACTTTTCAAAACCGGCAGTAGAGAAAAGCACTATGCTGGGAGAAAATTACTTTCTTGACTGGAGCATTTAGCCAGGAATTGAAAATGAATCATTCTGGTTTCATAAATCACTTCCTAAGAATGATCTGGAAAACGACTCAACCCTTTGAAAATGACAGTTACTAGAAATAAACTACAACTTGACAAGGGCAATCAATTAAGCTATGGACTCCCTTATGAACACATTATGAACTCGTTACAGGTAACACACTTAATTCTGCTTAAATAAAAGGCATTTCTTGGCCTACAGATATGGCACATTATGATAGCCGTTTGGAATATACCAATGAAGCTCAATCTGTAACATGCCAATGTTGTCATATTACAGTCAGAAAATAAAATCAAAATCTTAAGCAATAAAAATAAGCTCCATTTTAATAAAAATCATAAAAACATGTGGCCAAGTTGAATTGAAATGTTGACAAAATATAGTTCTTTTCCCTATTGATGTAGTTAAATTGCAAGAGCTATCAGACATTATGGGAAGGTATCAGGAGCACTATTTGTCACAGCACAGGAAGGAGTTGTTGGAGGGATGTTTTGTACAGGTTTGTATTTGTAGCTTTAATGTAAAAGTTAGTCTTTTGCCCAGTTTACATATCCTTTTGATTTTTCATCTTATAAAGCCTTACAGAAATAAACTAGAAATGCATTTGTAACCAAGAGCAACCATGAAAATTTCTGAAATACCAGCTGTTGTAGTTGTGTCACAGTTGTCATACCATTGACACTGATTCTCCAAAACACACTGTGCTGGCACCAAGCACTGGAAATTGGTCCAACTCTCTTATCGACATGAAGCAGAAGCATAAAATTTCAGACTGCTCATTGAAAATACTTGTGCATCTGTCTATATAATATAGGTTGTGTATCTACCAAAAGAACCCAATAACAAAAGCTAAAGGCCAACAAATTATGATGAAAACAACTTGGTTATTGTTGAACTACCCATTTGTCTCCAATGAATCTGACACAAAAGGATCAGTCTATGAAAACTAGGTAAAATACTAACTTTTATATCCATTCTTACAAGTAATAAATTTTAAACCTTTACTTTTCATGAAAGAACCTTCACAAGATTACAGCAGCATTATTAGCCTTGAAGAAATAGATGTGGACAGGGTACAAGTTCAAAAGCTCAGTCAACAAACTTGGAGATCAAATCTTGCATCTATTGTTCAGAAATCATCTGAGGACCTGTATTGTGGGTGGCCAATATTGTGTTGCTTCTAAGTTCTCACTGTATCTCCACATTCAATTGAACTAAAACCATTTCCAATGCCAGATGTCGCAAAGCCTTTTTAACATAGAACCGTACAACACAGGAACACAAGAACAGGCACAGGTTGTGCCGAACTGATTAAGCTAATGATGCCTAATTAAACTAATCCCTTCTGCCTGCACATGGTCTTTTCCTTCCATTCTCTGCATATTCACATGCCTATCGAAGAGCCTCTAAATTACCTCTGCTGTATCTGCCTCCTCTATTAACTTGTGGGGCCACTTTCAGGGAGCTATGGACTTGGACCCCAAGATCCCTCTGCACATCATCACTGTTAAGGGTCCTTTACATTTGATCTCCCAAAGTGCAACAACCTCCCACTTGCCCAGATCTACCCTTTCTCCACCCATATCAGCAACTGATCGACATCCCATTGTATCCTTTGGCAATCTTCTCCCCCATCCACAATGCCACCAATTTTTGTCTCATCTGCAAACTTACTAACCCAACCATCCACGTGTTTCATCCAAGTCATTTCGTCCAATACACTTTCTTTTTTTGAAATGGCTGCACTAGCTACCAACTGTGATCACCTTCTATCATTTACTTTCATAATTATTACCTAGTGCACAGTAGGGGGTGAAGGGGTGAAGGGATGAAAATCTTCGAGCACTGGTGAGGAGATTCATAGAAGTGCTAATTACTTTCTCACGAGTAAGAATCAAAACATTGACAATATAGATTGTTATTTGCAACAAGTGCAATGCAATAAAAAGCTATAATAAACATGTTCAGCATAGAAATATCCCTTGAGCATTTGCTCATCACAAAGCAGATATGGCTTTTTTCCTGTAACTGATGCAAACACCACAGCTCAAAGAGGAATCCTACTACACCAAACCAAGCAGAAAAAGCCTACAAAATGAAAAGCAAAAACAGGTCACTTGGAGTCTGTTAGGAAACTTCAATTAAGGTTTACAAACTGGTTTATAATGATAGCTGACCAAAGCAAATGTCATAATATCACAAATATTAATCTTACAACATAATGCGGAGTGGGTCAAAAATCCCAATGAATACTGCTGCTGTCCTTATTTGTTTGCTGCACTTCAATTACTTCATTATGCATCTACACCAAGGAAACAGCACAGTTTGGTTATGCCCATCTTGTAGACCTTTCATGGTATAACAAAAGGTTTCCATTATTAAATGTCTATGTTCTGGTACATAAGTAATCATTTTTGCACTCTCGTCTTCAATGGAAAATTATCATAATGATTTCTCTTTATCAGTATTTTTGTAAGAGAAATTTAAAGCATGGCTCAGCTCCAAAGTGACTTCTGACACAGTGGAATTGTTGATGCTCAACATCCCTACGTAGATAACTGACACCTCTAAAGGGTACATAACATAAAGAAGAAAATATTAATTTTGAGGAAATTTGCATGCCTCACCACAGTTCTAATCACCAATTACTATCTAGTAATTAATTAATGGAGTTTGGTGATTCTCAAGGAGCACACTAGCCAGTTAACAGTCAAGGGTGCATTCAAGAAATATGCTGAGAAACTGGATTATATAGTGCTATGTTTTTGCTCTATTCAATTCAATTTCATTGAAAGATAAAGTACAAAGGAACGTTGGCAAAATTCCAGTCCACGTCCTCCATGCCACTTACATGTAAATGGAGGGGCAACCTCGACATTACAATGGTGCCTAACAGCATGCAATACTTGCTTAGATGCCAGGAATTTCATTCATGCATGTGAAGGCCAACAAGATGCTACATTTTACCTATAAACCTACAAATTAGGAGCGGGAGAAGACCACTTGGTTCCTCAAACCCCAAATCACTATATATTTCATCCATCCAGAGATAGTGGTCATGATCTTCCCTATGCAACATGTTTCAAGAACAATTCATAGAGCAACACCAGCCTTCTTAACTCCAAAGTTCAGGAGGGACTGTGGAACATCTTCCTCAAATTCAGTTGACCACAGAAACTTGTCTCCATCTAACACTTGCTGCATGATGACTTGCAAGCAGTGATATGAACCAATGTGTCTACAACAAAACTAGTCTCAATGAAGACCAACAACAAGGGCTGTGTCATTTCCCCAACTCTTTCCTCAGTCTTGCTCAACTGCAATGTTGTATCTCACTTCCAACAAACTTCCCATGGGAGTGGAGCTAATCTGCAGAACTAATGAAAAAGCTCTTGAATCTATAGTGACTATACAACAGAACCAAAGTTATCCAACTTCAGAGACACAAGAAAATGGAGATGCTGGAAAACTCAATGGTCGAACAGTATCTGTGGAGAGAAATGGACAGTCAACATTTTGGATCAAGACCTTCATCAGGATTGAAAGATAGAGGGGAGATAGCCAGTACAAGAGGTGAGGGGAAGGGGTGGAGCAAGAGCTGGCAAGCACTAGGTGGATCCAGTGAGGAGGGGTGATAGACAGATGGAAGAGGAAAGAGTGGAAATAGCAACAGGTGCTGAGAGGTGATAGGGGAAGGTGACAAAGGGCTGCAAGTGATGGAATGTGATAGGAAGAAGGTGGTGGTGCATGAGTCAAATAAGGCAGAGGTGGGCAGGATGGGAACAGTAGAAGGTGGCGATCCAATGGGAGGAATGTGTGGGTGATGGGCAGATGGAGTGGGCAGAGGAGGAACCTGGGTAGATCAGGAAGAGAGAGGGGGAAAAAAAAGGGACAGGGGAGCATTTAACCAAAACTGGAGAATTCAGTTTAACTTAAGGCCTCATGAAGTGCATGCGTGGCCTGCCTACACAAAGTAGACACTCACAGTAGGAGTCTGGCTCAGGCAAATCTTTTGTAATAGAATTGGCCAATTCTCCCTTGAGCCCTAAACCCACCATCACTTCCTCCAACTCCCCTCCACCATCACTTCCTCCAACTCCCTCCCCTCCCCACCACACCCCCCACAAACAATCCATCTACTGATCCAATAGGATCCCTTCAAGCCACAATCGAACCAACACACCAATTCTCCCCAATCCATACTGCCAGGCTTCTACCAACCCCAGTCCAACAAACCCCTTCCTGATCCCAACCCTCTACCCTACCACAGGCCTACCTTCCCAGAGACTTCTATCACAATCCTAGCTCCAGATTTCCTCTGTGCATTTCACTATTGTAGAATCAAAGGAAGATGAGAAGTGGTAGATGCAGTTCAACCCAGATAAGTGTGAAGTGGTTCATTTTGGTAGATCAAATATGATGGCAGAATATAATCTTATGTAGGACTCTTGGCAGTGTGAAGGATCAGAGGGAGTCTTGGTGGTCTGAGTCCATAGGATGCTCAAAGCAGCTGTACAGGTTGACTCTGTGGTTAAGAAGGCATATGGTGTATTGTCCTTCATCAATCGTGGAAATGAATTTAGGAGCCGGGAGGTATTGTTGCAGCTATATAGGACCCTGGTCAGTCCCCACTTGGAGTACTGTGCTCAGTTCTGGTCGCCTCACTACAGGAAGGACGTGGAAGCCATAGAAAGGGTGCAGAGGAGATTTACAAGGATGCTGCCTGGAATGCGGATCATGCCTTTTGAAAGCACGTTGAGGGAACTCGGCCTTTTCTCCTTGGAGCGACGGAGGATGAGGGGGGAACCTGATAGAGGTATATAAGATGATGAGAGGCATTGATCGGGTAGATAGTCAGAGGCTTTTCTCCAGGGCTGAAATGGTAGCCACAAGAGGACATAGGTTTAAGGTGCTGGGGAGTAGGTGTAGAGACGTCGGGGTAGGTTTTTTACTCAGAGAGTGGTGAGTGCATGGAATGGGCTGCCGGCAACGATGGTGGAAACTGAAACGATAGAATCTTTTAAGAACTTTTGGATAGGTACATGGAGCTGAGAAAAATAGAGGGCTATGGGTAAGCCTTGTAATTTCTAGGGTAGGGACATGTTCGGCACAGCTTTGTTGGGCCGAAGGGCCTGAATTGTGCTGTAGGTTTTCTATGTTTCTATGGTTGTCCAAGTACAAGGCCTGCTCAGTGGTGCATACTGCTTTGGGCTCCATGCATTAGCAAATGATTCCAGCAGTTGACCCCTGAACAAAGCAATTGCCTGTCATGCATCCACTGGTTAACATTTCCAGGAGATGCCATTTAATTTCTAGGCAATAGGGCTCTTCACAGCAGATTTATTTTTCTTTGCTTTTTAAAAGAAACATTGATATTATATATTAGTAGTAAACAAAAATCAAGACATAGCAGTGTTTCACATGAACATCTGCCAACACAAGCTGCTGGCAGGGGAATGTGTAAAGATAGCTTCAATTTTCTATGACATTGGTGCATTGCTTTACACATTCATTTTCATGTCATGTTTCAGTTATTGCTGACTGTATCTCCTCTCCTTACAACATGTACATAAATTAATAATATTCCAAATAGCATGAATAAAAATTATTCCACCTATGCAAATTCCTAACACGGTCACGTTATTTCCAGGAAGTAAATAGAAGTGAAAAAGTGGAGATCAAAAAACTGTGATACTTTTCACACTTTCAACAATTTCTTCTGCTCTCTCATGCAGGGTATGAATGTAAACTAAGTGATATGTTACCTGGAAAGTAGGAAATTATTACGAGATGCTTCAGATGAATGGCACAGAATTTTAAAGAGATGCTTTTATACCCAACACCACCACAGAATCACTTGACGAAGTAAAGAATTGTTATGAACAGGGGAAATTGCAATTAATGTAGTATTGGTCAATCTCTTGTATAGCATTGGGATTATGACAGATTGGCGTTTTGAAATAACATGGAGAATGGGAAACTGGATTAAACAGAATCTAAGGGAGCCAATTGTAAATCTAGACATTTTCAATTCAAAACTTTGCAGACAAAAATAGACTAAAATATTTGAATCTGGCAGCTTTCCCACTGAATTGACCAGCATGGTGGGATTCTAATTCCATTTGGCCAGACAGGGTTCTATTTAAAATAGGACAGATCTCTAAAGGAAGGTTCCATTCTTCCTGTTTGCAAATTGATGGAAAGAGTTTTCAAAGAAATCTGCGGGACTCAAATACAGAGTCTTTCTCCCAGGGTGGAAATGTCGAATACCAGCTTCAAGGTGAGTGGGGGAAAGTTTAAAGAAGATTTACAGTCCTGAAGAAGGGTCCTGACCCAAAATGTTGACCGCCTGCTTTTCTCCACAGATGCTGCCTGGCCTGCTGAGTTCCTCCAACATCATTGTGTTTTTCCATCATCTCCACTCACTCTGATCTCCTGCAAATGCTCTCCAACCACCTCAGCCTCCAACTCCAAGCTTCATTCCAATCCTCCCACTGCTCTATATGCTGATCAGCCTTCGGCTTCTGGGTTCCACTGGCCTCTGATCTTACCCCTGCCTCTTCCCAATCCCACCCTTCCTGATCTTCCTCTCACCACCACCTCTATCTGGTTGCAAGTAGGGAATGAAGATGAGAAACGCCAATCAGATCCACTCATTAAATTGTAAAGAAACAAACAATCTGCTGGAGGAACTCAGCAGGTCAAGCAGCATCCATGGCAAGAACAACTGCTGCTCGATCCACTGAGTTCGTCCAACAGATTGTTTGTTGCTCCAGATTCCAGCATCTGCTATCCCTTGTGTCTCTATTAAGTTGTAAAACCTCCTTTGGGCCCAACCTTCAAGTCAATATCCAGCCATAGATTTAACCAGCTTGTCAGCATCAAGTTAGAGCCATTCCTTGATTATGAAAGATGCTCTGCTGAAAAGCATTTTGTGAAGCAAAATTTCATAAATCACAGAGGCTAGGCATTATCATCATTTTGGTACAGTGTACAACTATGTACAGGGAATGTGTTCTTCATTATAGCAAAAAAAACTTCATTAAGCAAAAACATCTACCCCAGAGAATCAATGTATATTTATGTTAATCTAAGTTTATGTTAACGTACGTTTGTCATCTTTGTAATGTACTGTGCTGCTGCTGCAAGAAAGCTAATTTTCATTGGCATTTATACCTGGGGTATGTATGCTAATGACAATGAACTTGAATCAATATGAAAATCTTTAAATTGGGCATTTGTAAACTGAGGAATTACTGCAATCAAGTTCTCAAGCTTACAAGTTCTCTGCAACTGTGAAGCATCCTGGTCTCATCCCAATTCTTTCGAATTTCCTTTTCCTGTAGGTCATCCTCAACATCCAAACTAGACCTCCCGCCACGGACTCCTCTCAAACCTCTGTCACAAAGAAACAGTTGACCAAAGGGCGGGACCTTCCCCAAGATTTGCTGTGGTGTACAGAGCGAGGACTACAGGCAACCAGCTATGAAAGAAGCTGCCACACAAGCAACTGCACACGCTATTTAAAAGTCCTATCAAGGAACTTCTGACTCTTGCCTTCACATCTCTACTTTTGCGACTAAGTCATGATGCCATTGTAGAAGGCTTTTGTTAGAGAAGTCTAGTAGAGTAAAAACAAATTCCAAGATCACTCACACCCCTTTCTAAGGAGAGAACTTCTTTATGCATCTTTCAACAGCTGGTAAAGCAGATTAAGCCAAGTTATCAAAGCAACACTGATGATCTCAGTGTTGATTTGCCTGTCATTTACAGTTAAAGCAGAACAATTTTTGTAACATTAAGAATGATATTACTTCTCATGTAGTTGCAGTAAAATCCAAATTTTTCTACATTTTATATATCATCTTTGACACGTTATTCTTCATGCAAATTATTCTCTGCCCAATTTTGAATTTTATTAATTTCTACACTTGACACAAGGAGGGAAGGTACGTAGATGGCACAGCAGTTAAATTACCAAACCAGTTTTAGTCTGTACAAAAGGTCATTGACCCGAAACTTTAACTTGCTTTTTCTACACCCAAATGTTGCCTGGTCTGCTTATGATTTGTAGCATTTTCTGATTTTATTAGCAATCCAGTGAATTGGATTGATAATCCAGAAATCAGAGTTCAAATCCCACCATAGTAGCAGTGGAATTTAAATCTGCTTAATCGTCTGGAATTTAAAAACAGAAACAGTCATTTCACAGGATGACCACACAATTACCAGGAAAGAAGGTTACCAAAGGTATTTTTAAGTTGCAGAGGTGTCAGCAAAAGGATTGAAGAAAACAGAGGGAATGTCTATTGTTAGGCCAAGGCCAGGGTTGCTGTGGCAACAAATTGTAAGGGTAGCCTAATCAAATGTGTTTAAATGGGCAGTCAAAGAGTGATAACACAAACAAGTGTAAATGTGTTGTAAACAGCAGATCTGTGGGACATGCCCTGTGGATCAAGCTGTACTACTGGAGACAGAAACTGAGCCAATATTGCAGATGGATGGGTACAGCAGAAATGGCTAGTTCTAGTAGAGACAGTGAAAGCAAATAAACTGCTTTGAATTCATCAACCGAATTCATCAACACCCAAAATTAATGAATTCAATAGTTGAGTAAGGAAGACGAGGTATTGGACCTTGTTGCAACAGTCCAGGAGGCTGTAGACAGATAAAGCAAAGGAGTATGAAGAAGAATTAAAGTGGCAGACAACAGGAGACTCCTGCGAACTGAATGCAGGTGCACTGCAAACTTATCATCCAATCCAAATTTGGCTTCTTCAATGTAGAGAACAATACATTGTGAACACCTAATGTCCAACTTGGTAAAGTGCAACCTTCAGAACTCAACAATTACAGATAAACCAGCCAATACAGTCTTAATTTTTAAATTTTATTTCCAGCGTGGTAACAGGCCCTTCCGGCCCAACGAGTCCACGCCGCCCATTTTAAGTCCAAATTAACCTACCCATACGTCTTTGCAATGTGGGAGGAAACCGGAGCAACCCAGAGGAAACCCACGCAGACACGGGGGGAACGTACAAACTCCTTACAGACAGCGACGGGAGTCGAAACCCGATCGCTGGCGCTGTAATAGCGTCGCGCTAACCGCTACGCTACTGTGCTGTATTATTTTTCTCCGTTTTCCTCTACTAGTAATTTGAGATTTCCTTTACTTCCTCCAACTTACTGTTCCTGCTGATGCACCTTCTACCATTCACAAGCTTTTACTAACATCTTTCAGCCTATACCACACGTGTCACTCCATCTCTCCTCATCTTGCACCCTATCACTAACTTTCCCATTAGTTCTCTCTGCTCTTCCTCATTTTCTCCACAAATTAAAACTGTTTTTATCTATAATGTTTCACAGTTCTGATCAGAAATTTAATTGGTTATGTTGATAGGTTAACTGGCTACTGTAATTTCCCCTCGTGTAGATGGATGACAGGAGAATTGAAGGGAAATTGGATGGATGTGCGAGAGAGAACAGGCTAAAGGGAAAATAAGTGGGGGAATATGACTAATGAGATTATCAGCCTGAAATGTTAACTCTGGCAAATAGAGATCTTCTTCAACAAGAGACAGCAAAGTGTTAGCAAGTGTTGAGCTTAATGGAAAAATCCAGTGTGAACGTTTTCATTCTGCATGCCTTCTACACACACACTGAAATTGCATCTTGAAATTTGCAAAGACCACATTCACAAGATCACAAGATCACAAGATAAGGGAGCAGAAGCAGGCCATTCGGCCCATCGAGTCCTGCTCCAAGGAAAAGGGAAAAGAAATGGGGTGGGAAAAAAAAGAGAGAGAAAAAAAAACTATTCTAATCCCATATGGCCAGCCTTATCCCCATATCCCTTGATACCCTGACTATTTAGATATCTGTCTATCTCCTCCTTGAACACCCCCACTGATCTGGCCTCCACTGCTGTGCGTGGCAAGGAGTTCCACAATTTCACCACCCTCTGGGTAAAGAAACTTCTCCTCATCTCTGTCTTGAAACTGTACCCTCTAATTCTAAGATTGTGCCCTCTGGTCCTGGAACACGCCCACCAAGGAAACAGCCTAGCCACATCTACTCTATCCTTACCTGTCAACATTTTAAATGTCGCTACGAGGTCCCCTCTCATCCTTCTGTACTCCAGCGAGTACAGTCCAAGAGCCGACAAACGCTCATCATACTTAAGCCCTTTCATTCCTGGAATCATTCTCGTAAATCTCCTCTGAACCCTCTCCAACGTCAGCACATCCTTCCTAAGATGCGGGGCCCAAAAACTGCGCACAGTATTCCAAATGAGGCCTCACTAGCGCCCCGTAGAGCCTCATCAACACTTCCTTACTTTTATACACTATACCTCTCGAGATGAATGCCAACATAGCATTCGCTTTCTTAACCACCGATCCAACCTGGTGGTTAACTTTTAAGGTATCTTGTATAAGTACCCCCAAGTCCCTTTGTACTACCGCACTATCAATCTTCTCTCCTTCTAGATAATAATCTACCCGCTTATTTCTACTTCCAAAGTGTACAACTGCACATTTCTCAACATTGAATCTCATCTGCCATTTTCTTGCCCATTCTCCTAAACTGTCTAGGTCCCTCTGCATTCTTTCTATTTCCTCTATGCTCCCTACTCCTCCACTTATCTTGGTGTCATCCGCAAACTTAGCCACACAACCATTTATTCCATCATCCAAATCATTGATGTACAAGGTAAAAAGGAGAGGCCCCAACACCGACCCTTGCGGCACACCACTAGTAACCGGTAACCAACCAGAACGAGATCCTTTTATTTCCACCCTTTGCTTCCTGCCAACCAGCCAATTCTCCACCCATTTTGCTACCCTGCCCATAATTCCATGACCTCTCATCTTATTAATCAGTCCTCTTGTGAGGCACCTTATCAAAGGCCTTTTGAAAGTCTAAATACACAACATCTACCGCCTCTCCCTTATCCACCCTACCTGTGATTTCTTCAAAAAAACTCCAATAGGTTGGTCAGACAGGACCAACCACAAGATAAATGCAATTCTGCCATGCATTGATAGCAAATGTAGGTAAAACTTATGCAAACAATTATCAAACAAAACCTTATACTGATCTACTGATATCACTCATCTGATACAATGATTCTTTCTTCACAAAAAATGTTGCAATTGTGAAGGGGAAGTTTCAACAAATTAAATGGACATTTAAATCTGCCCACCAACTCTTCATCAATCCCTCAAAGTACATTTGCTATAATTAAAAGAGCTACCTTCCAGAAATGAAATACTACAGCTTTGTGGTTTGATCAACAATTGGCAACCAAGTATAATACTACAAACTGTCAGTAGAAACTAACTTTACTTTCTTTTATGTTTAAATTTCCTTACCTCCTGAACTTCCATCTAACAACAAAAGCAGACTGCAGTCATGACCAAAAACCTCATATTACTAGCTTAGCCCAGTTACAAACCAGTGAACAAGTGCATTTAATTAGTATTAATTAGCCTGAATCCTCCCTCAGTGGATGGTAACATGTTTAGAGTGTAACAGAAGTGTGATCTGCACCTGGTGAGTCATTAGATGTAAGTGGCACAGGGAAGAGGTGGCTCAGGCAACAGCTCCCCAGAGAGCAAGGTCACATATGATCATTGCTCTAACAAATTCAGAGAAGAATTTTGATGGCCATTCTACAAAAAGTGTGTTTAATCAATTATATGGGCTGTTGACAAGTCTGAGAGAGTATGGTATGTCAAGAAGCATGAGAGGGTCAACTCCAATCTTGTCTGTAGGGCTTTGCAGAGCTTGAGGCACACCCCTTCCAGTGTGGAAACAGCAAGTGAGACCACTTCAACCCTTACAAACTCGAACATCATGCATTGTCTGATCATTGATTTCTCAGTTTCCATTCCAGCATCTGCAGAAACCACACAGAAGTTGAGTATTTCAGTGGAAACTCAGAAGTCTGTCACGTTGTTCTTAGTGAAGATCAGCCTGCAGCAATATGAGTTCGGACTGCTGCCTTGATGACTGGACGTTCTGTTGAAGGGGACTTTGACAGTGTCACAGCATTTCAGCAATCTGTCATAGACCATAGAAAAGTGCAGCAGAGGAGCAGGCCCTCAGCCTATGATATCTGTGCCAGGCACAATGCCAAATGAAACTAATCCCTTCTGCCTGCACCTGGTCCATGTCCCTCCATTCCCTACATATTCGTGTGCCTATCTGAAAGCCTCTTAAATGCCATATTGCAGCTGCTTCCACTACCATCCTCAGCAGTGCATTCCAGGCACCTACCACTCTCCGACTTTTTAAAAAAAAACTTGTCCTGCTTATCCCCTTTAAACTTTCCCCCTTACCTTAAAGCTATGCCTTCTAGTATTTGACATTCCTACCCTAGGAAAAGGATTCTGACTGTCTACCCTATCTATGCCTCTCGTAATTTTATAAACTTCTATCAGGTCTCCCCTCAGCCTCCAACTCTCCAGAGAAAACAATCCAACTTTGTTCCACTTCTCCTTATAGCTTGTACCCTCTAATCCAGACAGTATCTTGATAAACCTCTTCTGAACCCTCTCCGAAGCCTCCGCATCTTTCCTATAATGGGACAACCAGAAATGAATGCAATACTCCAGATGCGGACTAACCAGAGTTTTATACAACTGTAACATGACTTCCTATTCACCAAGAGATTGCTAGGATTACTGAGGTGCTGCTGAAGGAGAGTGGCAAAGGCCGTGTGGAGCCCCAATCTGTTGTCCTCTCTCAGATTTACACTATGTGGTTCTACGTTTTCACTCAGTCGATGTTGCCTGCTCGCCAGCCATCTAGACCCCTGAGGTTCAAGGCAAGATGGTAAAACCCAGGTTTTCAAGGATTATTAATCTATCTATGTTGCCTTGTTTTTAAGTAAATATGGTTTGGAATGTTAATTAGTTGTTGGCCTTTATTCAATAAATGTAGTCAGGCCTATGGAATGATAATCAGTGGGAACTGCAGTGGACTGGCACTAAAACTGCAGTCCCATCATTTGTTGGCAACAAAGCCATCCAGTGTGAGTTTCCTCCTTAAACAGAAAGATTATTGGAGGATTTGGTTGTCAATGGCAAGGATAGCGTTTACTACCCTTCCCTAGTGAAATATATCTATACACCTCTCTAATTTGTTTTTGGTATAATCCACACAACTGAGACCAATGTAAAATTCTGTAAACAAGTGTTAATTTATGATGCTTCAATATGACCAGATTGAACACTTCATCCACTTAATAAATATAATTGAACAGTATTGAAAGAGTACCACTGGAGGAATTGCAAAACTGACGTAACAATGTACTAAACACACAGAAGCCATGGTAATATGCAAAAATAAATCCAAATACTATCTGCAGAAATCGCCAGAGAAAAGCTAAAGCTTTGATTTATTTTTGTTCCAGCCAGGTCTGCGGTGTCTGCTGCTATTATATTTTATCTGCTTTTACCTATAACAGATCCAGTAATGCTTTCAGCAGTGTTAAGGACACTGATGTCTAGGTAAATGGGAAAACTGAATGAATCCCTTCCATGAATAAAAGAAGATTTTTTTTGTTTTATTATAATGCAGCCTGCTTTCCTACTGTCAACTAGAGTCCACTGAAGGCTTGCAAATGAATTCAGAGCTCATCATTAGGAAGAAGTCATCCAGACTTAGGTATTTCTTTACAAGGGCTAGATCACAACCTATGCATCACAGAAAATTTAAAATAAATTTTACCTCAACTCACATACAAAGGTGGTTATTTTCCTAATGCAGAAGTGAATCTTAAGCACCAATGTATCAATTGCTGGAGCTCTAATAACTAACAGATTTCTGCAGAAAACATTCCATCCTATTCAGCAGGTTCAGCACCTCAACCAAACAGCAAAGAAAATTTGATGCCAATCTTGATAAGAGATCTACAATATTATTAATGGTAGTAGGCACACTAAGCAGTACTGGAAAAGATGTTTACCACCAGCACTTGAAACAAATTCAAGACAGTATGTTGCTCATAGATTTCTATATCATACAAAATAGTTTTCATCTTGTAAGTACGTAAAATTGTTGAAAGGCTTTTCCCCAGATTCTAATCAACCCCCACATTCCACTTCAGAGAGACAGTAAAGACCATGATGATCTCCATGACCAAATATGTATTATATCTACTTGTTAGCAAGTACACCTTTCCCACTTGGTTGAAATAAGATGAATCCAGCATCACCTCTATCACCATCCCCACCACTCTCTTCCCCCAGCACACTCCACAAACACTGTGGCAGATCACACATCCTTTCAAAGTTTGAGCTGAAGTACCAAAGGGTTAACTCAGAATATCAACATTGGCTTGGTAATAGGAGGTGGAGGAAGATGGTGGAGGGTTTAGATGGAATCCAAGGAAGAATTTTTGTGATTAGAAGCCCATGACCAGTGGTATGCCACTGGGATTGGTGCTTAGACCATTACTGTTTGTTTTATACAATAATGATTTGAATATTAATTTAGTCAGTCTGATTAGTAACTCTACAGACAACACAAAAATTGGTGGTGTTATTGATAGTGAGGAGGATAGCCTTAGGCTATAGGATGATATTGATTAGTTGGTAAATTGGGCAGAGGAATGGTAGATGGAATTTAATCCTACGAAGTGTGAGGTGATGCACTTCGGGCGGTTGAATAAGGTTGGGAGATACACAATGAATGGTAGGAACTAGGGATTATTGAGGAACAGAGGGAGCTTGGTGCACAAGTCTATGCATCTCTAAGGGTGTCGGCACAGGTAGTTAAGGTGGTGAAGAAGATATGTGGGATGCTTGCCTTCATTAGCTGGGGCATAGAATATAGCAGCAGAGAGATTATGGTACAAATTTACAAAATGTTAGTTAGGCTACAGCTGGCGTATTGTCTGCAGCTTTGGTCACCACAGGACTGGAAGAATGTGATTGTACTCAAGAGGGTGCAGAGGATGTTCTCCAGTATGTGGCCTTGGATGGAACTTTCTCATTATGAGGAGAGACTGGATAGGCTGTTTGTTTTTTGGAGAGGTCATTATGAGGGCACCTGATATATATACACAAAATTATAAGAGGGATAGATAAGTGTGAAACTTTTCCCCATAGAAGGTGTCTGAAACTAGAGGACATAGGTTTGGGGAGGGGTTAAAGGTTTAGAGGGAACCTGAGGAAGAATGTTTTCACTCAGAGGATGATTGGAAACTGTAATGCTAAACCTGAATGGGTGGTGGAATTTGATACTCTTAGAACATTTAATTATCCAGAGGAACACTTGAATCACCGAATGCAGTAGATACAGCACATCTTCCCCTCCCCACCTCTTTCTGCCTTTCACAGGGACCGCTCTCTCCATGACTCCCTAGTTCACTCTTCCCCCCTCCCCCACCCATCCCGGGGACTTTCCACTGCCCCTGCCATAGGTGTAACACCTGCCCCTACACCACCATCATCCAGGGGCCCAAACGATCCTTTCAGGTGAGACAGAGATTTACCTGCACCTCCCTTAATATCATCTACTGCATTCGGTGCTCCAAGTGTGGCCTCCTCTACATTGATGAGACCAAATGCATGCTAAGTGACTGTTTTGTAGAACACCTACGCTCTGTTCATAACCGTGATCTGCATCTCCCTGTTGCCAGTCACTTCAACTCCCCCTCCCACACTATCACTGATATGTCAGTCCTCGACCTCCTCCACTGCCAGGAAAAGTCCAAACGCAAACTGGAGGAACAGCACCTCATTTTCCATCTTGGGACCCTACAGCCTAATGGCATGAACATCGAATTCTCCTACTTTAAGTAAACCAACCCCACCACCATGCCTCTTCTTTTCTTCCCTTTCCTAGCCTTTTTTCCCCCTTTCCTCTCCTCCCCTCCCCCAATGGGGCACCTACCTCCATACCTTTGACACGTTCCCTGGTGGATCTGCTCTCCCCTCCTCCCCCCACATCTGCCTATCACTGTTTCTTACCTGCATCTACCAATCACCACCTTGTGCCCACCCCACCTGCCATCTTTTGTCCACCTATCACTGCTCTATTCCCCCCCCCCCCAATACTGGGCTTCCCCTTTTCCTGTCTTCAGTCCTGAAGAAAGGTAATGACCTGAAACGTTGACCATCTGCTTTTCTCCACGGATGCTGCCTGGCCTGCTGAGTTCCTCCAGCATCTTGTTGTTTTTTCATCTAGATTCCAGCATCTGCAGTCCTTTGTTTCTCTTGAGATTTCCAGTTTTAGGCAACTTTCCCCTCCAGTGGGTTTGTCCCCCTATCCCCTTCCCTCACTCTCTCCTGACCCTCCTCCAGCCCTTCTATTTTTCTTCCCTTTCCCACACCCAACACCCACCTTCATTTCCCCCTCCCCCTCCTGATTCCATCCACTCTCTGCACACGTGGTTCACCCAGAGGCTTCCCCCTAAACCAAAATTCTCCTTATTTTCAACCTTAAACTGCCAGGACTATTTCCATAGCTTACTTCTCCACAACTACCACCAATCTACCTGCGAGGTACTTTTGCCAGGTTTGTGCAGGAGTGTTGAGTTTGGAAGTGTAGGGTCACCAAGTCAGAGAAAAGCTGGTGGCAATCATTTACAGTTTGGCTTGGATATGCCTTTCCTTCTCTTCCTTGAAAATTAATCCCACCATTCTATTTTGAGAATTTGTGTTCACAAGATAAAAATATAAATAAACAATTTAAAAAACACGATATCAGTAAAATGACAATGGAGCTGAAAGATTGTCAGGATGCCTCAGCTAATTCAATGCAGTCTTTTAGGAAAGGAGGCTTACCATCCTTGTGTAATCCCACATCTCTTTCACTGAATCCTTGAGGCTCTCTGAATTAACCTAGTGAGACATTCAATTGTATTAAATAATGCTATTATTAATTCAAGAAATTTAATATTTAATTCTGCATTTAGTCAGTAATCTGAAGCTATGGATTGTCCACCTGTCTCATTTTCTTTTTAGGTTACTACCAAAATTTGAAAATGACCCCATATTATTTTTCTTTCTTATTGATAGGCTCACAGCCTTTTCATCATCACATAATCCATCATCTGATTTAACGAATCCAAATTTGGTGCTATACAGTATACAATAGAACAAGTGCAAGGTTTTAGAAAGTTCTAACAGTCAAACAGAGGAAAAAAGGCACTGCAACAAAAAGGTTAACATATAAATTAAGCAACATTTTTCAAAAAAAGGTACTGAAATGGAATTCAACCACCAGAACAGACACAGTAGTGTTACGGTTAGTGTAACACTATTACAGCACCAGCAACCTGGGTTCAATTCCAGCCACTGTCTGTAAGGAGTTTGTACATTCTCCCCGTGTCTGCATGGATTTCCTCTGGGTGCTCTGGTTTCCTCCCATATTCCAAAGGCATTAGGGTTTGGAAGTTGTGGGCATGCCATGTTGGCGCCAGAAGCGTGGCGACACTTGCGGGCTGCCCCCAGAACACTCTACGCAAAGATGCATTTCACTGTGTATTACAATGTACATGTGACTAATAAAGATATCTTATCTTAAAGAGCAATGTATCACCAGGCAGGCATGGACAAATGAGCAGTAAATTATTATTAAGCCACAGTAAAAATGCATAATAGATATGCTTTTGTTGTTTTGTGTATTGCTAGAAAGTATTCAAGCTCATCAATTACTGAACTGCAATTTTTGAAATATAAAATCAGAGTAAAGGTCTAGGTCAAATAATCCCAAACATTTTTGCTATGCTCCATGTCAGGGAGCTCAATATTTCCTGGCCCCCAAATCTTCCCCTCCCGTTCCCCACAATTATAAACATTGAATTAAAACAGTTTGTTTTATAACTGTACCCCTCGCACCCCAACAGCCCTTCTCACTTTGTTAGCCTCCCACCTCCCACCAAAGGGATCCGCCTCCCCACATTGAAAAGCTGGGTGTTAAGACTAAACCATAAAAAGAAAACAAATCACATAATTTTGCTGGCTTTTATTGCAGCTGATTTAAGCTGTGACTGTTGCTAAGCAATGCTGAGTTTAGTTTGGACTAAAGGCAAGCATCAAACAAGAAATCACAACTGATTAGTCTTGCAATATGATAATGAATTCCATCAAGAACAGTTATGAGGGGCACCCATCTCCTTTGCAATCAGATCAGTAAAGTCAATGCTTGGAGTCCATTTACAGACCAAATCACAGATCATCAAGATCAATTTTGTATTATGAAGCAATACTGTCTTTGAAGTTTGCAGTGCTTGATGATAATATGCTTCCAGAAATATTAGCAGTACATTATTGTAACAAATGGCACTGAATTAAAATTGCTATGTATTCACTGAAACTCCCAGTATTTGTGTTAACTCAGATCTTGAAAATATTTATTCATTAAAGAATTACTTATCACCCAGGTTCCAGCCCCTCAGTGTTCAGTGGCAATAGAATCCTAAGCTGTACTCTTTCTCCAGAGCCTTCACAATGGCTGTGCCGAGCCATCCATCCATTTCCTTGGACCGGAAAACCAGCCAGCTTCAGGCAGACTTAAGTCCATCTTTCGCAGAGTTGATTACCTTCCAGCAGTAGAGGATGTTTGCCTCAGTGTGTGTCCCTGAGAATAGTCCACAGAGCATAGAGTCCACAACAAAGACCATTGCATCCCTTTTCTGGCCTTCTTAGCAACCAAGCAATTGAAGGAAATGAAAATAGTAGTGTTCCCTTCATGGCCACCTTGAGGCAAGCGTGGTCTCAGTGTATTATTGCAATGAGTCATTTAAGGTTTGCTGAAGACATCAATGCTTCAATTTGGGTCTGGAAGAGGTTGGTAATCAACTTTGCTGGGTTATCCTTCTGCTGCCTAGAGCAACCAGACAGGACTTCACCAGCAACAGTGGGAGCTGCTGGAAGACACCCAGCCATTCATTCTTCCCAGCTGGTGCAGACACTTTGATGGGCTGGAGTGAAGCGTTTCTGTACATTACATCTGTTATGAGGCCACCAACCACCTCACTGATTTCAGTGATAGTAGAGTTGCCTCCTTGAGACAGAGCACCCAGGCAGTCAGACAGCCAAATGTTTCCTCTTGAACTTATCAATTGCCCATTGGACCACCATCACAACCACTGCTGATGGTCGTTGAGGTGTGGCTAGCCACACTCCTGCAAAAACAGTGCATCTGCTTTGACCTTAGAAAGGCATCACAATGTGATAACACATCGCTGTACTTTGTACACTGCGCACAATAATTGATGTGACATTTGACCCGCAGTTTTGGAAAATTTAAGGTCCAAAGTTACATAACAACTGTCATTTATTCTGTCCCATGGACACTCATGCCAGGCTGAGGTATGGATCCTGATCTTCTCCGGGGGGTGCATTCCCTGCAGTGAAAATGATGGTACTGCTGAAAGACCAGACCATTTTGGTTCAGGCACAGTAGTGTAGCGGTTAGTGTAACGCTATTACAGCACCAGTGACCTGGGTTCAATTCTGGCTGCTGTAAGGAGTTTGTACATTCTCCCTGTGCCTGCGTGGGTTTCCTCCGGGTGCTCCAGTTTCCTCCCACATTTCAAAGACGTACAGGTTAGAAAGTTGTGGGCATGCTATGTTGGTGCCGGAAGCGTGGCGACACTTGTGGGCTGCCCCTAGAACATTCTATGCAAAAGATGCATTTCACTGTGTGCTTGGATGTACATGTGACTATTAAAGATATCGATCAGCATTGTCTGCTTCATCTTTTTCTTGGCCTTGTGGCTACAGTCAAGAGTATTACATGATAAATATTTCCAAACCACTCTCAATTCCATTAAGTTAGTATCTCTGTGGTTGTATGGTATATCAGTGATTTCCTTCTATGCTTGGATCAAGATTTATTTTATTACAAGTCTTGCTAAATTGAGCTGATTATGCCCCATGCCACAAAACTTTCTATGTTGACTTTTGAAAAGACTGCAACAAAGATCTCAATATTTAACATTATCTGGAGAGATCAACATTGTGGCACAAGACTTATTGCCCAATATCCACTGATGTCCAAGCCATTGTTATTTTGCTGGCATCTGTGATAATGTTGAAGTCTCACTCCAGAGATCCGAGCAGAAACTAAAGGATGACTCACCCAGGTAGTGCTGAGTGTGTTCAGCATTTTTGGAGGTACTTCCAACTTCCGTGATACGTTAAACTGATGTCTAACGAATGCAAATAGTCCTACTGAATCTTTTCAAAGACACAGGATATGTCATTTTCTGACTGACATATATTTCTCAGGCTACATCTTTGAAATTGTCTCCCATAAAATTATCTCCTTACTGCATTGTTAGACTTTGATTTACACAGTTTTGCTGCAGTTTCTCTCTTTATTCCAGCAGTGCCTGTACTTTTTAACCAGAGTATCGAATGGATAATCGATCTTGACCTCTTCCCAGGATCCCTACTCTACTTCAAAGTCAGACTACTATCAATTCAGTTTGTCCCATGTGATCATCAATAAACAGCAGGAAGCACTTGTTACTGCAAACAACATCCTGGCTGCAGTACTGAAGAATTCCAGTACCGGCCCTGCTTCCAGACAAGGCACTATACTGGCAGCTTCCCAGTAATAAAGAAAATTGCCTTGGCAAGCCCTGTCTGCAAACAACTGAAGAAACACAATCTAATAATCACTGTCGACCTTCATAAAAATGTAAGGAATAGCAGGAGCAGGCCATGCCGCCTTTCACGCTTGCTCCACCATTCAAATTGATCATCGCTAATCTTTTACCTGAATGCCACTTTCTTGTACTAACCCCATATCACTGATTCCATTAGTATCTAAAAATCTATTACCTCTGAGTTGAATATACTCAGTGACTGAGCCTGTCTCATGGGTAGAGAATTCCAAAGATTCACTACAGTCTGAGTAAGGTAATTTCCTCTCATCTCAGTCCTGAATGGCCAGCTCCTTATCTTGAGACTGTGACTCTAGAAAAATAAAAAATACCGGTTTAAAATCAGATCATGCTGAAAGTACTCAGCAGTTCAGGCAGCATCTATGGAAACACCTGAAGTGTTAACTCTCTTTCCCTTTCCACAGATTCCTGACCTGTTTAGTGTTTCTGGCATTTCCTGCTTTTATTTCCTTGAGCACATCCTTGAAACTGTTGCTCTGTCTGCCTGGTTATTCCCTTCCCATGGCAAACCTTGGAACAGAGCATCTGTTTAGGGAATCTGGTGTCAGGCATGTGAACAACGTGCCCTGCCCACTGAAACTACTAGGTCCTCAATGATGGAATGTTTCCTGGGAGACGACGATGATCTAGATTCAGTTATGCTGCCATTTAACATTGATTATATTGTGGCAGCGACTGGCACTATTGCAGACCCTGTAATACCTCCCTTGGAAGGGTTGCTGATGAAGTTCTACCAGATGTATCACACTAAGGCAACCATTGAATATCTCAGCAAGTTCTCCCTGTTAGTTCAGTGCACTCTGTGAATGTTGGAATAACCTGCAGAGAATCTGAATCGGCCCAGTTATATCTCCCAATATCTGCAGTGTCCCTTTAAATAGATAGAAGTACATTGTAGCCTCAATGTACTTCTGATTGTACGATAGCAAACAAAGATTGAAGGATGCATGCAAATGCTTCAATTTACACCAGTAGGGGAGGAAACATGTAGTGTGCAACTTCAGGCATAATTAGATGTCAGACATGCTAATGGAACTGCATACAGAAATGCCCAGAACAATTTCACATTAACTGCACTTTCACCTGCAAATGATCATTAGCACAATCTACCTCAGGTTAAATTGCTTTTATATGCAATTTGCCCATGAAAATTGGGCATCGACAGAACCAACTCCTCAGCTGCATTTCACTCAGATCAAAATTTCAAGCTTCAGCCTATAAAAATTTGCATATATTCCAAATAGTACATTTACTGCATTTTCATATTACAAGTTCAAACAGGAGATCGTTATTCACAACTTGATCTAATTCCCACTTGAAATAAGAGGAAAAAAATTAGAGAAATAAAGGACTGCAGATGCTGGAATCTAGATGAAAAACACTCTTTTCTCCATGAATGCTGCCTGGCCTGCTGAGTTCCTCCAGTACCATAGTGTTTTTTGAGAGGAAAAAATTGTTTGCTAGAAAGTGCTCCTCATTTGTTCTTATGAAATTATATTCCAAATACAATTCTGGAGTCAGGGCTCTGTTACACTCTTTACTCTGCTGCTCCGTGACTGCTGCAGAATTCATTTCTAAAGTGAAAACACTTTTTTTTAAAAAACAGTGATAGTTTTATTGTGGGCTGAATTTCAAATGGTTGAATACTTTTTTCCCCATAGGTATCATTTTGGATTTTATTTCAAATTCACCTTTCATTACAGGTACAGAATAAACCTTTGCAGAATCAGATTATTATTACATATTCACTTCAGTTCTGAAGCATATAAAGTTCTGGTTTCAATTCCTGGTTTAAGCTGATTTAACTGACCACACTGAAGCCAGCAGTAAATTGTCCTTCAATTGAATGTGGTGTCCCTGATTAAGAGATGGAAGGGATTCAAAACCAGTGCATATTCCATTTAAATAAGGAACAAACTCAATGAAATCCCAAGATTTGAAAGAAATATAAACCAGCAAGCGAATCAAGTTCACTTTTTAATATTCAAGCTTTCAAGTGACCTTTGGCAACTAATTTTCAGTAAACTACTGAGACTCTGTGATCCAGCATCCATGTTTAAATGCAGCTTTGATAATTCTCTCCATAGACATGTGACAAAATAGAGATTGCCTGAGACAAGGTGGCAGTAAGTAATTTTTCTTTAACAAAAACAGGGACACCACAAACAGGCTAACTGACATCCTGAGAATCTTGTTATTTTGTTTCCTTCCGCTCTTAAGTATTGTGATGGCACTCATGCTCCTTTAGCTGGGCTTGCTTTGCTCTCGAGAGAGAGCACAAAAATGGAATCATATGATCTGACTGCAGCACTTTTAGCAGCAACAGTCCTGGAAGGAGGGAAAACTACTTGTAATGCAAATCATTCCAGATAACTTATTGGTGAAGACATTAGCACACATTACACACTGGACATTCATAACCAAGATGATGTTTATGTTAATCAGCAAACAACATTGATTTGATTCAAGTGCTACAATTCTGAAGTTATAGTGTTCCATTAACCATAGACATGTTCAGCAGCAGGAAAGACCTATTTATAGGGGTCAACTACTGATACTGAGAAATGTTTTATATGTTAGCTACTGGTTAATTTGTTGCAGGTGCTTTGCATAGTTTCAGCTTGCAAAGAGTCTACCTGTAATAATACTGCAGGACCTTTTCCTACTTCAAGACTTCTGCACAAATTAATTGCTCCCAGATATGGATGAATTATCCTTGTAATAAAACATGAGCTGAGAGAATAAGCAGAGGGCACACAGTGAAGGGCAAGTTGTTGGAAGAGAGCTGAGGATGAGGAACAAGTGAAGGGCTCTTGGCAGAACACATCTCCCAGGGCAAACAGCAAGCAACTATTTTACCTGAACTTGCAGCAAGGAACAATGAAAGAGATTTCTACACTTAAACATTGACATCCACTCTGAAACCTGCCACCTACCATAGTCACAGCTGCAACCTCAGACCAGGGAAAAGACCAAGTTCCCCCTGACTATCATGGTAACCGTGACTGTAAAATTTTAGATGGCACCTCCCCCCCACCTCCCCCCAGACTGGACCTGGAGATAATTGAAACAGCTCATGGTCTGTCATTACTTAAGGCAGATAGGTCAGGAACACCTGCTCAAAGGGAGCCAACTACGCTTATTCTCCATGGTCAGATTTTCCAGGTGAGGCAAGCCTAAAAATGTTCAATTTGCATGCTTGCCCATGATTGCACCACATCATTTTCTAGGTGTCGCTTGCAGCTCTCTCATATCCCCAAATTAAATTTGATTCTACTCCCCCCAAAAGCTGAATGCTGGGTGAACAGGGGCACTGAGTTAAACAGACGAATATCCAGCATCTTAGCAGGAGTCAGTACCCCTCCAGTCTGCTGCAGTCTCCTGTGTCAGCAGGACTGAGTCACATCAGCAATCAAAATGTGTTCACAGGTCATTTTTGCTAACCCCACGCATACAATGAAATCCAAGCTGATGCATTGATAAAAATCTTATGCTGTGCAGACCACACTTGATAAGCCCTAAAATACCATGCAGTGATCTGCTGCAGACTGTATTAAATCACTGTGAGAAAGAAAGCCATCACCAGCAGAGGAAGTGGGAGGAAGAAGAAAGGGGATAATTACTTGGACAACATTCTGCCTGAGCAAACCATGAACATCTCATCCCTCTGAAATAACAGTAACCACACCCTTAATCCTTCATTCACCAAACTCCTGTGTCCCCAACATTCTCCAAGATCTCTGCACTCTTCCAGTTCAAAGCTCTACCACTTCCCTGATTTTCCTCATTCCGTTTCTGCTTTAACTTCAGCTGCTTAGACGTGTTCTAGAATTCCCTTCCTAAACTCCTTGGCTTCCTTTAAGATGCTCCTTACTATCAGTCTATTTCATTACCTGTCTTAATTATCCTGTGTGGTTCAATATAAAATTTGTTTGTTAATACTTCCTGTGAACCAACCACCTTGCTTTATAAATGTAAGCAGTGTTAATGCCCGATGGCATAGCCACTAAGGCTAGGGGTATGGCAGATGTTTAAAGCACTGGGACTGAACTTTCCAATGATTGCACGGCTGAAGGTGGTTGCAGAGCTAAGAGTGCTTTGAGTGAATTTGAAACAAAAGATTAGAATTTTAAATTTGATTCATTGGTAGATTGGAACCTTATACATGCCAGTAAACACGAAGGTAATGCATCATCATGTACTGTAGCAGATAGCCAAATGCTGCTGCTGTTCAAATTAATGCATTTTAGAACATTTCAGCACAGGAACAGGCCCTTCAGCCTGCAATATCTGTGCCGACCATGATGCCAATCTAATATAATCCCATCTGCCTACATGTGGTCCATATCCATCCATTCCCTGCCTGTTCATGTGCCTATCTAAATCCTCTTAAATGTTACCATCACATCTGCTTCCACCACCTCCCCTGGCAGTGTGTTCCAGGCACCTACCATTCACTGTATGAAAAAAACTTGCCATGCATGTCTCCTTTAAACTTTCCCCCTCTCACCCACATTTTCTGGTATTTGACACTTCCACCCTCGAAAAAAGACTCTGACTATCGACCATATCAACCTCTCACATAATTTTATATACTACATTCAGGTCGCCCCTCAGCCTCTGACATTCCAGAGGAAGCAATCCAAGTTTGTCTAACCTCTCCCTATAGCCCATACTCTTTAATCCAGGCAACATCCTGCTGAATCTCCTTTGCACCTTCTTCAAAGCCTCCACATCCTTCCTGTAATGCGGTGACCAGAACTGCACACAATACTTCAAATGTGGCCTAACCAAAGTTTTATACAGCTTCAAAATGATTTCCCAACTTTTATACCCAGCACCTGGACCAATAAAAGCAACTATACTACACTCACTATCCCTAATAAGTGTTTTCCTGATGTGAGTAAATGCTATCCTTAAGAATCCTTCTCTACCACTGATGCAAGGCAAACCTTCCTGGTTTATTCCTATCATACATCTTAAAGGAACAACACTGGCTATTCTCCAGTCTCTGGAATCTCACCTGTGGCTAAAGAGGATAAAAAAACCTCTGTCAAGGCCCCAGGAATCTCTTCTCATGTCCCTTTCAATAACCTGGAATAGATCCACCTTAATGTTCTTCAAAAGACCCAACACCACCTCGATAACATGCTCTAGAATATCAGCATACCCCTTCTGGATCTCACCATCCTCCCTGTTCTTCCCTAGGTGAATATTGATGCGAAGTACCCACTTCCTCTGACTTCAGGCATAAATTCACTCCTTTGCCCTTGAGTGCACCCACCCTCTTGTTTTTAATGGGCACATAAAAAATGCCTTGGGATTCACCTTAATTCTATTTGCCAAGGAGATTTCATGGCCCCTTTTATCCTTCATGATTCTGTTTAAGTTCTTTGCAGCTTCCCTTATCAGGGCCCAGTCCAATTTCAGCTCCCTCAACCATACGTATGCTTCCATTTGACATTCAAAAAATTTACAAGAAATCTAAGGTTTACCAATAATGCTACTAATTTCTACAATTGAAAAGGCTGAGTAAAAATAAATCCAAAGCCTTCAACATACAAATCATGCACCAACTGCATTTAGTCAGTTCAAACTGGTTTTACAGTAACAATTGATCTTCGCACTTTGAGCTACTGCTGATCAGTTAAATGGACACTAGTATTACAACTCTCAGCACTGCTGTCTGAAATTCATTATAAATACCAGAGTAATTTAATCCAATGTATCTAGAATTCAATATTGTCAAATTACTGATGCATAACTGCAACAAAACTCATTATCTGTCAGCAAGTATCTCCAAGGTATTCATGTTTTGCAAATAAAGTGTAGTCTGAGAATTGCTTGGAAGATACGAGAAGCATCTGTCATAATTGTTTATTCTTTATTGGTCTCCAGAGGTAATTGTTTATTCATCTTGGTCTCCAGTGGTTTGTTGAATGACAACTTGCTTGAACATATTTTTCAGGATTAAATTGAGATCATGAGACAACCCTACTGGTTTATCTTGGGAGACTCTGATAAACTGCTTATGCTCTTTACAGTTCAATTGTTTTCTAACATTCAAGTACCTAGGCTTATTCATGAAGACATTTGATCCCAGATAGAAAACAGCATGTGAAACTGCTCAGGAAAGAGTCGACATTTTTGAGAGAGAAAGAAAAACAAAAAAAGGTATGGAGTAAAAGGTTCTTAGATTGTGGAAAGGTAATTGGTTTTATTTTTATACTGGGTGCAAGGCATTATAATATAGGCTGTCCCCAGATTATGAACCCTGACTTATGGATACACCTGCATATGAATGAGCTCCCATAATGCAACATATCCAACACCATACATATATTCGTTCCTCGCTCTCTTCACTTTTAGTAATTGTTCTTTCTTATCAGTCTTATGTGCTTTTGATGCCACTTATTACAACACTGTGGAGGTATGGTTACTAAAGGGTCACTTTTGTGCATTTTCCCCACTTACAGACAAAATTGACTTATGGACGTCTGTAAAAGTAGAACCAGTTCATTACTCATGGATGGCAATGTGTACTGATAGCAAAACAAACAGTAGAATAGATCATGCACATTTGCCATGTCCAATTGTTGCTCGCTTTCTCAATCATTGCAGACTGCGCTTAAACCAGTTAAGTTCCGATGTGTTCAGGTGTAACTTAAAATTGCACCTCACAGCGTGTCCCTGCTTCCTTCTTGAAGTCTGATCTTTTGATTTTCACTTTGAATGCTTGGCTTTCCTTTAAAGCCTCTCTGCTTGCTCTCCAGCAATTTTTAATCATTTTTCTTAGGCTCACTTTTTATTTTACTTTTGCACTTTGCAAAGAATTGCAGTCTATATTTTAAATTTTCGAATTTTTAGTGAACTCAGCAAGTTTAAAGGGAGTGGGAAATACATAAGTACTCCATCTCCTGCTCTGCCTCTGGCTATACTCCCTGCTTGCACTCTGGACCTCAGTTCACGCTCCAGATGAATGACTAAGCCAGATGCTGAACTACCAGGATTTTCAAACAACAGGATGCAGAATTTTCAAACAACAGGATGCAGAATTATCAGGGTTTTACTCTAACTTCTGGCCTTCCAACAACACCCACATCCTCTAAATGAATAACAGTGCCAGCTCTTGTGAGCCACTAGACAATAAGAATGAAAGCATAAAGGAACAATGAAACATACCCTACAAAATAAGAAAAAATATTCAAGTACAGCACACATCCTAAACACAGTCTTAGTTCAAATAATAGTTCATATTTATAATTGAAATTGTTTAAATATTTTAACCATGTGTGTGCAAACAATGGAATTTTGTGACTTATATGGAGTCCTCTAGACATTCGTTAAATTACTTGCAGATTTGCTTGGTTGAGAAACTATTTCATTTTCAATTCCAGGTCTTGATAACATCAGTGGAAATGCATCATTTTCAAAATATGGCATATGGAAATTTACAAATTCTCCTTTTAATCAGATTTCCTGAAAATCAACCTTGATTATCACCGGTCAAGATATGAACAAACTCAAATCACAAGTTGTCTGTCCCTCTCCTGTCTACCTTCAGGATCTCCCGCCACCCACATCACACAGATAAAATCCAGTTCTCTGATCTTCTAGTTATGCTTCTACGTCCTTTCTCATAGTCCCATACTATTAAAATGTCACCAAAGTTCAAACATTTGGCTCAGGCCCTTCAGTGTCCTGGCATCCTGGGAAATAACAAATGTGCATTTAATGCAGAAATTTATCTGCTAAGGCTCAGACAATCCATCAACAACCACAAGCAATGGACCTTTAAAGAAAGGATTTAAAAGCAGCCATCTGTATCAATGGTGCTGAGGTGGAGATGGTTGAAAGCTTCATGTTCCTAGGTATAAATATCACCATCAATTTGTCCTGATCCAACCACGTGGACGCTACTGCCAAGAAAGTACACCAACACCTCTGCTTCCTCAGAAGGCTAAGGAAATTTAGCATGTCCCCAATGATTCTTACCACTTTTTATAGATGTTCCACAGAAAGTATCCTATCCAGATGAATCACAGCTTGGTATGGCAATTGGTCTACCCAGAACTGCAGGAAATTGCAAAGAGTTGTGAACGCTAGCCGGTCCATCACACAAGCTAACTCCCCTCCATTGACTCTGTCTACACTTGCTGCTGCCTCGGGAAAGCAGCTAATGTAATCAAGGACTCCTCCCATCCCGGTCATTCTCTCTTCTCCCCTTTCCTTCGGGCAGAAGATTCAAAAGCTTGAAAGCATGTACCACCTGACTTGAGAATAGCTTCTATTATCAGTCTGTTATCAGACTCTTGAACGGATCTCTCGTATGTTAAATGATAAACTCTTGATCTCCCAATCTACCTCACCGTGGCCCTTGCACTTTATTTGTCTACCTGCACTGCACTTTCTTTGCCTTCTGTTTTTCATTTTACTACCTTTATGTAATTATGTATGGCACAATCAGTCTGGATGGCACGCAAAACAAAAGCTTTTCACTGCATCTTGGTACATGTGACAATAACAAACCAATAAATAAAAACTTTAAAAGCAAAAATAACAATGTTAATCCTACATAATACAGTTTAGGCCAGAGCTGAAATAGTTTGTACAATGAAGATGTACAACTTGAGTACCTGATCTACAAATATTGACACATGGCATTCTCAATGGCAATTTAAAAGAAACACGCGCAGTAGCAAAAGATTTTAAATGCATGGTTATACTGATTTAAAGCTGAAGTTTATTATTGGATAATCTAGAACAAAACTGAATTATTCTGTCAAATGCAAATAGCAGTTTGCAGTTGGCCTACAATTTCTGGCCTAAAATTTCCTGGCAGTGGTGATCCAGCCTCACTTACCTACAGTAGGTCTTCTCATGGTAACTTCCAGAACAAGGCCTTATGGAGCCTGTGGTTTTCCAGCCACAAGTGGCAACACCCGCTCATAGAACTGCCAGTTAAACCACACCCCCAGACTTAATGTATGTCAAATCCATTCAAGTTTAAACCTTTTGGAAAACATTTAAAACTCTGATAAATTAATTACGTTTTAAAAGTTAAATAGCCATAAAACAATTAAATATGTTTAAATTAACTCAATGAATCAAAATATGTAAATTTACTGAAAACTATTTCTCTCTCCCTTGCAGTGTTCCTCTCCATTGAAATGAATGAAGTCATTCAACCTGTGTAGGGACAGATTTCCCATTGCAACTGCTAGGAAACTGTAGGAATTCAAAGCCCTGTGCTGCAATACAAGAAGTCCAATGCACACTCGTATAATTGCTGGTCAGAATCAATCAGGAAGTTTACAAGGAAATTTTCAATTGCAAAGATCACAGAAAAGAGCTGTTAGGCTTCCCTTTGCAACCGTGCAACAAAACTGAAATTGCCAGTTGCTATGTAGTATTCTATATTGATCTATTGCATGTTCTTGCAGCTCCAGGCATTTGGCCTCGCAGCTACAATCTCTTGCAATCTCATGCAAGTTTTCCAGCTTCATTGAAGAAATGGCTGTTGATCTGATGATGGGGGAAGGTGGGGTAGAAGTTCAGAATGGGAGAGTGTTCTTCGGGATTAAGAGGAACGTGGATAGGCTGGCAAGATCTACAGTCAGCTTAAGGAATGTTCTTTGGACAAGGCTAAAGAATCTCAACAAGATGAAGCTCTTCTGGTGGACCCCTTTCCAGGAGCAGATGCAACTAAGAATACGGCTCCAAGTCCGAGGCTTCCTTGTTTGTCTATGCTTATGCAGAAATCCCAGACTCAATGCGATTAAAAGGGTAACTGTCAGTAGTTCTGTTCAGAACAGCCAACACTTACCAGCAAAATCTGACCTTTGATTTTAATAAGCGACCATCACTTACATACAGTTTATATCACCCCCCCCCACCCCCAATATAAATGGTGGAGGTAGGTTGGGCAGTAGAGCCCTGGAGCTTCATGACAATATTCAATTTCTCTAAAAATCTACATGCAAAATTTTACAAAGACATCACAAGTCCAGACTTTATACACATGTAGACAAAATCCATTATAAATTATAATGATAAAAAAACATTAGTTTCATAGCAGTGAATTGCATACCCATACAACCATACAGAAAAATTAACTACATTATGTAAATTATGGTCAACAGGTATTCAATTGCACATGCAATTCCAGGGTTATTTCACCAATGTCTCAGCAATTCCATTTATTTTATCAGCAAGAGAAAAAAAAACAAGTGTAGCTTTGTTTCCATTGCTACCATACTCCTCACAAGGTATTTAAAACTGTTTCTAATCAAAAGAAACCATGTCAGCTGAAAACTCGTCTTTTAGAATGCCTTCCCATAGAGGCAATTTTACTGTCAGTAACTTTGATCATCAGTTTTGTGGTTCTTCAGCACTCTAACCTTAGTATTTATTCCCTGTCATGATACAAGCACTTAGATTCACAGGGCCAGTTCTATCAGATGCTCTGTAATAAAACTATATTCTTTCATATGTCCTTCAACACTGAGAAAGATCGGCACCACTTGAATGTTTTGTCTCGGCAAGATCCTAACAAATCTAATTGGAAGCAGATAAAGTGCAAAGACAAAGAGCAAATTATGAGCCCACAAGCCTCCATTGCTAACAATAGCAATTAAGAATATCCATGCATGAAAACTGGGAGGCCTCTATATAAATTCCAATTTTCCAGGATTCCAGTGAGCAAGTAAGAGTTTGCTAGAGTAACAAAGGTCAATTCAAGGCAAAGTACAAGAGGGTATGGAAGAATTTCTTCCAATAGATTCTATTTAATTGGTAATCAACAGAAGTTAAAGTTTGTATTGGATCAGAGGAAAAGATTTACAGTGTTGCCAAAAAAGTGTGGTATGTCTCAGTATTGGGAAAATCCTCAGCATTCAGAGGGCAAAAGCACTGATAAGGAAAGAGAAAGCAGAAAGCAAGAGCACCTAGCAAGAAACATAAAATGACTGCAAAAGCTTCTATAAATGTGTAAAAATGAAAAGATAAGCTAAAGTTAATTTGGCTCCCTTGCAGACTGAAACAGGAGTAGCTTTACTGAAAGATAAGGAAATGGCAGAGAAATTAAATAACTATTGTGTCAGTCTTCATGGATAGAGAGAGAATACAGGAAACTGTTGACTCGTTAGCCTGACATCAGAAAGAGGAAAATTCTGGAAGCCTTTAATAGAGATGTGGTGACAGTGCACTTGTAAAATAATTATAGGATTAAACAGAGTAAACACTAATTTATGACAGAGAAATCATATCTGACAAAATATATTTCCACATCAAAAAATTCCAATGAGCAGAATGGGTAAGAGCAAATAAGATGATTGAGGTAATTGGATTTTTTTTTTAAAAACGAGGCCTTTGATAAAGTGTCACACATGGGATTATTAAAGAAACTTTGAATGTATGTATTGGGTAATATACCGGCATGGACTGTGGATTGATTAATGGACAGAAAATATGGAATAACTGGACAATTTTGAGGTTGGGAGGCTGCAACCCGCAGGGTGTCACAACAGTCAGTACTCAGAATTCAGCTGTTCATGTCAAAAGCAATAATTTGGATAGGAGAATTAAGTGTAACATATCCAAGTTTATTAATAATAAAAGCTGGAACACGGTACGAGCTGAGCGGAGGATGCCAAAAGGCTTGAGGGAGACTACGGTAGATCAAGTGAATGGTGAAGTTCACAGCATACATATTGTGGAAAAATGTGAAATCATCCACTTTGGTAAAAACAAACAGCAGAGTACTTTTTAATATGATGATAAATTAAAAATTGTGTGTTCAGAGGGACCTGAATGTCTTTTAATACGAGTTATTAAAAAGTTCATCCACATACATTTAATAATTAGGAAAACAAATGGTACATTGGCCTTTATTGCAAGAGGATTGGAATCTCCTGGCCTTTCTGGATGTGGCCTAGATAAGATGTAGCTCTATTAAATAACAAAGCAGGTCTCAACCTCCAGTTAAGACCTGCTTCTGTGTACAAAGCCACACCGCTCATGGACCTTGTTGGTGCATTATAATTTTGTAGAGGTGATGTGAAAGTAAATATGGCATGGCTTTTCCAGTCACTGCATAGGCTCAGCAGCCTCCAGGCATACGTACGTCATATGCTTGCCTATCCTATATTTAACTTCATGAAGTGTGACACCAAAGCACAAAGTACCTGATTGCCTTCAGCAATCAGGATTCTTTAAAAAAAAATCCATTGTATAGTGCACAAAAACATTTTGTCACATGATATCACTTCTAGGTTAGGAAATTTTTCAAGTTATTGGAAAGTATTCTGTAAAGTTATCCAAAAATCAATTTGGGAAATCTTGGCATTCCTAATTTATGTCAATGAAATGAATTCAGATACCTCAATCAAACTTAGAAGTCAATATTAAACCTAGAAAGCCATCAATCCACAAAAACAGCTTTTGGAAATAAGAACAAATGTGATACAAGACGTAAATAATGCATTGGCATATTTAATTTAATCTGGACCAAATGGAAAGCAGGACACATAGGAATAAAATAATGGGCAATGCAGGACTATTGCTGAAATAACTAAGGATATGGTTGAAAGGCCTCAGCAGACTTGGCGTTCAACATGTTTAACCACGGTAAAACTGTAATCAGTGTAAAAGCAGGATGAAGGATTAACATTCAAACACATTGGCATGGGTTTTCGTTTTAGTTACAATGCAAATGTGTCATTGTTTGCCAGAATTATTATATGAAACAAACAGCAACTTATAGAATATGCACATCCATAGTTAAATGTGGAAATTCACAGTTGCTGATGACTTTCACCAGCGTAGTTGCAAGAACTTCAAGTACTTGTGCAATACTTTTGCTGTAATCTGAATGTTTTACAGTTTATTACATAAGGTGCAAATGAGTTTTGATGATGTATTAAATCTGAAATTACTGCTTAACAATTCTTTGACCCTCAAAAACGAACTTACATGAGTGTATTGTCCTCTTAGTTAAGTATTTCAAAATTCAATTGATTTTACAAAGATATTTATAAATCTTTCAACTTCTACCTTACTTTCATGTGATGCTCTGATTGTTAATTTGCATTTCATAAAATATTAGCTAAAAGAAATACATTTTTTTACTTCCTTTTTTTGCTGAGGGAATTCTTCCCTGTGGAATTATTGAGCTGGTTATATGGAGAGAGAAACAATGTTAATTCTTCCATCCATTGCCATGTAGAATCAATACATCAATTTTTAATTTCAGATTTCCATCCAATATCTGCAATATTTTTGCTTTTGAATTCAGGAAAACAGGAAATCAATGTCACACATTTTTAGATATCCTTCTTTTAGTAGAACAGCAAGTAGTGCCACTTCATCACCAAGCACAAAGTCCAGGCATTTTCAGTACTCCATTCAGCCTATACTTATACTGGCTTTGTTTGAGATGAGAGACAGACAGAGACACTAAAGTTCCCAATATATTTCAGAAAAGTGTCACAAGATATGGCCCCATATCAGTGAACTGAAATAACAGGGTAAATGAAAGAAACTGTCTTTTTCCCCCTGGAAGGAGGCAATTGTAAGGTAAAAACAGCATGATAATGACACATCCAGAACATTATGTCTAACTAAACTGTTAAATTAGAATAAGGAAATATAATTTCAAATGAGCCAGAGTAAAATACAGAAACAATGGCAGGAAGTTCTCAACAGAGTGATCAATAATCAATACACAGAATGGAGCCTTCCTGGTAGAGCCAAAGGAACATTCAATTATTTAAGAAATAACTGGATGGGGAAGTTAAAGTTTCTTGCTGCCCTTCTCATTCATATGCACTATTTATAAACTGATTAAGAAATGCAAGCAGCAAAAGTTGCAGAATATCACTTTTTTATTTTAAGTTACAGAAACAAACAATTCATCAAAATGATGATATCACATGCAGTTTGGTCACTTTTGTTCATAACATCTGAATGAATTATTCAAGTAAACTACAAGATTCGAGCAGCACTGATACAATATATTTCAGTTCAAAGACTAAAATGCCAGACCTGCATTATTCAGCACATTCACAATAAAAGCTGGAGATGTCTCATTAACCTAAGAAAAAAACCAGACACAGTTCTTAAGACTGAAGTGCCCACACACCAAAATATGGTATCTTTTCAAAGCAGTTCTGCAGTAAAAATGTATTTTTGCACATTCAGCTGTGAGTGAACAAAAAACATTTTGGTATTTTTATGTGAATTGCATTCTGACCAGATTATATATTCTTGGGTTTAACACTAATGAATGAGGGGAAAAAAAAAGTTGCAAATGATACAGATACAGAACATTTGAGACTACAGTTCCTTTGCCTCGCATATCTGCATTAAAAACCAGATAGTTGTACTTCCCAAAAAAGCTTTAAAGTGCATGCATAGATAGCCTCTGTACATTAAGTAACGTGGATATTGTGACCAAAGTGTGCTAGCATTTAAAATTTTATTTCTTCAACATATCATATGTTACCCATAAATTAAAACATTAAAAAAACATTGTATCAAAATGTAGACTACAGAATTCTGGAGTGGCAAAAGTAACATGCATTGCTTTCCCAAAGGAAATCTATTTTAATGTGACAACAGCCTCATTACCAGTTTATACAAGTAGGTACCTTTTCTTAGTTAAGACACACTGTTAGTGCAGAGCACAAGCAGGTTAATATTTCTTGTTAAATCCAAGAAGGTGAGTGAGGCACATTAAATATTGCTGCCTCATCATCTTAAACTGGCTGTGCAAATCAAAGTGCTCCAGAGACCCTGAAATAGTTAACATACCACCATGTAAAGAAAATGAAACATTTGTATTGTTGAAAGATTGTCTGATTGATTTCTGCCTCCTTAGTCACAAGACATAGCTGCTTAGAATTAGAGACAAAAATTGGTTAGTTCTGGCTAATAATACATAAAGGCAAGGTAGAGATAGAGACAGTAGAGATATGGGCTAGATTTTGCTATCAAGCTAACAGCGAGGCTCACTTGTATTGATTCATGAATTCTAGGAGAGAGGCAGAATTCAGTTGAATGTCTATGTTCAAAAATTGCCCCATTCCATCATTAGCAATGGAAAAATGGAATCCTGCTGCCATCATACAGGTGACATGCACTGAATGTTGCGAGGTTATTGTGTTTGCACAAGAGATAAGAATTAAACCCATTGCAGCTCTTTAAGGCTATTAATTATTAGTGTGAAGATGCTTTTTACAGCAATAATTATCATTGGTTTCCAATCAACCTACCTACATTTGGTACTGAAAATTATTCACAATTATTCATAACTTCAAATGTACTTCACTATTACAAATGAGGCATCCTGGAAAAGCTCCAAAAGCTGCTACAGAAATGTCTTTTTTAAAAAATGTCCTGACTCATATATCTTCAGTTTTCAAACTGCTGGACATTTTTAAATTAACTTTGAAAATGTTCCTTCATCTCTTCTCTCCTCTTGAATCCCCCTTGCCCTCTAACTATCTTCCTATACTTGACCTGACATTGTATTCACCTTCCCTCTCAGTATTTGTTGATTATTTCTCAACCCTAAATATGATTGGTTAGGAAAGACTTCACTGGCAGCCTTATTAACCAAGATCCCAAATGTGCCATTTCCCTTGCACTGATCAGTGGTGCTTTGAGCATCTAGGTACATGAAACAATTTCTGAGCTGAAAGGTACAGCAGCAATTCCAAGATCCATTCAATAACCTGTCTCAGGCTCAAAACATGGCTCAACTTATAACACATTAAAAATTTTGTTGATATACTCATCTCCAGGACTTAATCTTTGCCAAGTCTACAACTAAAACATTAGCCAGCCTTTTTTTTAAATAATTATTTCAGACCTCTCGAATTTTAATTCTCAAAAGGCAGAAAACCTTACATTCAAAAAGCATTCAGAATTGTACTTGAACATTCAGTATCTGCAGAGCTATGGATGTAGTTTTGGAAAATGTGATTAGCTTGAGCAGCTCTTTTTTGACCAGCGGAAGCACAATAGAATGAATCAACCTTGTGATGTAAATATTCTATGATTCTATAACATACATTGCAGGAAGTAGGTCAACCCATTCAATTCATTGTGGTCTTTTGAAAAGTATGCTTTTTTGGCAATTTTACCAGGTACACATCTCTGCTCCCCTCACCCTTTGCCCCACTTTGTCTTCCAAGTATTCTGAACGGGGTATCTGATGATAGCTACAAAAACTCTGGTCGTTCAGAAGATGTCAGACCTGGCACCCAGTGGCCATGAAACATCACAGGAGTCATCCGAGGCCATATTCAAAAGTTCAGTTTCTATATTCATGTGGGCAAAACAACCTGGATGTCTTTAAATATTTCAAGGAATCAGATTGTACTTACTGTAGTTATACCTATGCAGTTAGGACCATTCATTAAACATTTACTGTTCACTAAATCTGATCAGCAACTTATCACCAAACTGTAATCTTTTACACCATTCCCTCCTGCCCCCCCCCCCCCCCCCCATTTACCCCAAAGGGCAAGGGAATTGTTAATGACACAGTTTATTAAGTCAAATGGAAGATAGCGACAACAGGCACATTATATGCACACTTTATTCTGCATATACTGTGGCTTGAGGAATTGTATTTTAAGTTAGGGCAAGTCCAATATGACCAGTGGATCTGACTAGTATAACTTCCAGTATTAACCACAACATTAGGAAACTCACTATAGCAATTAAATGGTAGAAATGGCGGCTCCTACAAGTATTGTAATGCAGAGATATCATAATATTAACTCTAGATATTACAGTGACACCAACATAATACCACTTTATTACCAAGGCACTAGATTCAATGAGCTTGTCCCCAGCTTGTGCAATTGTAAATAAAATAATGGTCCAGAACCTCTGGCTGGGGAGCACTTGCGACAAACGAGGGCAAAATAGGGGGCACAAGAAAGATTGCAGATGCTGGAAATGTGGAACAACACACAAAAAATGCTGGAGGAACTCAGCAGGTCAGACAGCATCTATGGAGGGAAATGAACAGTCGATGTTTCATGCCAAGACCCTTCATCAGGACTGGAAAGGACCGGTAGTGTATTGGGCAGGCACAGTAGTGTAGCAATTAGTATAATGCTTTACAGTGCCAGCGACCAGGGTTCAATTCCGGCCGCTGTCTGTAAGGAGTTTCTACGTTCTCCCTGTGTCTGCATGGGTTTCCTCTGGGTGCTCCGGTTTCCTCCCACATTCCAAAGACGAATGGGTTAGGAAGTTGTGGGCATGCTATGTTGGTGCTGGAAACGTGGCGACACTTGCGGGCTGCCCCCAGAACACTCTATGCAAAGATGCATTTCACTGTGTGTTTCGATATACATGTGACTAATAAAGATATATGGTCTGATCTGAAAGAAAGGGGGCAGAAGCCAGAACAAAATAGGGGGGAGGGGGGCAAAATAGGGGGAAATAGTTTTATTCCCCAATATAAATTAGAAGCTTAGTGCAAAATGCATGTACGAAGTAACAGTGCCGTTTATCAGATTTTTCTTCAATGTACAGTTTAAAATATTTCCATGAAACTGAATTTTTGTAATGATACTAAATAAGTCAGTCCTATCAGTTTACTCATTCCCAAGTGCAACCACTGAGTAAAAGACTAGATTGGAAATTAAGTAAACAATGCATGAAAACCTCAATATTCCATGTTTTTCTTTCAAATGAGCATAAAATTATGAAATGGAATCCAGTTACTTAATTTACATTTTTCACTGTACCTGAAAGTATCATAATGTATGTGTGCCACAGAATTAAACTTCAGTTGATCATGTTGCTTCCTTTCATAAAAAACAAATTGACATTAGATTTCAAAATCAAAGAAATTGCAGATTCTGGAAAACTTAAAAAAAGCAGAAAATGCTGGAAACACTCAGCAAGTCAAGCAGCTTCTGCAGAAAGAGAAAAAGAGTTAACATTTTAGATCAGGCACCCTTCATAACGTTCTCTGACTTGAAACATCTACTCTGTTTCTCCTTTCATGACCCGCACTGTACTCTCTCTGTAGCTACAACACGACATTATGCATTCCATGTTTCATTTTACTACCTTGATGTACTTGTGTATGGCAATGATCTGACCAGATGGCACATAAACAAAAGTTTTGCACTGTATCTTGGTACGTGACAATAATAAACCAATACCTGCTGAGTGTTTTCAGTATTTTGTTTTTATTTCAACATCTGATGTGCTAGGCAATGCCTAGGGCCATTCACTGAAATATAGCATTATAGAGCAGGAGAATATAGATACATTCATTATCAGCTCCAGATGGAATTTTTTTTCAAATAGGTAGAAAAGTGGAAGTCTCCACCCCAGTGTGCTTTCCAGAAACTAGTTCAAGGCTATACTTTTGGCTCAGTTCTCCCATCTTCTTGGCACCAGGGGGTTATATAATGCACAGAGGTAAAAATTAGAGGGCAATAGTTTCTTAAATAAATGTAAAGAAAGAGACACTAATTTTGTATGTAATCACATCCCTCAAATGTCCCAAGGCACTTTGCATTCAATTAATTAAATCTTTAAACATTTTTATGTTTAAACAGGCAAATGATGGCTTGGTTCCCCTCTCACTTAGTTATGCAGATTCAGAGGATGCCATTAGGAGATACGAGAATCTGAATTGTTTTAAGGGAAGCTCAGTGATGATGACAACTTGAATCTTGATGCAGCTGGAGAGAGCTTTGGCTGGAATATTAGTGACTGAAACAGCAGGGGAATTGAGACCTGGGCCAGGGTGCCACTCCAGGGGGTCAGGGTACAGCATTATAAAAATGACACCAATTCGAGAAAATGGGTAAAGGGTTTTATTTCCCTTAAACAAAAGAATTTTATTCATGTCCTGCTTTTAAGAACAAGTACTTCTCCTGTAAATAGTAGCCTGGCCAGACCAGGAATGGACAAAGTATGTTGGCACTCTGGGATAAATCGCATGGGCAATATATGCACCTGAGGAATCCCATTAGCAAGAGATATGACAAGATGCTCAAGCTTTTATGTGACAAAGTCTCTCAAGCTGGATGAATGTTTCTTTTAGGAACCTCAGTGCTAGCAAGAATCGGATTCCAGATACAATATTTAGCCAGGATAACTCCGCAACAGTTGTGAGCAACATTGCCAAGTTGATCCAAATATTTACCACTTAGAGGGGGCTATCATGGAACTGTGGTATGCAGGCAGTGAGTTTCTTCAGATTCATGATTGGTGCAAGAGGAAGTAATTCCCAGATAATGACTTGATGAGCTTCTTGGGGATCAGGCAATTTAAGAGATTTTCCTTCTTAGTTTCAAAGACATTACTTTTGGGGACTATTGATATTTTCAGATTTTTCTTTTGAAAGATTCTTAATTTGGTGGTGATTGTTTCAGTACTTATATGTTGCAAATTAGCTTTTTTTATTGTTGCAGTTCTTGTGTTCATAATTTTGCAATGTTTTAATTTATGCAATAAATATTAACCTTTTTTGAAATTGTAACTTCTCAACACATCAAATCTTGTTCATCGTGTCATTGCCAACTGAGTGTACTGAACCTCGGCTCTGTACCTGCAGTGGATGGCTCTCCACATTGGTGATCTTCCTTATTTCTTTTAAACAGATACTTAACATCCCAGCTTAACGTCCTCTGGTAGTGCACAAAGACAAACTACTTCAAAACTCAAAAGGGATAGCAACATGTCTGCTTTTTGTTGAGGTATCTGATCAATATTTATGATGTAACCCAAGTATATAACAGAGCTTTCAAAAATCAAGTTGAAATTTTATGCTTATACATACAGGCACAATGTTACATAAATAAATGTTAAAAGAAACAACCAGGACTTCACAGAAATACAATAAATAATACTAAAACACATCCAAGCAATTTGATTGCATTCAGCCCTTCAGATATACAAATAAGCTAAAATTCTGCCTTCACCTTGAATCTATAGACAATCATTTCCTGCTGACCAGAGTGACTTGAGATTCTGAAACACAGCAGATAAATATTTAAAAACATGGTGCTTTAAGCATAATCTGGTAAATCAACAACTGAATTAAAATCTGTCCAGTACTCTATTTATTAACAATAATAATCTTTACACTCCATATCTAAATATATAAGCACATTTTAAAACCATAATTTTCTTTTGCAGCTTTCAAGTGACTGTACTCATGAGAATTATTATTGGTCACTACAGAAATTAACAGAGCCACAATGTATTTCAGCAAAGTTAACCCACATCAGAATCAAGCACCGGCTAATTCATAGTAATAAATTCATTATTCCCTGAGTATACCACTCTGTCCTGCATGCATCATACATTAGCAATGGAATTACCCAAACTCTGCAAGACTACCAGTATAAACAAAAATAGAACTATGTAGCAAGTTACAACGGAAACAAGCATGAAAATAATTTTCCATCAACCATTTTCAAACATCGATTCTATATTGTACAGTAGTGAACTAAATAGAAGTTAAAAACCTCCTAAGATTTCCCCAAGCCCCATCCATCAACCAGCAAAAATAACAAGGCAATTGGCATACAGTTGCTATTTCTTATGGATTGCCTGAGAGGTCAATTGTGCTTAATTCCTATCATCAATAAAAGGTCAATTTCACTTAGTGGTCAGAACACAAAACACAGAATTGCACATTTTCACCACTTCAGCAGCACCAAACCAGTAGACAACAATTCACAAGCTTTGAAGCACAGCCTGCCTGCCATCAGCAGAGTGTCCAAAAATATACAAATTGCACAGGCAATATTTTTCAAATTTACATTGCAGAAACATTGATTCACAATTTAAATAACATAGGAGAACAATCAAAAATGAATAATAGGGCCGTTTAGGTAGGAAGGAGATTTTTGGGGAAAAAAGTATTCCAGACAAAACAATTGGCCAATATTGCGCTGGCAGTGCCCATTTAAAAAAAACATGTAGAGCATATCAAACAACAGATCGATGTTCACCACACACATAAATGGCACTTGGACGAACGCGTCTTCTGGTGCGTCCAGGCAGCTGAGGCAAGAACTTAAAGGTTTTTGGCATCAGCTCCAAGCAAGCATCCCGGAATTTCTTAATTCTCCAATAGTAAATTAATGGGTTAAGTGCAGATTTGAGGTAGCTTAACCAAAGAAACCACGTGCTTATTTCAAAGAAGTTAACTTTATGGTAAAAGCTTTTGTTGAAAGTAGAAACAAGGCTGTATGTGGTGAATGGTGCTGAGCAGAAAGTGAAGACAATGAAGAGGATCAAGATGGTGGTGAAGGCACGAGTTTTGAAGCTCATGTCAATGCTTAGCTGGCACGGTTTCTGCAGGCTCATAAGCCCGAGCTTACTTGCTTGGCCCAAACAAATGCCATCTGAGTTGCTGTGGATCCGAATTGCATTGTGCCGAACAGTATTTAGGATACCCATAAAAGAGTATAGCATCAGCATGAATGGGATGAAAAAAAACACTATTATTATTAACAGAACATACACCCGATAACCAGGGTCCGTAGAATACCCAAAAACACACTGTGGAGCTCGAGATGGTACTGGTAGATCTGGACTACCAACTGCAAGGGGAAAAGCCATACAGAATGCCATTCCCCAAGAGATGGCAATAAGCAGCTTAGCACGATAAGTGTTCAGTTTGTCTTGACGTTGAACAATAATGAGAAATCGATCAATACTAATTATAAGCAAGATAACTACTCCCTCTATCACGAAAAGCCAGAAAAACATGGCAGACACCCTGCAAAAGATATCTCCAAAGATCCAGTAAGTGGTATTGATAGTGATCAGGGCAAAAGGCATATTCATTACTGCAAGCATCATGTCTGCAAAGGCTAAATTTGCCAGGAGAATATTGATGGCTGATCGCATAGCTGCCTTCTGATAGACCATGAGACAGACAATAAAGTTCCCCAAGAAAGAAATTAAAGCTATCACCACCATAACTGCAGAGAGGAGGACCTGCAGAGGAAGGCCTATTCCCCCATAGGCTGACTGAGAGGGGATTGCTGTGCTATTCTCCATAGAGTTCCCTTCTGAAGCTTTGTAAGTAGCTGATCGTTCGGTAACAGAAACTTCCATCTCACTGTGAATTACAGGATGTGCTGTAGAGTTGAAATAGGCATTTTCATAAGTGACAATTGTGCTATTTGAGTTTCCTGCATGTGCAGTCAAAAGTGGAGAATAAACCATGATTTTCCCATAAATAAACCACTGACGAAACAGTAAGAAGATCCTGCTGGATCATCAAATCAAGTACTAATATTGGCAGTCACATGATGGCTGATATAGCCCATTCCTCCAGAAGCCATGCAGTTACCCTCAGCTGTTGACTGGACAATTATTGCATTCCACACTTTCACAATCTGCAAAAAAAAAAATGAATTTATTGATTACTTGAAAAATATTTGCATATCATACTTCATGACAATAATCTTGGCAAACTCACACTTCCAAGTAAGTTTAAATTCAAAGCATTTTCTGAACAAATCATTAAAACTCATAACCTAATAATATTTTGCATTTAGTCAGAACTGCGATCAGATACCACAGCAGGAAATATGACACACACCTCTGCAAATTAAGATAATGGAAATATTATGGGCTAGAAACACTTGCAACCTGCTGTTGTGAATTTTGATCAAGCACAGTCAGTTATACTGGTAAAACCAATACATACAATTGACAATGGAAATTGAGTGTCGGAAAGAAACAGAAACATTATGCACAATTAACATGTTTTGTTTCATTTTCTGAGAATCAGGAAGTAGGGGCAGAAAATCAATGATTATGTTTTGGAGAAGAGTGTGCCCATCCTTAAGAGATGAACAGAAATGTTGCTCATGTGGGAAACTCAAGTTTATATCAGAGATGTATACTGTAATGATGCGTATCTATACCTAGCTATCAAATCCTAGCCAAGTTTCAAAATAGCTCAAGAACCAAAACAGATCTCCGAGCATATGTGGATCATTTTTGGAGCTTAAATGACTAATACTATATAACTCATAATAAACATGAGTAAGATTCCTGCTACTTGTTTATCCACCACCAATGTATCTGTTGGTTGTACTGGTTTACAATGTTATCTGGAGTAGACGGAGAGAAATTGCAGCTCCCAATAACATGTTTAGGTATTCAGATTCCAAACAATGAGCCAAGATTTCTTGCTGGTCTACCATGAATCCCTTGTACTTAGACTTAGGGTTGTGAACCTAACCCTAGCTGGGGTTAGGGTTCCGCTCCTTTTAAGCTTTCTCAAAAAGTACAAACAATGAAGAATCTATTACAGTCAAGACAACCACTGACCCAGGTGCCCTAGTGTCCTCTTTGTAAAAGGCTGATGTGCAGGTACAGCAAGTAATTAGGAAAACTATCAGAAGTTATCACTGATATAACATAGGAATGTTATGCTCTTGTTTAACAGGTCATTGGTGAGGCCACATCTGGAGTGCATCTTTGTATGTACACGGGCGTTCAACAGTAGTCAATCATTGACCTCCCTGTTAGAAAGAGTGAGAAGCTGGAGATTTGCAAGCAGTGGGGCAGAGGGAGTGCATGTGAATTAAGAGGGGAAAGAAGAGGTAATAAGCTAATTGGGAAGGAATTATAAAATGAATCTTAAAAAAGCATGTTATAATGGACTACTTTGTGTTAAGCAAGTAGGTTTATATTAAGTGATCATTTAAAAGCTCCATGGAGATTTTGTATGTTTTTTTTAAAACTTATTAATCTACCACGGTTTCAAAGATAGTTTTGCGCCCCTGGAGTACTTATCAACCCTTCAAAACAATAAAGGTAACAAAATCTATGCTCTTCAATACAATAGCTCACACGTTAAACATAATCTTTATCTGACCACAAAATCTGATTTGAAAACCATCAAAGTAAATCTCAGTAGTTAAACTAATAATGAATGTTGTTCAAGAAAAAAGGGAAATTATTTGAATTGAAATATTCACAGAATGAGTATTTTAGGCTTTTCAACTGACAAAAACATACCTCTGGACAAAAATCGTAATTCCTGCAATAATTACTTAGACCATTTGGTATTAAATCCAAATCGTATTAGGATTACATACAAAACAAAATGTTAAAATTCCTATGAAAAATTGGATTATTTAAGGCATTTATTTTCTAAATTATTAGCAAATGCTAAATCTTTGAATTATTAGCATGCATTTGTTGAGATAATGCCCTAAAATTACTTGAATTAAAAGTCCATTTTGAAAACACAATTCTAAAGCAAAACCAGCTTATGCTGGGGAGGATTGCTTTCAAAATCTCACCGATGCATTTTGTTAAGTAACTCCATTTACCAACAATGATCTAAACTACAGGACTGTAACAATCAGGAACAGGAGGAGCCATTCAGACCCTTGAGCCTGCTCCAGCATTCAATAAGATTGTGACTGATCAAACTTTTCTCAAGCCCACTTTTCTCTCCCTATAACCCTTGATTCTCCTACTTATTTAAAAAAAATCTATCTTGGCTTTAAATATATTCAAGGATTGACTCGCCACAGCTTCTGGGGCAAGGAATTCCAAGGAGTGAACACTTTGAGAGAAAAAACTCTTCCTAATCTCAGTCTTAACTGATACCTTTGCTCATTACAGCCAAAAAGTTCTATTTTCATTTCATCAGTCCACAGGACTTGTTTCCAAAGTGCATCAGGCTTATTTAGATGTTCCTTTGCAAACCTCTGACGCTGAATTTTGTGGTGAGGTTGCAGGTATGTTTGGAGAAAAAAGGGTGCAGAATTTCATGAAAAGAACACCTCTCCAACTGATAAGCACGGGGGTAGATCGATCATGATTTGGGCTTGTGTTGCAGCCAGTGGCATGGGGAACATTTCACTGGTAGAGGGAAGAATGAATTCAATTAAATACCAGCAAATTCTGGAAGCAAACATCACACCGTCTGTCAAAAAGCTGAAGATAAAAAGAGGATGGCTTCTACAAAAGGATAATTATCCTAAACACACCTCAAAATTAACAATGGACTACCTCAAGAGGCATAAGCTGAAGGTTTTGCCATGGCCCTCACAGTCCCCCGACCTAAAAATCATCAGAAATCTGTGGATAGACCTCACAGTCCCCCGACCTAAAAATCATTGGAAATCTGCGGATAGATCTCAAAAGAGCAGTGCATGCAAGATGGCCCAAGAATCTCACAGAACTAGAAGCCTTTTGCAAGGAAGAATGGGCGAAAATCCCCCAAACAAGAATTGAAAGACTCTTAGCTGGCTGCTGAAAGCATTTACAAGCTGTGATACTTGCCAAAGGGGGTGTTACTAAGTACCAACCATGCAGGGTGCCCAAACCTTTGCTTTGGGTCCTTTTCCTTTTTTGTTATTTTGAAACTGTAAAAGATGGAAATAAAAAAGTAATCTTGCTTAAAATATTAAAGAAATGTGTTATCTTTAACTTTATGCCTTTTGGAAATCAGGTCATCTTTTACTCGCTTAGCTATTCACAGTAACAGAAATTTTGACCAGGGATGCCCAAACTTTTGCATGCCACTGTATATTCCAATTTTCCAACTGTTTGCCCATTTACTTATCAATATCTCTCTGTAAACCATTATATCCTCCTCACAGCTTGCCTTCCCCCTACTTTTATCATCCACAAATTTGCCTACAGTTCATTCACTTCCTTACTCTGGTTCCAAGTAGTGATCCCTCCAGCACCCCACTGATTACAGGCTATCAGCATGTTGTTAAAACCTGTTGTATAACAGAAGTGATAATTACACAACTTGTTATCTGACATTTTGTTGGATAGTTTGGCAAGAAATGGTTATGAAATTCACACAGATGTTAGAGGGCAGTATGGTGAACATCATACTGGACAGTTTGGTGAGCAAGGCATCACTCCCCCAATCAGGTCATCTAAGAATCTGCGATTAGGGGGTGGCTTGTCTAGCACAATTGGGGCCAGTGATTGCGGATGGGGGGAATAACTGTTGGTTAAGAGGCATTAGTCTTAGGGCATTTGGAGAGCTGGAAGGCCTCACAGATCAATCAAACTGGATCCAATCCAGACCCCTGGTGCTGTTTGTGTGGAACTTGCAGATTCAATCCGTGACCATGAAAGTTTCCTCCACATGCTCTTGTTTCCTGCAACCACATGCAGGTTGAGAGGTTAGTTGGTCACTCTAACTTGCCCCTACTTTTGGATGGTGATAGAATTAATGGGAATATGAGGAGAATAGGTTAAAGGGAAAATTAATGAGATAATGGGATTGTTCAGTGAGACATGATGGGCCAAATGGCCTCCTTCTAAGCTGCAAGGATCTTGGAAAACCATGGAAGGTAGTAGAGTGTCCAGGCCTAGGCCTCACCAAGTCAAGAACAGGATCGACAGATCCAAGGTTGGGAGGGGTCCAAAGGAGCAAAAGTAAAGGATGACCACGAGGGCTAGTAAAACATGATTGAAGCAGGAACACCCAAAGAAAGTCAATCTCGAGGCAACTTAATTTAATTTACCCCACAACACTTCAATAGGAGCTATGTACTGTAAGACGTATATCTATCACGTGCAGGATAACAAGTCAAGTCTTGGAGAAAGAATAATTCACACATCAGGAAGTGCTCATCAAATTTCCTGAGTAATGTAAAATGACCCAGAAATGGACCTTTCATAGTTTCACTCCAGGTAGTTGATTTTCAATCACTTAGCACTGAAGAAAACTGTTATGTAATGAGATTTCCTGGTCAGTTGCAGTTACTTAAGTAATGTTTCAGAGCATCTTTATAATAAATTTTCTACTGTCTCCATTCCATGTTATGGCCATGGTCTTGCATCCATCCAGTACATAGCCCCCTCATACTTTAGGTACAATTTTCTCCTAAGTATCATTCTTTCTAATTTACTATTTTCATTACTCTGCTATTGAATTAATGAAAACTTTAATTCCCAGTTTTTAGTTCCTCTGCACCATTTCCACAGACTGCACTTGAATAGGTGTACCAAATTGGCACTGCAAAGGGAATGCCACTGGGGCCTGGTTTTCAGTTGAGAAGATAGTATAAATCCGTATTTATGTTTTCAAATTCAAATGCTGTTACCTTACAGAAGGCACTTTCTAGTAGTCCAATACCAAACATCCCTGGAGGAATCCTCCCTTCTGCCCACTAAACCAAAGTACTGATGGAAGTCATTTTGAGTATCTTTTTACACTGGCTGAGTGGGTGGTTAATTGTGCAGGGAGAAGACCTCAATATCCTGGGTGATGAGATAGTTAAGAGAAGTACTCTGCACCCAGGTAACAGAAATGCAGGCAGGACTAAAATGATGACACTGGCAGTTGTGGCCAAAGAAAGGCACTAGCATCAGTCATCCAGTAGGAGGGAAATATCTATGATACTTATAATAAAATCACCCACATAATCAAGGTTAATATTTTGACCCTTCAAACTTTAGCAGCCACACTTATCATCACCTACATATGTTGCAGCACTGCACCAGGCACACAACAACCCTGTCATAATACACTAATAAACTCAGAAATATGAGTTTGGTTTCTGTCATGGAATTAGGCAATTTAAGTTTAAATAATGATATAAAATTGGGAAATACGAGGCTCATATCAGAAACAGTGACCCTAAACCTAGTCGACTGTTGTAAAAATTCACTAATATTCTGCAGTGAAGAAAATCTGCTGCCCTCACCTAATGTAGCCTAAGAGATTCCAGAACCACCAGCTAATCACTCAGTTTGGGAACAGTTAGTATAAGCTCACATTTTTGTTTGTTCATGGGAATGAATAAATAAAAATCCAATAAAAAAAAAATCAGTTTTTTTTGGAGAAAAACGTGATTCAGTTTTATCAACCAATACTTGAAACAAGTATTGCATGAATGCCATCACCGATGCTTACTGTATGCAATTAACATCCTGTGTGGGTTGTGTTTAATTTTATGAAGCTGTGCAAATTACTCCACTTGATCATGTGTGATTTATGACTGAAAATTTACCAGCTTAGTGCATAAAATCACTGTGCTATATGAATAAATTTTAGTCCAATATTCTGGAAAATTATCAGCATGCTGCAACAGAAAGCGCCCCAGGATACAAGTTCTCTACCTTTTTTTCTAAAGCCATGCACCCTTCATATTGTTCAACACAAATTTTATCCATAATTCTGGTTTCAAATATTTCCTCCTCCTTCTACAAACATCACACTCTGTCAAGTCTCTGAACATTCTAGACTTCAGCTACTCCTTACATTGCGTCTTCTCCACATCTCCTAATATTTTCTACCCGATACATTTTCAAAACAATGAGGATTCTCAACACAGACAATGCCCCTCTCCTAACATTAATGGCACTCCGACTGATGTGACAACACCAAGTCAAGCATGTTACACGAGTTCTCTTTCTTGCTTAATTTTTGAACTCGTGTAACGTGGCAGACAAAACTAAACTGAAATCTCAAAGTCATTGAAAATGTCAAGATATTGCTGTGGACAAAGAAAAATAACAGCTATAGAAATGAGAAGGTAACAAGCTCACACTAGGATAAGAAAAGTGTTCAGGCAATTGAGTAAGATTGGAAGAAATAAGCACTCCAGCTTCTGATTACAGTGCATAGTACTAAACAGTTAGAGCATAGATAGATAGCAAGGGAATTAATTGTCAACATCCAAGAACATAGAATAAATTCAATTCACAATTAATTGTATAATTACCTTTCAATAATAAATTGACAGCAAAAATGATAAATAACAATCATCTTCAACAACTTATCAGAGCTACACAAGACAAATAATCTATATAAAACTGAAGTAAATCACAAAGCAGTCTTGTTGCTTTAATACATTAAGGAAGTGTAAACCATTATACCAATCCCTTGTCATAGAGACCTAGAGAATGGAAAGAGGCCTTTCAGCCCACCAAGCCTATGCTGACCATCAAGCACCCACTTATACTAATCCCATTTTATTCTCCCCATTCCCATCAATTCAAAGGATCAGGCAGGACATAGCTCAACTAGAAAGTTAGGAGGAGTGGTAGCAGATGGAATTTAATCCAGACAAGTGTGAGGTAATGCATTTTGGGAAATCAAATTCTGCCAAGACGTATATAGTAAATGGCAGGGACGTTAAAAGCATTTATGTACAGAGAGACCTTGGCATTGATGTACAGAGAGACCTTGGGATGCAAGTCTATAGCTCCACGAAAGTGGCGACATAGGTAGATAGGGTAGTGAAAAAGGCATTTGGTATGCTTGCCTTCATAGGCCAAGGCACTGACTACAAGAGTTGGGATGTCATGTTGCAATTGTTCATAACATTGGTTAAGCTACATTTGAAGTCCTGGTTACCACACTACAGGAAAGATGTGGTAGCAATAGAGAGAGTACAGAAGAGATTCATCAGGATGTAGCCTTGAACAGAGGACTTTAGTTACAAGATTGGATAGGCTGGGCTTGCTCTCACTAGAACCTAGCAGGCTGAAGGGTGACCTTAAAGGTTTATAAAATTATAAGGTGATAGGGGAGAAACTTAAAGGAGTTCTGAGGGGCAAGTTTTTCCACACAGAGAGTGGTGAATATCTGGAACCAGCAGCCAGAAGAGGTAGAGGCAGATACAATTACAATATTTTAAAGGCAGTTGAACAGACAGGAAAGGGATATGGGCCTAATGCGACAAATAGGATTAGCGTAGACAGGCACCACGGTCTGCATGGACGAGAATAGAACCTGTTCCTGTGCTGTATGATTCCATGACTCTATGAACTTCTCCCAGACTTTACCATTCAATTATATACTAGGGGTAATTTACAGTGGCCAATTAACCTCTCAATTTGCTCATCTTTGGGGTATGGGAGAAGACCTGAAGGAATACCACGTGGGAGAATGTGCAAACTCCACACAGAGAGCACTGGAGGTCAGTACTGAATACAGGTTGTTGGAGCTGTGAAGCATCACTCCAGTAACTGTACAATTGTGCCGCCCTTGGGAGATGTTAAAGATCTGAAGGCACAATGAGCAAACTTGGGCTTAGCCCTCAAAAAGAGATATCTGAAAGACTGTTTGAAAAGACATGACATGAAAAGGGTAAGTTAATAAAATGACTTGATACTGAACTGCAAGCCTTTAAGATCGGCAAACGGCAGGTTTACTATGAATATTATTAATATTTACTACCAATATATTTTGAATGAGCTTCCAGATAGATTGGTTGAGGTGAAAACGACAAAATAATTTAACAGTTAGTAGTTGCAGAAAAAGGCTAACTGAAAGGATTCAGCAACATGAACTAATTGAATTCTTTCAACTGTAGTCATCTCTTATTTATCATTGCAAATTGTTTACATCAAAGCATTAAGACCGAATTCACATCATGTCTTCTTGAATTAAAATTTCTACTTATTGATTTTGTTCAAAATATGCAGAAGCATTTGATGAGAGACTCATCCCCACAGGCAAGATTTGGTTCAGACTGAAGAGTTTGAGTTTTCTACTATATCCTGTCACAGTGGATTTGACACTTCACCGATGAATGAAATGGATTTGTAAGTAATATGCAGAAAATGCAATGGGTACTGTGTTTTCAGTCCAATTGATTCCTTACCCTCAATGACTTCATCTGGCATTTTTAGAATATATGCCACATTTAAAGTAATGCAAACACAATTTTAACAATCCCACTGCAAGAGGGTAGCCAAGGAGAGAGAGGGTTCAAGAGAAACAAAGGACTGCAGATGCTGGAATCAAGATGAAAAGCACGATGATGCTGGAGGAACTCAGGAGGCCAGGCAGCATCCGTGGAGAAAAGCAGGCGGTCAATGTTTCAGGTCAGGACTCTTCTTCAGGACTGAAGATGGGAAAAGGGAAACCCCAATATATAGGAAGAAAAAGCAGAGCAGTGATAGGTGGACAAAAGAGGGGAGGCGGGGTGGGCACAAGGTGGTGATAGGTAGATGCAGGTAAGAGATAGTGATAGGCAGGAGTGGGGAAGGAGGGGAGTGCAGATCCACCGGGGGATGGGTCAAAGTTAAGGAGAGAAAGGAGAAGAAATGTAGACTTTGGGGACCAAAGGGGGGGGGGGGTGGGTGGGGGTGGGATTTATATGTGGAGTAAGATGAGGTCCTAAATGAACTTTAGGTTCAGGTAAAATGGGTGCATTTTCTATAAAGCAGTCAAGGCTTGGGTCAGGCAAGGCTATGCTGCACCAGCCCAGCTCATCTGCAGCAGAATAATTTTCTTACTATCACTGCATGTGTCCTCTGTTCTAGATCTGTAATGGGTGCATAAAGAAAATTCAATCAACATATTCTGCATTCTGGGGAACTTTGCAGTCAAAGAAAATTGGAGTTCAATACACCTGTGCACAGCCTACTTATTAATCCAGCCCACTCCTTAATGTTGTTTAGATCTTGCTCTATTCAGGTGTGGGTTGCTACAGTTTCTGAGTAGATGTTAATAGAACTGAACATAATCCAATGACCAGCAAACATTCAGAGCTGCTGAGGTTTTGGGGGGCTTATGACCCTGCCCTGAAATACTCCTGCAGTGATGTCCTGGGGCTAGGATGATTTATCTCCATCAACAATAACCCAATCCAACCCTGAATGTTTTAATCAGAAAATGCACCCAATATGACCTGAACCTGATGCACATGTTGAATCCTTTCAAGCTCAGGTGCAGTTGGTCAGACTCTAATGCCCAAATTGTGACAAGGCAACAATGCATCAAGATCATAATTGTTCTCAGTAGTCAAAGAATACCACTCCTTAAGTTACAACTTGTTTGCAAATAATGCTTCAAAAGTCAGGACAAGAACTACTCATTGCAGCCATTGCCTGCTCTTGCAAGCACAATATATAATATGGCTGGTCCAGTTGCAATACTGATCAATTATGACCCCCCTTCATCAACCCCCCCCCCCACCCCACCAAGGATATCGTTACTGGACTGTGGGGGTGTTACGAGCCCCAGGTTGCTACTTGGTGAGTGTCCCTTTAAGGCACCTGAACGGTGGCATCGGTTTGGCGGGCTCTGGCACGGACTGCTGGGGGCTTGCTCTCTCGGGGAGGAGAGATAAGAGAGATGTGAGAGTTGGTAGCACTGACTGCCAGCCTCCGTATCTATGGGTGAAGCCCATTAGTTGTGTGACTGTCACTTTGCAATCCATACATGAATTTTTGGAGCAATCAGTGGTGTCCACTTTGTCGCTAACCTGTACTGGGAATCAGGTATATCTGTGGACGGCCACATATCGAGTGCCCTCAGTGTGATAGATATTTCAGAACAAAGCAATGGAGATCTTCGGCGATTGTGGCATTGTATTGGTTCCAACATGGAATTTGTGAAATTCGTAAACTCCTTCTCTCTACATTCTAGCATGGTTTTCAGAAGCCTTTCCTCATCGTTTTGCTTCGTGACTTGCTGAACTGAACTGGTTTGCCCTCGTAAAACTTTGAGAACTGTACCCAGACTTGGGAGTTTGGGAACTAGCCACACACACACACTTCAGTTTATTTCGGTCAATGTCTGATATCTAACGTTTTTTATTACAAGTAGTTATTAATAAATAGGTTTTAATGTTGAAACCTTGCACGTTGCGTTTCTATTGCTGCTGGTACGTAACAGGGGGTAACAACTGTTTGATGCAAAAGCAACCTCAGCAGCCAATTCCTAAATGTCATTTAGGTCTTGCTGCATGCAGGCATGAGCTGCTTCATTTTCCAAAGAATTACTAATTGAATTGAACATAGGGCAATCATCAGCAAACATTAAATGAAGATCAATGATAGAGCAGCTAAAGATGGTTATGCTTATGACTCTGCCCTGAGGTACCCCTGCACAGATGTTCTGGTGCTAGGACGATTGATCTCCGTCAACCATAACCATCTTCCTCTGTACGAGAATGATCTCCATCAACCATAACCATCTTCCTCTGTACAAGAATGATTCCAACCACTGGAGTGTTTTCCTTTGATGCCCACTGACTTAGAGTTTTATACTTGTCAACAGGAGAACACATGATCTCATTTCAACAGCTCAAAAATGCACAACACAATAAACTTTATGCATTAAAACATTGAGGGAGCTATTAAATATTGATAGGTAGAGAGTCTTGTTGAAGTGATAATTTTTAAAAGTAACATCTTACTTTAAGAGGATAATTTAACTTACTGCCTGAAGGAATTTAAAACAGATTTGCAGCAATTACATCTGAGTGACAACAGTCGCCAATTACTACAATAATGCCGAAATGGCTTTCACACCGACAGCATGGTTTATTTCTTCAGAGCTTTTTATAGGGAAGTCATTTACTTAATGATAACTTCTAATTCAGCAAGATTTTTGGCTCCCATCTCTGTTTCTTTAAAGATATATGAACACTGCAATATAAATACAGTGGCATGCAAAAGTTTGGGCACCCCTGGTCAAAATTTCTGTTACCGTTAATAGCTAAGCGAGTAAAAGATGGCCTGATTTCCAAAAGGCATAAAGTTAAAGATGACACATTTCTTTAATATTTTAAGCAAGATTACTTTTTTTATTTCCATCTTTTACAGTTTCAAAATAACAAAAAAATGAAAAGGGCCCAAAGCAAAAGTTTGGGCACCCTGCATGGTCAGTACTTAGTAACACCCCCTTTGCCGAGTATCACAGCTTGTAAATGCTTTCTGCAGCCAGCTAAGAGCCTTTCAATTCTTGTTTGAGGTATTTTCACCCATTCTTCCTTGCAAAAGGCTTCTAGTTCTGTGAGATTCTTGGGCCGTCTTGCATGCACTGCTCTTTTGAGGTCTATCCACAGATTTTTGATGATGTTTAGGTCGGGGGACTGTGAGGGCCATGGCAAAACCTTCAGCTTGTGCCTCGAGGTAGTCCATTGTGGATTTTGAGGTGTGTTTAGGATAGTTATCCTGTGGTAGAAGCCATCCTCTTTTCATCTTCAGCTTTTTATTTTTACAGACGGTGTGATGTTTGCTTCCAGAATTTGCTGGTATTTAATTGAATTCATTCTTCCCTCTACCAGTGAAATGTTCCCTGTGCCTCTGGCTGCAACACAAGTCCAAAGCAGGATCGATCCACCCCCGTGCTTAACAGTTGGAGAGGTGTTCTTTTCATGAAATTCTACACTCTTTTTTCTCCAAACTTTCCTGCGTCCTCACCACAAAATTCAGTGTCAGAAGTTTGCAAAGGAAACAAGCCTGATGCATTTTGGAAGCAGGTCCTGTGGACTGATCAACTTAAAATAGAAATTTTTGGCTGTAATGAGCAAAGGTATGTTTGGAGAAAAAAAAGGGTGAATAATTTCATGAAAACAACACCTCTCCAACTGTTAAGCACGGGGGTGGATCAATCATGCTTTGGGCTTGTGTTGCAACCAGTGGCACAGGGAACATCTCACTGGTAGAGGGAAGAATGCATTCAATTAAATACCAGCAAATTCTGGAAGCAAACATCACACTGTCTGTAAAAAACACTGAAGATGAAGAAGGTGGCTTCTACAACAGGATAGCTATCCTAAACACACCTCAAATTCCACAATGGACTACCTCAAGAGGCACAAGCTGAAGGTTTTGCCATGGCCCTCAGTCCCCTGACCTAAACATCATCGAAAATCTGTGGATAGATCTCAAAAGAGCAGTGCATGCAAGACGGCCCAAGAATCTCACAGAACTAGAAGCCTTTTGCAAGGAAGAATGGGCGAAAATCCCCCAAATAAGAATTGAAAGACTCATGCAGGGTGCCCAAACTTTTGCTTTGGGCCCTTTTCGTTTTTTGTTATTTTGAAACTGTAAAAGATGGAAATAAAAAGGTAATCTTGCTTAAAATATTAAAGAAATGTGTCATCTTTAACTTTATGCTTTTTGGAAATCAGGTCATCTTTTACTCGCTTAGCTATTCACAGTAACAGAAATTTTGACCAGGGGTGCCCAAACTTTTGCATGCTACTGTAAATGCTTTCATCTGGTTCAATAAAGGAATAGGAATTTAGCCTCTGTAGTTTGCACTAAACACACAATGTAGAAGCAGCTGACCACTTCCAGAATTCAGTTCTAGTACTTTCCATTGAACGACAGTGAATAGAAATACAAGAAGAGGACTGTGCCCAAACTCCACGATATTGCCTGTAAGCACAAGTAACCCAGGATGAATTTCTACTCCAAATGCTTAACAAATAGAGATTTTATGTACAATTAATGAAAAAGTGCATATTACCAAGAAATACATGGCAAAAGTAAGATATGTTATACAAACACATGATTTAGGTGCAGAAGTGTACACCTGTTGGGGGGGGGGCTTCTGATTTTCTATATACAGTAATTAGAATCAGAGTATTTATCCCAGGGTGGAAATGTCAAATACTAGAGGGCATATGTTTCAGGTGAAAGGAGGAAAGCTGAAAGGAGATTCATGAAGCAAGTTTTCTTTTTTACACAGTGAGATAGATGACTGGAATATACCGCCAAGGGAGGTGCCAGCACATGAACAGGTAGGGAGTAGAAGGTAGGTGGGATTAGGTTAGATTGGTATCATGGTTGGCAAAGGCATGGTGGCCCCAAGGGCCTGTTCCTGTGCTGTACTGTTTTATATTCTAGGTAGGATACTCAGCCCCTCAAGCCTGATCCACCACTTATTATAAGATTGTGGCTCAACCACAACTGCACATTCTCTTCCATCCAACGGTAACCTTTCACCTCCATGTATCTATTGTCTCTCCCTCAAAATTATTTAAATTCTCTATTTTCTCAGCTTGTCAAGGAAGAAAGTTCGAAAGACCCAGGACTCTCAGAAAATAGTTGCCTTGACTGTCTTAAATGAGTCATCCCTTTTTTTTTAAAGAAAAAGAGAATTCTAGTTTCCAGATTCTCCCACAAGAGAAAACATCCTCTCCACATCCACGTTATCATGACCCTTCAGGATTTTGCATATTTCATTCAAATGCCCTTTCACTCTTCTAAACACCAACAGGTACAAACCTTGCCTATCCAACCACTCTTCATACGATAGCCAGCCCATTCCAGGTGCTGGTCCAGTAAACCTCAAATTGAATATGTACTTTCCAGCATTATACACCGAGCACATTGTTCTTCGTGTCTGCACTTGATATATTTTTGTATTAAAATTACTGAACTGATAAATGAAATCAAAATTTGAGCGAGTCTCTACTGAAATGAAGCTTTTTTGCATGCTCTGCTTTTTTTGTATTTGTTTGACATTTAATAACTTAAAATCCCATTTTGAGAGCAGAGTGCCTGAAATTATGAAAATTACATCTTTTGTCTGCTAACTGTTTTCTATCAAGAAGTTCCCGTCGCTGTCTGTAAGGAGTTTGTATGTTCTCCCGTGTCTGCGTGGGTTTCCTCCGGGTGCTCCAGTTTCCTCCCACATTGCAAAGACGTACGGGTAGGTTAATTGGGTTTAAAGTGGGCGGTGCGGACTCGTTGGGCTGGAAGGGCCTGTTACCACGCTGTAAATAAAACTTTTTAAAAATTTTAAAAGAACCTGCAATTTAATTTTCAGTATTACTAATGGCTTATCAACTTTATTCTTACCCTCGTCCTCCATCTCCCAGGGATCTTTGCATCTCACTTAGTTGCAAGGTTTAAAAGGACACGAGAGTTATTATGTCTGGAAAGACAAGGAAAAGGTTAAGCAAATACAGTCTATACAATAGGGAAAGGGAAGAATGATGATTCATGCATTATGAGAATTCATATACAAGGGGAAAATTCCAATAGGAGAGATGTAATGAAAAATTTAAGACAAATAAACAAAAAATGACCATTTAGGAAAATAAGATACAAAAGGAATGTAGCATTACATTGTTAAAGCACAACTTTTGCAACATTCTTTTACTACTGCTTAGTTTTCTGAAAAATATGGTTTGTTTCATTTAAGGCTATAAGGTCCTTGTAACACATAATTTTAATGTATCCTTTATCCAAAACTATAGCCATGAATGTTTCACAACTTTTTCTTTCCATCTCCTTGGGTCTTACCTGTACATAAATGTACATTGCACTGGCTTAGCACCTTATCAGATTTTCAGTTATTCTCAGTGCTTTAAACTAGTGGAGTAGCCAAACGTGGCATTCAATTTGTCATAGGAAGGGATCACAATTTAATTTGACTCTACACACCATTCCAGGTAGCATTAGTTGAGAAAGAAATATTATTTTGAGCATTGATATATTTCCCTCCTCTCTTTGAATGCTCAGATTTAAGATCTCATCCAAAAGATGGCACTTCCAATAATACAGGCACTCATCTATGAAAGCCATGAACTCGCTGCTACTTTGTTACTAAAATCAATCTTTGATGCACACTTGGTCTCCATATTATAAGCTGCTAAAAGTATGGTATTACATCATGGAAAGGTGAGATGGAGGCTTTGAGAACATAAATAGGAGCCCAATCAGTCCTTCGAGCCTCCTCCACCATTCATTAACATCATGGCTGGTCTTCTGCATCACTGCCACTTTCCAGAATGATTACCATATTTCTTGATTTCCTTAAGTGTCTAGAAATTTATCAATCTGTTTTTGATGAACAGAATATCTGAACCTCCACAGCCCTCTGAGATAGACATTCAATTCCCTATGTCCCCGTTTCAGGTAAAATTGAATGAAGCCCAGGCTTTTCACCTAGGAATTACAGAACATTGAAATGTGCAGCATAAGGGTTGCTAAGAAGAGCCACGAGGTAAGGTTGCAACTCTATAGAACTCTGGTCAGACCACACTTGGAGTATTGTGTTCAGTTCTGGTCACCTCATTATAGGAAGGATGTGGAAGCTTTAGAGAGGGTGCAGAGGAGATTTATCAGGATGTGGCCTGGATTGGAGAGCATGTCTTAGGAGAACAGGTTGAGTGAGCTAGGGCTTTTCTCTTTGGAGAGGAGGAGGATGAGAGGTGACTTGATAGAGGTGTACAAGATGATAAGAGGCATAGATCGAGTGGACAGTCAGAGACTTTTTCCCAGGGTGTCAATGGCTAACACGAGGGGACATAATTTTAAGGTGACTGGAGGAAGGTATAAGGCGGATGTCAGGGGTAAGTTTTTTTTTAAAAACAGAGAGTGGTGGGTACATGAGACGCACTGCCTGAAGAGGTTGTGGGGGCAGATACATTGGGGACATTTAAGAGACCTTTAGACAGACACATGAATCATAGAGAAATGGGGGGGGGGGGGCGATGTGGGAGGGAAGGGTTAGATAGATCTTAGAGCAGGAAAAAAATGTCAGCACAACATTGTGGACCAAAAGGCCTGTACTATGCTGTAGTGTTCTTTATTTTATAACCGAGAATGCTATACCTTTTTTCCAACTTTCTAGATGCACAACAAAGACATTATAAAATGTTGAGACTCTAAGCTAATTCATTCTGCTTAGAATATGCCACCAAAACTTCTCTTTTACGAGTAGGAAGGACACATCACCATGACTTATTCAGCCTACAAACTGATTAAAAAATAGGAACAACTTAATTTACTAAAATCGTTCCAGGAATGAAGGATTTCAATTATCGGGTTAGGGAAGAACCTGGCGATGTTCTCCTTGGAGAACAAAGAAGGTTGAGAGGAAGAACTCTATCGGATCATGATGGATTCAAAGAGGGCAAATATGGAGAAGCTGTTCCCACAAGCGTATGGTTTAAGAACCAGAGGAACACAGATTCAAAGTGATGAGTGAAAAACATGGGGATACGAGGAAAATCACTGCCTATAAAGAGTGGAGAAAGTCAATTAGGACTTTCAAAAGATAATTGGATAGACATGTGAAGAGAACTAATTTGCAAGGCTACAGGGGAATGATGTTGATTCGACTTTTCTGCAAGGAGCTGGCATGGAATTAATGGCCTAATAGCTTCCTTCAGTATTGAAGCAATTCTATAATTCTAGGATTCGACAAATGTAGAACGCCTTTTTTGGATAAGACACATTAATTATTTATCCCTTTGATTTTAATGAAAAAATTCTTCCCTCCCACAAAATGACCCTGCTACTGTTTACCAAAGATCTCATTAAAAGAGACAACAAAATATATTGCACCAATGCTGACAGATTACTGTATGAAGTATTAGGTAACAACCTGAATTACTCAGGTTGTATTGGTTAAATGATGCTGCCAAATAGCTCATTTATTTAACAAGGTATTTTCAACTAATTAATATTGTATAAACAACCTTTAAAAACTACCCTCGGGATTAGGAGCTGATAAACAAACTGGCACCTGAGACCCTATTAGAAGAACAATGCCTCATGGAAAGATGCTTCTAAAATAATTCTCATAGAACATTCAATAACAAGCTTCACATTTTTGAAAAACATTATTTCATAAAACTTGTCAACATCATTCATCAATTTATGACATCGTCTTCTGTGCAACTAAATCCTTTTGATCTAAACGTGTACATGGTTGTGTCTTGCACTGTGATAAAACACAAAGTAAAATATTTCAGAACTAAAATACCTAATGCTTCATTTCAAACCAACATTGAACTCTACTCAGACAAAATGTGATTTGCAATTTCCCAGTCATGCTTTTAAAATATAAGTACCTAGAGAACAAGATCCTGCATCCTACTCAAATTGAATTTTTAAAAAAATCATTTTAAAAATGGATTTTTTAAAGCAATGTTAAACATATATGTTTAAAGCCCATGTTTCCTGGATGGCTACCTTGACAATCTAGAAGTTATTCATTCATGAGATTTGGACATCATTGGCAAAGTTGCAATTTATTGTCCATCCCTAATTGCTCCAAACGGGGGGAGACAATCTAGAAGTTATTCATTCATGAGATTTGGACATCATTGGCAAAGTTGCAATTTATTATCCATCCCTCATTGCTCCAAACGGAGGACACAGATCAGAGTCAACACACTGGTGGGTCTGGATTCATTTACCTTCAGACTGTATATGGATGGTAGATTTCCTTCCTTGAAGGACATTAGCGTACTTTATGGGATTTTATGATGAGTGATTTCATGGTCACCATCACCGGATTTGGCTTTTTTTTAATTTAATATTTCTTGAATTTAAATCTCCCATCAGCCTTGGGAAGAAATCTCTAGGTCAATGGTTCAGAACTCTGGCTAATAGTTCAGTAACTCAGTGATTATAATAGCGTATCATTATAGAGCATTTATGCTAACCTAAAAACCCCACAAAAGCTGAAAAAGTTCCAAGAGAGACTGCCAATTTAATTAAGAAGGAAAACGTCAACATCTGCCCCAAATATTGTCAATAAGACAATTAAATTCTGTTCTTTAAACAGGAAGCCAACAATTTCGCAAGTGATTCATAGTCATATCTCACAATTTTAACTCTTTACAGAAAAGAAAACTTGGATACCTTGCTTATGATGTCAATTAATTAAATGGAGAGCCAAGTGAAGTTGAATTTTCCCCTTCTACAATAAACCATTGTGGAATCTTTTATCTGCCCAAAGGGGCAGAGGTACTCTTGTTTAATAGTTATGGGAATAGTGGACTAATATTAAAAGCCTGCGCCAAGATTCTGGAGAAATGATCAAATCCAAACACAGCAAGTGTGTAATTTAAATTTCAGTGCATTCAATAAATTCTGCAGCATCAAAAGTAATATGTAATAGACACACGTTGTGATCTTACAACCAATAGTTCAGGTCAAAGCTCTGCAGTGTAGCAATGGATATTTGAAGAGCTGATTAAGGGAAGAGGACACAAGAACATTCCCATCCTGAATAACAGCACAGCTGAAGAAATAAGTTGATGTCATTGGAACAAGTTCAGCCTGAAGGACTGAGTGGATGGTCCACCTTCACAGCCAATCTTCAGTCCATTTGATTTCACATTCCACCTGCAGTGCTGAAGACTTGTATTCCAGAATAAGCTGTTCCAAGTGCAGGTACAACACTCTCATCTATCAAACTCTTTAGAAAGTTGCCCATGTACATCGTGTCCACAATAAAGCAGAACAGCTCTAATGCAGCTAATTACTGCCCATTATTCCATCACTCAAAGTAATGGAGATTGTTCTCTCCCAAGTAACTGGACGTTTCAACCTAGAACTTATTTCCCTCACCACTATTGGCAATGTTGTCATCTTTATTCTGGCTGCACTACTATAGTCCCAGGTGGATAGCACTTCCCTCTGCCTCATCAACAGGACACTGGCATGGCTGTCACTGAATCTGGGGAAGCGAGGGTGGGTGGGGGGGCTTTCACCCACCCAGTTAACCCCACTTTCAGCCAATATAAATGTGCTCTCAGTAGTGTCATTCAGTGGACAGGGTCCCCAAGTCAATTAGCAAAGGACTCTGTTCATAGATCATACAACAGAAGATGCTGGAACCATTCAGCAGGTTAGGCAGCACCTGCGGAAAGAGAAACAGAGTTAACTGTTCAGGTCTGAGACCCCTTGTCAGGGAGAAAGGCATGTCTGGAGAACACCTGCTGTGTTTCCAGCATTTTGTTTTTACTTTAGATTTCCAGCATCTGCAGTTTTTTTAATCTTCATAATCTGTTCAGAGCCTTGATGTTCGAATGTCAACAAGTACTTACTGTAAAATAACAAGTGAGGCAGTGTTTTGAATATTATAAAATGTACATTTACATACATTTTTCTTTCTTTTTTGATAGTTCAGATTTTATTCGTCTCCTTCCACTTTACACCCTCTCCAGATGTATCTTTGCCACTCTCCTTCAGCTGCAAGCACTCGTGTCATTCAGTCTGCCCTGGTCTCCACCCAGTCACACGTTCTTTCCCCTTTGTTTTCCGTACTCCTCGCCTCTTTCTCTACAACTTAAAACCTGTTTTGTTTCTAACTTTTCCCTGTTCTGATGAAAACTGTTCCTCTGTTCTCGACCTGCTGAGTTTTGTTTTTATTAAATAAATGTTGAAGAAGTCAACAAATTCTGCTGAATAAAACATGGAGGCAAATACCCTTTAACGAAAAAGCTCCCCTCAGCTTAAATAGATTTCAAATAAAAGCACTATCCAAATAAAGCTTTTCTGAAAATGCTGAAATACTTGGCATCTTTGAGAGCATCTGTGGAAAGGCACGTGAAGAATGGCCTCTTAAGCAGTACAAGAAGGTGCCTGATACTTACAGAACTATATTCTGTAAAGAACAAGTGGAAAGAAAATGGAAAACATGAGAAATACTTGATCTCTCTGACATATCATGATCAATATGAACATATTGGACGAAACCTATATCGTTGAGAAATATTTTGCTTCAGTTTTAAACAGTTTGCTTAAGTCCACAAAAAAAACTCCAAGTAAGAACAGCTATTATTATAATTTTGCAAGATGGCTGAAAATGAAACAGACCTTACAGTCAAGCAGTAGAGTTGGGCGGGGAAGGGGGGAGGGGTTGTCATGGAAAGAGGTTTTACAAAAGGTGTTGAATCTGCTATTTTATTTGACTTCAATTTGTCGCAGGGATTAAGTGCCATGCTTAGACCATTACCCCAAATCAATGTAACCTGCTCTGAATAGAAGAATACCAACTTTCAGAGTAATTAAAGTGGAACTGAAGTAGGTAATCCAATTAAATAAATGACTTCCACTGGGAATTATACAGAAGAAGCCACGTTCACTCTCTTACTGGGAGATTTTTAAATTGTAATTAACAGAAGCATTCCATTTTTGCAGCTGACAGCTTGTTCTGATATTTTCATCCTTTTGTTCACAAAACATCACACATGACATATTACTAGCGGCAGGCACCATTTGTTTGAGAATGCTAGCAAATTAGGAATTTTAAAAATCATTTGAGTCAAGTAGTAATTAGACAAGCACATTTATCTGTAACCTCTTGCAATTTTCAAGTAATTTTGCTTTTGAAATTTATCCTGCAGTAAAATAACAACTGAGCAGGTAGCAAATACCTGCTTCAATTATTCCTGTAAAGGTACATAAGCTTGCTATTTGTCAAGAAGATCAGCAAGTGGAAACTCCCAAACACAAGGTTTCCTCTTCCTTCATATGAGAAGAGGCCTTGCCTCCATTCCTCACCTCCTCCCTCAATGTGGCCACTTTGAACACTGACTGATTAGAGAATTTACGACACCGTCCTTCACCAATTATGCCAACCCATTCATCAACTTATTGTGGCGGTTTCTGCAATCCACCATAGCAATTTCTCACTCAAATGGACATTAGTGACATAAGGCAGTGTGCCCTGTTGTGCAAAGAAGGCTATTTATGATTTAGAGCAAAGTAAATGACATAACTAGGGAGGAAGAGTGGCTGTTAGGGGAAGAGAGAGAGTCGAGGCTGACTAATTAAAAATGCTTTTTTGTGAGATGAGGAAGAATATGGCAGTTCTGAAGTAGCTAGCAAAGATGTCAAGATGAAGCGCACAAGTAGATGATGTTAGATAACTCAGTGCCAGGCAATGATACTGGGTGTCTGTGTGTGTGTGTGTGTGTGTGTGTGTGTGTGTGTGTGTGTGTGTGTGTGTGTGTGTGTGTGTGTGTGTGTGTGTGTGTGTGTGTGGGCAGGTGGTCAAGAGCTGGGATAGCAAAGTTTTGAGAGAACAAATGGTCAGCCACTGAAACAGATTGGGTTCAGTAGCATAGTAATAAAGTTACTGGACTAGCAGCCAAAAGTCCAGACTACTGATCCTGAGGCATAAATCTGAAATCCAATATGACAACTGCAGAGTTTAAATTCAATAAATCAAATTAATTATACACATCTGGAATTTGAAATAAAGTTTGGTCTAAGAAATGAAACCAATCGGACTGTTGTAAAACCTGCCTGTGTCACTGGATGGAAATCTGCCACCTTTACCTGATCAGATCTAAATGTGATAAGCAAATACAGCAATGTGGTTGAATCTTAACTGCATCATCAATTCAGGGCAATTAGGGATGAACAATAAAGGGCAGCATTGCTATTGGCCTCCACATCCCATTAATGAATTTAAAAAAAGAGAAAAAGGTACAGCTAAGAAAAGAATAAATAGGGCATCAGAGTCCAATGTGTCATTTTTGGAAATAGAATGGGTGATGTAGTCATTACAGACCAATTGGGCCTTTATCTTGAATTTGCTGAAAATTAAACAATAACCTTTTCAACTTTTTTTAAACATCTCTGCCTGCCTTTATGTTTAGAAAACTGCATATCTAACACTATGATAGATGTATATCCTTCCATTGTTTAATCTGCCAATCACAAATTCAGGACTGTACATATTTAAACTCTGAAACCATCAGAGAAGATTATTTTGCTTTGTCCCCATAAGATTTCATTAGGTCTGTAATATAAATGGGAGCATGAATCAAAGATAGGAAAATTTGAATTATGGGACAAATTTTATATCACCCTTTATACCCTTAAGCAAGTTAGAGATTATTCACATCTTATTTCAAAATCAGTTTCAAAATGCACCCAATGTTCCCTGTCAAGTTCTCTATAATTTTTTTTGTTAAATGTAGCGCTTTGCAATTCATTCCTCGTCCTTACTATTGTGATTAACTTAATTACTAGACTGAAGAGATCTGGAAAAAGAGAACATTTCTCCTTTTGAAAAATGTAAAAGCTGCATGCTACTGTGAATACTAAACCACTTTATGAAGTAACATGAGACTTCAGAGTTTTGATTCTTGCACTGAACATGTTGCCCAGTATCAGCTATGACAGAGGATGCAGCAAGTGAACAGGAGGAGATAAATGGCTGGCTGTTTTCTCTATTAATGACCTTCATTCACACTATTATCCAAAACTGGAAAGCTTGCATCTTGCCATGGGAACATTGCACAGTGATAATCACGAACAGAAAAGGAGAATGCAAAACTAAACTTGAACAATGAAAGGAGAGAATGTAGATGTATCTTGTTTTGCATACTATTTACTGAATATATCTGAAACAATCCAATAAAATCGGAAACATAAGCCAGAAATCCCTGGTAAAACACCAGCACTCACAACACAAAAAGGTATCAGTGATACATAAGCAGTAGCCAACAAAATGGCCATATGCAACTTCCATAGTGAAATGCCATGTTTTAAACTGAACTACATCACTGCTTTGAGTGGTTAGAAACAAATAAAAACTTTTCTACAATGATAGCAAATACACTTAAAATAAATGAGTGACACATGGAATATTTTGAAACATAATTAAAGTTGAACTGCTGTGGATGCTTTTAATGCACAACAGATATCAGCTAGAATAATGATTTGAATAATTCCAGATGCAGGCAACACTATGTATAGAAATAGATTCATAGAACAGTACAGCACAGGAACAGGCCCTTTGGCCCACGATGCCTGCACCAACCATGATGCCAATCTAAACTAATCACATCTGCCTGTACAAGTTCCACATTCCTGTTCCCTGCCTGTTCGTGTGCCTGTCAAAATACTTCTTAAACATTGCTGATGTATCTGCTTTGACCACTTCCCCTGGCATTATGTTCGAAGCACCGACCAACAACTGTGCAAAAAAAACTTGCCTCATTAACCTCCCTTAAACATCCCCCGCCCAACTTAAACTATGCCCTTTAGTACTTGACAACTCCACCCTGGGAAAAAGACTGACTATCTATCCTACTTATGCGTCTCATAATTTTATATACTTCTATCAGGTCACCCCTCAGCCTCCTATGCTCCAGCAAAAACAATCCACATTTGTCCAACCTCTCCTCAGTACGGGATGATAGTGTAGCGGTTAGCATATCACTATTACAGTGCCAGCGACCCAGGTTCAATTCCGGCCACTGTCTATAATAAGTTTGTACCTTCTCCCCATAACTGTGTGGGTTTCCTCCCACATTCCAAAGAAGTACGGGTTAGGAAGTTGTGGGCATGCTATGTTGGTGGCAGAAGCTATGAACTTCCACTCCAAGATCCTTTTGTACATCAATGCCCCTAAAAGCCTTGCCATTTACTGTATACTTTCCTCTTGCATTTGACCTACTAAATTGCAGCACCTCACACTTGCCCTGACTGAACTCCATCTGCCATTTCTCCACCCAGATTTCCAACTGATCTATATCCCGCTGTATCCTTTGACAGCCTTCCTCACTATCCACAATTCCACCAATTTTTGTGTTGTCTGCAAACTTACTAATCAGATCACCTGCATTTTTGTCTGAATTATTTAAGTATAAACAGAGATCCTAGCATTGATCCTGGTGGAACACTACTTGTCTCAGACCTCCAGGCAAAATAACACCCCTTCACTATTACAGTCTTCCATGACCAAGCCAATTTTGAATCAAACCTACCAAGTCACCGTCAATCTCATGCGACTTAATCACCTGCAGCAACCTACCATGAGGGACCTTGTCAAAAGCTTTACTAAAACCTATGTACACATAATATACCGAGAAGAATTACATGATACTTTCTTGATTATTAGGATGGTTCTAAGTGCAACAAAATTGTGATTTTTAGTTGTTGAACCCAGTTACATGAATAGGGAAACAAAGGTAAAAAAAAAGGACCATAAATATAAACTAATCTGGATAATCATCCACTTCTGAAATACCTAACCAACTGTGTACAGCAATGAAATATAGGATGGAATAATTACACAAGAAAGCCCCATCCCAGATCCACTTCCAATTTTTGCAGTGTTCCCTCTGTAAAGCCTGACAGCATCCTTTCCCACTGGCTGGTAGTCTCCTAGTGGTATGCCTTAATTACCCTATCTCCATGGTAATAAATTGTACTCTCTCTGCAAAATGTCCCACGCTCACATTCTGACTCCCAAATGGCTGACTTCCCCTGCAGTTTCCCTCCTGCCCTCACCTTCCACCCGCAATGGAGAGCATGCTAAGCAGAGCTACAGGCCACTGAAAAATCACCCTCCTGTGTACCTTCCCACAATTCTTCCCATCGTATTCCAACCTTTTGCTTCCTCTACTTCCATCCACCACCTCCCCCACCCCCCAACTCAACTTCCCAAATGATTGTCACAAACCACGAGTGTTCTTTTGGTCAAGATTTATTTTTAAAACATAATTCTGTTAGAAGGTATGCTTGATGAAGCTGAAGTGAGAAGAGATAAAATGAATCCTTTAACATATGCTGATCTTTGTAGGATTCTTACCACATTTGGGATTCAGTTGCAGAATTCCACAGAGGAAATCTGCAATCAAAAACAAAATACCAAAATTGTCATAAAGATTCAAGCAGTGATCCATTCAGTAACAGTGCATGCCTGCCAGCCAACAGGATTCTCTCAAAGATGATCCATTTTTATAACCAAATTAGAATTCCTAAACCTATTTATTTATCATCAAAGAAAATAATCCAGAACATCGATACACTAGCACAAACCACATGAAGGACTGAGCTTTGAGAAAGGTAGAACAATGGTTAATATTTTGCAAAATATCCTATACAGGAGATTTCATGTCAACATTCAAAGGTAAGTGTAACAGCTGATTTGTACAAATAACTTCACAATTCAAAACTTAGGTTTGTCAAAACAAAATTCTGCTTTTCTCCCTGCATCTTTGACCAATTTTTTTCAATTAGAAACTCCCTCGTTAATTGCTGCCATATTTCATGTAGCATTTCATGCTGAATTTCACCATGTTGTTACAATTTTGATCCAATTATATTATTACCTTTTCTTTCCCAGTATTACAATGACCAGAACTGCCTGCCATCTCCACTGACTTGTGTGACATAATTTTTCCAGACCTGCTGGCCAAACCAAACCGATGAGACGCTGCGTAAGCACAGAGATGGCTCGATGCAGTTTCGTCGTGTGAGCAGAACAAGTACTGCCCATGAAAAAGCTGAAGAAAACATTTTTGACAGCAGCCTAAACTAAATCTCCAGTTTGCCAAATGCTATTCAGGGTTGACAGTTAGCAATGTCTCGGGATGGGGCTCAACTAATTGTCAAAAACTTTTGTCGGTTATTTCATGTACAAAACTTATTTTGACCTACCCCCTAATACTTTATGATACACAAACCCTCACCATTTTGGACCCTGACTGCTCTGGGCAGCAAGTTGATACTGACAGATCCTGAAAAGTCAGTTAGGTTAGTTGTCAGCCCAAGTTCTGACCTGTGAATTTATCTGTATTCAACACATCTATTTAATAACTTATCCCAGTTATACTGATATTAAAAATTAGGCACATGATGAAAATATTTTAACTCAAGTACACAGTTGTTTGAAAATAATACATGCCTAAATTATTTAGCAGCTACAATAATCCAGAAATCAATCATCTGCCAACTCCACTTTTCACAATCCTTCTTAATTACAACCAGAAAGATAGATTGTAGGCATTCAGATAATTTAAAAGCAATGTGAAAATTGAAGTTGTCTTTCATTGCTCTTTCCAAGTGTAATATTTTGTACACTTATCATCAAACCAAAATATTACATGGAGATTGATTCACCAGATAAAATTGATCTGATCATCAATGAGAGGCATGGTACTTGCACTCCTTCACTCTGTGGTTTGCAGCTTAAAACATTCTTTTTCAGATACAATCTAAATTTAAGTTGAATATCTGTCATTCTTCCACAGGAGGTCACAACAGAAGAAGCACACATACTGTCTGTAACAGCTCATTTAAAGCCATGAGAACTCATAACCATTGTATCCTCTGGCTATTATACTAATCAGAGGAAGTATGTTCTGCCAATTTACCTCATCAAAGCTCTTAGATCAGATATTCTCTCAACCAAACAGATAGCAATAAAATGAAAGCAAGTCATAGACTAATACAGCATGGAAACAGGCCCTTCAGCCCAACTTGTCCATGCCGACCATGGTGCCCACCAAGCTAGTCCTATGCCCGTGTTTGGCCCATATCCCTCCAAACCCCTTCTGTCCATGTACTTATTTAAATGCCTTTTAAATGTTCTTGTACCTGCCTCAATCACTTTCTCTGGCCCTTCATTCCATGTATGCTTCATCCTCTGCATGAAGTTGCCACCCCTTAGGTCTCTTAAATCTTTCACCTCTCACCTTAAACCTATGCCCTCTAGTTTTTAGTTTCCCTTCTCTAGGAAAAAGACTATATGTGGTTACCGTATCCACACCCCTCATGATTTTATACACCTCTATAGGGTCACCCCTCAATCTCCAATGCTCCTACATGTGACCTTTGACCACAGTTTTTGAGTGAACTTCTCTTAACATAGTATCAGAATCAGGTTTATTATCACTAACATATGTCACAAAATTTGTTGTTTTATGGCAGCAAATGATAAAAGTGCTCAAATCTTTCAAGCATTATTAAATTATTAATTTTGTTGTCATATTAAAGCTTCTCTTCTGCATTTTCTTCAACATCTTCAATGCCTTAAAACCAAAGTGATGCAGCAAAACAATCCACTTTACCTAGTCTGAGCATTACTCACTACTTTTGCATTCTTATGGTTCTATTTATAAAACCTAAATCTATTCTTTTTTTGTATAGCTGTAAAAAAAAGTCCTTCCATTGTTAATAATTTGTGTATGTGAATACTTAAGTTCCACTCCTGTCAATTTACCAGTGTAAATTTCCACCAATTTTTCCTATCAAAATACATTAACAACATTTTTACCTAACTGCATCTGCTCAACCCACCAATCTATTTGCAATTAAACCACGCACTTTATAACTGAATGTCTACAAATTCTGATACTACTATTTGCCCAACCCCAATCTCTCACCTATACTATTTTCTCCAGTCTCCCAGTGGGATGGGACCATAGTTGGCTGGAAAGTTCAATTGATATAACAGTTCACTTGTAATCTGTGATCTTACTGAATGATTGAATAGGCTGGAAGACATGCATGATCTACTTTTTCCTATTTTCTCACAGAATCACATGTAGCTCAGACTGAGTAATGACAACAGTTGGCTTCTGTGCTTGGTCAAATAACGGTCATTTTTAATGATTTTACTTTTACTGTCTCAAAAAAATTTTAAGCTGAATTCTATCCTTAATCTGCCATAGTGGGGCTAAATTGATGTTTTCTGGATTATTCCAGTTATACGAACAGTACACCTCTACCCATCTCTCCACCCCCACCACCCCCACCCCCCAATAGAAGACAAAGCTTTAGAGAATCAAACTGATTTGTTAATAATACACATCAGTTTAACGATTGATTGTCCTGGTATCTTTACCCTAACGGTTGACAAGCGTGTTCTTCAACTTTGCAAAATCTGATCAAATTTATTTATTCCAAGTCTTTTAGTCAGTCACTACTGCTGTCCAGTATGGATCTAATTTAATGGCAGAAACTGTTTCCATGACAATATGTGACAGTGATGAGCATACATCACAATAAGACTCAACACCTAGCTATTGAGTTGAAAGAGGAATTGATTTCACGCTTAAAAAAGGATTAGAACTTCTGCTGCTTTTCAGACAAACCTGTTCTTTTACTTTTTACTTCAAAACCAAGTTTAAAAAAATATTTCAGATACTGATTGTAAACACGTTATGCCCATTTTGTCCTTCAATTCACTTCAAAGAATCACGATGTAAACACATTGCACTGGCTATTGAGCTCATGACAGCCTTTCTCAATGGATACTAAAACTGGGTGTTTGATCCGCCACATTTATATATATGCCACATTTGACACGAAGGTAGAAATTGGAAGATGTACTGAATAAACATTGTAGAGAAGTTATGTAAAAAAAAAGCTTGATGATTGTTTACAAATTATTTGTGCAATGTTAGCATGCCACTAATTATGCCTTAAAACAAAAATAAACTCGATCACTGCTGTGGTACAAATCAGTATGAGTGTACCTTTAGGAACCAAGTATACTACATGGCATGACACATTGACACAATGTCATTCTAGGCTTTGCTGTTCTGTTTGAGAATGGCTGCCTTCAATAAAGAAGATTCTGTTGGAAGCTCTGTCTAATGAGTAATGTTTTTTGCAGCAGACCAAAGAAACCCACAGGCATTGCACTGGTGATGAGGATGGAAAGTTGAAGTGATGAAGAGGGCAGGAAATAGAGGAGTGAGGCGCATCGTAAAGCTCGAGAAATGCGAGCAGTCTGTATAAGGCAATGAGGAGCTTTTTTCAAAAAGACAAATATCATTGCAATGCCAGAGAAGAACAAAGTCCAGAACAGTATTGGTATTGGTTTATTATTGTCACTTGTACCGAGGTACAGTGAAAAACTTGTCTTGCATACTGGTTGTACAGGTCAATTCATTACACAGTGAAGTTACACTGAGTTAGTACAGAGTGCATTGATGTAGTACAGGTAAAAACAATAACAGTGCAGAGTAAAGTGTCACAGCTACAGAGAAAGTGCAGTGCAATAAGGTGCAAGATCACAACAAGGTAGATCGTGAAGTCATAGTCCATCTCATTGTATGAGAGAACCGTTCAATAGTCTTATCACAGTGGGGTAGAAGCTGTCCTTAAGTCTGGTGGTACGTGCCCTCAGGCTCCTGTATCTTCTACCCGATGGAAGAGAAGAAAGAATATCCTGGGTGGGCAGGGTCTTTGATTATGCTGGCTGCTTCGCCAAGACAACGAGAGGTAAAGACAGAGAGTTCAAGGAGGGGAGGCTGGTGTCTGTGATGCACTGGGCTGCGTCCACAACTCTCTACAGTTTCTTGCAGTCCTGGGCAGAGCAGTTGCCGTACCAAGCTGTGATACATCCAGATAGGATGCTTTCTATGGTGCATCGATAAAAGTTGGTGAGCGTCAAAGGTGACAAACCAAATTTCTTTAGCCTCCTGAGGAAGTAGAGGCGCTAGTGAGCTTTCTTGGCCACGGCACTTACGTGATTTGACCAGGACAGGCTGTTGGTGATGTTCACCCCCAGGAACTTGAAGCTCTCAACCCTCTCGCCCTCAGCACCATTGATGCAGACATCCCGTTCCTGAAGTCAATGACCAGCTCTTTTGTTTTGTTGACATTGAGGGAAAAGTTGTTGTCATGACACCATTCCACTAAGCTCTCTATCTCATGACATATACACAAGGAGAAGAAGGTGATATTGAAGCTGGATGTTGGTGAATCTACCAGCTTCATAAACTTTGAACAAGGTCTCTTTCAAAGGACCTTCTAAAGCCCTGAAAGGACACCTCAATCTGGCACTGTTGAACTTTGTTAAGAAAATTTTAGTGAATCAGGGTAACATGGACCTACTGTTCAAGGTTAGACAAAGGATGCCATCAGCTAGGAGATGGTGAGCAAGGACACGAGGCAGCTTATGTGAGGACGTGATCCAGAGATGCAAACAAGAACAGGCCACTGAGTTGGCCATTGTGATGTGGTCTTCTTCATCAAGTCCAAAGCATGCAAATGGTGCAAATGGGTCTGGAAGGAAACCATATGGCCACGTGAGTGGTAAATGTGGGAAGGTTATAGGTCTCATGGATGGAAGAGTAGTACCATGGGACCCCAGCCTCAGAATAGCCCAATGTAATGGTCATCATGATATAGGGCAAACTGCACAAAGATGCAAGCCCTACAAGCAGCCAGCAGATGATAGAAAAACTCTCCTCATGTACTTCAGAAGTAGTAAGGCAAATCTATGGAACAGATCCTCAGGAGTACTGTGCATATATGGTAGGATCAGAGGGCAAAACAATGGAAATAGAAACACTCAAATAGTATCTATTACACATAAGGAGTGAGTGATAAAAATGATATATATAAAATCCGTCAGATGAGGGAGTATAAATACACAGAGCTACCATCACAAATTATTCTTTAATGGAACAAGGCATGTTCTTGGAATACCTTCTGCTATATTGTGCACCTACACGGTACACACCATCCGAGTCATGGATGAGATGGACTGCTAGTTGTCTGACATGATGATTGCGCCCATTTACATAGGCAAGGGCTATGAGTGTGCATCAGTGATCAAGGGAGCACAATGTATTGAATCACTCTGATTGAAAGGGTCATAGCTTCTAGCAGTGAGGAAACCTAAAAGCCCCATGTATTCTGGGTGTACCAGTCTTGCTTGAGCTGACACTGGTCAAGCAGGCTTGAAAGGCACCCACAAGACATTTATAGGCAAGAGTGGCAGGCTGAGGTTTGAATGAGCTAGCTGCCACAAAGTGAGTCAATTGCTATAAAGAAACTATCCAAGGAAGGGATTGAGAATTGGCAAAGTAGCAGCTCAACAAGTGGAAGACTTACTCCAGAAACTAGATAAAGTATGGTTGACAACTTGATGTATAAGGAAGAAAAGCCTTCACTCAATAATGAGCTCAGTCAAACCAAATCAAGTCATCAGGTGAACTCTGAATGTTCACAAAGTCAGTTAGCTGAACTTTAGGAGAAGCTACAGCAGTCACAGATGAACAGAAGGTGACAGGTAAGGGCAAGGCAATGCTTTACAGCAAGAAGTTAAAATGAAGTCCACACAGCTGGGAGAGGCAATGATGAAACTGCTCAAGCTGCACTACTTAGAGAGAAATAGATGAGGTGGCACAGCAGAACAAAAACAACATAGGGAGTGTATAAGAATATTATTTGTTCATAATCTTCCACTTCAAAATGAAGCTGGCTGACTTCAAGGACCACATAGATATGAGATTTCCTGGCCCTGAAGGTTTTTTTTAGAAACTCAGGATGTTGTATTTATGGAATCTGAGAATGGAATGGCTGAAGAATTCAAAATGTGACCAAGTTACCAAAGTGAAGGGTCAGCGCCTGGGTATTTATATAATGTGGAATGGTATATTCAAGATGAATGTTATTTGAATACAGCAAGATTTGAAGGTATTTACTGAAGATGAAATAGCAAATTCTGACACAGAAAGAACTGTACTGCTGCCGCAAAACAACAAATTTCATGACATAAGTCAGTGATAATACCATAAAAGTGGTTATGAAAGAGCATTATTAATTAAGTAATTGCAGGAGGTGACACAATTGGAAAACACATTGATGCAAGATTGCCCAAACAGAAACTTGAGGGACAAGGGTGAAGCCACAAGCAAATTCACTATCAACCTTGAGTGGGAGCAAGTCATGAGTACATGTATTCTTAATGTGCAGACGCTGTTGAAGGCACGATGGAATCAAAATCAGATTTATTATTACTGACTTATGTGTTGTGAATTTTTTTTGTTTTCACGGCAGCATTACATTGTAAAAATATAAAATTACAATAAGTTACAAAAATAACTAAATAGTGCAAAGAAAAAGAACAACAAGGTAATGTTCATGGGTTTCATGGACCATTCAGAAATCTGATGGCAGAGGGGAAGAAGCTGTTACTGAATCATTGAGTGCAAGTCTTCAGGTTCCCGCACCTCCTCCCTGATGGTACTAACGAGAAGAGAGCATATCCCGAATGGTGAGGGTCCTTAGTGACAGATCTCGTCTTCTTGAGGCACTGCTTCTTTAAGATGGCCTTGATCGTGGGGAGGGTTGTGCCCGTGATGGAGCTGATGGAGTCTATAACCTTCTGCAGCCTCTTGTGCATTGCAGCATCCATACCAGGCAGTGATCCAACCAGTCAGAATGCTCTCCACCGTACATCTATAGAAATTTGCAAGAGTCTTTAGTGACATACCAAATCTCCTCAAACTCCTAATGAAGTAGAGCCACTGGCATGCCTTCTTCATGACAGCATCAATGTGTTGGGCCCAAGATAGATCTAGAGATGTTGACACCCAGGAACTTAAAGCTGCTCACCCTTTCCACCACCGACCCCTCGATGAGGACTCGTGCGTGTTATCTCGACTTCCCCTTCCCAGAGTCCACAATCAATTCCTTGGTTTTGGTGACGTTGAGTGTGAGGTTGTTCTTGCAACACCACTCAACCAGCCGATCTGTCTCACTCCTCTAAGCCTCCTCATCACCATCTGAGATTCTACCAACAACAGTGGTGTCATCAGCGAATTTATAGAAGGCGTTTGAAGTGTGCTCAGCCACACAGTCGTGAGTGTAGAGTGAGCAGAGCAGTAGGCTAAGCACGCATCCTTGAGGTGAGCCTGTGTTGATTGTCAGCGAGGAGGAGATATTATTACCAATACACATTGACTGTGGTCTCCCGAAAAGGAAGTCAAGGATCCAGTTGCAGAGGCAGGTACAGAGACACAGGGTTTGGAGAGCAAAGCAGAAGAAAGGATCTGACAAGAATCTGAACTGACTACAAAGAAGGGAGTGTCACCAGGAATCAAGGACCTGAGTTATAAAGGAGAGATTGGGCAGGCTGGGACTTTATTCGTCAGAGTGTAGGAGACTGAGGGTGACCTTACAGAGGTGTATAAAATCATCAGGGCATAGATAGGGTGAATGCATACAGTCTTTTTCCCCAGAGAAAGAGAATCAAAAACTAGAGGGCACAGATTGAAGGTGAGAGGGGAAAGATTTAAAAGGGACCCAAGGGGCAACTTCTTCACACAAAGAGTGGTGAGTATATGGAACGAGCTGCCAGAGGAAATGGTTGAAGCAGGTACAATAGCAACATTTAAAAAACATTTGGACAGTTCTATAGATAGAAAAGGTTGAGGGATATGGGCCAAACACGGGCAAAGGGGACAAGCTTGGATGGACATCTTCGTCAGCATGCCCAAATTTCCATGCTGTATCGCTCAATGACTCTATGAGAGAGACATTGATGGAAACCACATGTTGCATGGGTGATCGGCCTAAAAACACTATGAACTGCAGGAATACAGGTAGTGGCAAAAACATTACTGTGAACTCAGAACTGAGAAGAGGTCTACACTCTGCAATCAGGGCATGATGACAAAGGCTAATGCAAAGAAGATATGGATAATGAGAAAATGAAGGAAATTTAAAGGCATCATGGACTGTGACTCCCACCATTCAGGCTTTCTGCCACTTATGCTGCTCAGGGAAATTCAGACTGACAATACCCAAGGCCATGAAGTAAGCACAAAAATAATTAAATCCAGTAATTTCATTCATAATCCAGCCAATGGAAAATCAAGACCTAGGCAGCTAACAGATCATGAGTCCTCTCATTGTACTATAGCTCCAGTACAACAGGACTGTAAGTGGAGTGTTCTAGTGGAGGCAGAATCCTTAAGAGAACCCCTGGTGGATTCACAGGAAAAATTAATAAGATAAACAATAGGGGAGAAGCACATTTCAGGATCTGGAAGAGAAGGGACGACAGAATGCAAGACAGCATCAAAACCAAGACAAAAAGACAAGCAATGTTGGAAGGCAATCAAAGAACACTACATAATATTTAGCACTGTGCTAAGAATACAATATAATTGTATTTGTTCTTGTTTTTAAAAAGGTATTGGATGGCTGCATTAAGTTTATGTAAATTGTGTAATGTATACTGCATGTTCAAAGACTGTGGATATAGTTATGTTAATACAACAATGTCAGATACCAGATCAAATTTGTATGAAATCTACATGAAGAGGCATAGAGCTTTTGCCGAAGAATGCTTTACAGTCTGTGATGATGACCCTGAGCTTCTAGTCACCTGGCACTTTAATCCTCCATCCCAATCCAACCTCTATCTTCGACTTCCAACATTGTCCCAACAAATGATAGAGAGACGGTTTGTTCGGACTTGGCACATTACAGCCCTCAGGACTCAAAACTGAATCCAACAATTTCAGATAAATAGCCTTTCCAGTTTTTATTAGAACTGGGCAGTTCTCATGCAAGGTCAATCTTCAGTGATAACTCTGTTTCCTTCACCATAATGCTGCCTGTTATAGCATTCAGTTTTTATTTTAGATCTTTAGTATCTACAGTGTTTTGACTTTCCAGTTTGTAGTATCCTTCCCCTCGCTCTCTCCTAATGTTTTCATTCATCTCCCATTTATACTTCCTCGGAACAGATCATCTACGATTTATCAGCCTTCACTGCCCTCTCTCCATCAGCACCACCACACATATTATTCTATTTCTCTTGGCTCCATGCCCCTTGGTCCTCTTCACCTCTCTCCCCTTCCCTGCAACTTAAAAGTGGTTTACTTTCTAACTTTTCTCAGTTCAGATAAAGGAACATCGGCCTGAAATATCAACTGCTTTTCTGTCTGAGATGCTGCCCAACCTGCTGAATATTTCCAGCACTTGTTTTTAAGTTTGAAGAGGTGTTTTACTGGAATCACTTCAGAGATGTTAAGTATAGCCCACAGTGCAGCTTTGTCATCAAGACTAAGAAAGCAAGTTTGTGAATGGTTAAATTTATAACAGAGTAGATAATTAATTGCATAAATTCATACATAGTTAGCCAAGGGTACAATTTAATGAATGTAGGTAACTGACAGCTTGCACAGATTTATTACATTATTTCCAAGTAATTGTGAATGAATCTACTTCCAAGAAATGAATGTACAACATTACCAATCTTGATACACTGTTCTAACTTACACTGTTTAATTTGAGAATGACTGTCTTTAAGAAAGCATATTCTGTTGTTAGATCTATCTAACTAAAATGATAATACTTGCAGCAGCACAATAGAAACCCATGACACCATAACAATATTGTTATGAAAAGTGTGAACTTATGAATAAGTTATTAAAAGTAATATAGCGGCAGTTATTACACCTGGTATAATAATATTTTACTATCACAGTAGATATTGTATTTTTTTAATGTAAAGTGCCTTGGTTTCTGTTCCACCCTTTAAGTTATGAATGCAAATGATTTGAATGTTCTATAAACAAAGCTTGCATATTGGGAGGGAATCTAGCTTCTTGAAAACCACAATTAAGGACAGTTAAACAGTACCACTGAGAAAAGCAGCAGCATACATTCCCTATCCAGAAAAACTAAATCAATTGGCCTACGTTGAAAAATTTTAAGCAGTTTTATTGCTGCCCTTTCAACTTGGGCACATTGACAGAGTTCGCTTGCCACAAAATAGTTATTCATGCAACTGCAGCAGAAAAACATCAGCATGTTTTTGTTTGTTACAACTGTGTGATGAGCTATCAAGAGACAGCCTCGGGTTTTCAACCCAGCATTTCAGTTATTTTCACCACAGATAAATTGGACAAGTTTTAAGAATGTATTACATTTTCTGTGTACTGCGTATTATGCACTTAGCAGCCATAGAGAAGAATAAGCAATGCACACATATCTCAGATGAAATTTTGCAAAAATATGTACAACATACATATAAAAGGTTCTTTAGAAAATGGATTGGTGCCAGAAAATTGCTGAACAAATAACACAGGTAGCATGTCCAGCTGGCATGGTAAACATTCTGTGATTCTGATTCCTCAGCCTTAAGTACTGGCTAGGTTCAGGCTCCCATGCAAACATGTAATCCCAAGTTTATTGGCCAAGTTCCACCTACCATTTCGCACTGCACACTATGTCTGATATCCCCAGAATACAGGAAAATACTAACAAGGAGACAGAAGAAAGTGCAGATGCTGGAATCTGCAGCAACAAACAATCTGCTGGAGGAACACAGCGGATTGAGCAGCATCTGTGGGAAGAAAGGAATTTGCAATGTTTCAGAACTCCTAAAAATACAGGTAAACTTGTAGTGTGATTAGCAAATTAATTTTAATATAGATAAATGTGAATAATAAGGAGGCCACAAAGACTCGTGAAATAATTGTCAAGTGGGGAAGAGGAACACTATAATTATGGTTACACAATCACTAAAAGTAACAATATAGGTTAATGCCATGTAAATGTATTAATTTTATTTCCAGCAGGACAAATAAGTTGTGTTAACTTGCACAGAACACTAGTTGGAGCAAACTTAGAGTTAGAACAGACAGAGGTGAGTTTCTATAGAAAATTATGGGGTAACCTAATGTGGTTGAACATTATGGCAGGTTTAAAGAGTTTTGACATAGGCAAGAGCAGAACCAAGGGACATAAATGTAATATAGTTACTTATAAATCTGATAAGAAATTCAGACAAAAAGCTCACTATCAGGAGTCATTAAAATATGGAACTTGTTACCACAAGGAGTACAGGTGACCCCCACGTTATGGCTGTTTGGGTAATGGAAATTTGCCCCTACAGAATTCATATATCACTACCCAAAAATTTGATACACAAAATAAAATTTGATTACAGAATTAACATGGAAAATAAATAATGAAACACAAAATTTATTTTGTTTCAACTCGCATTTCTTGACGCATGCACAGATGATACAGTTTTGCACAATGGAAAAATCGTAAAAAGGACCACTTTTTAGGACTACCCCCCATAATGCAGGGGTCACCTGTACTTGGATTTAAAGACAAGCTCAGTAAACAAATGTGAGAATAGAAAGTTATATTGATGGAATTTTATGAAGAGATGGAAGCGGTCATGTGAAGAACAAATACCAGCCTGGACCTGCTGGGCTGAATGGCCTGTTCCTGTGCTGTAAATACTAGGCAATTATCTGAGAAGGGCTTTCATTTCATTAAAACAAACAAGCTCCAGGTTTCAAATACTGGGGCATGTTGTCATGCAAAAATGTTGGTTTCTACATGGAAAATGAAGCTCCAGTATTCTCGAGAACTGATGATGGTACAATTCCAACATGAACTTTCATTCCTCCTCACTAAAATTTCACACCAACACAATCACAGACATAAAATGTTTTTCTAAAACCAATTTTAAGTAGTTTAGTTCCCTGGGCATGCTACCAACCTTATTAAATTTGGAAATTGTGTTAGTTGTTCAGCATTCAGTGTCCGTCTACACTTCTCGCTGCCTCGGTAAAGCAGCCAACATAATCGAAGACCCCATCCACCCCAGACATTCTCTCTTCTTCCCCCCACCCTCCCATTGGGCAGAAGATACAAAAGCCTGAAAGCACACACCAGGCTCAAGGACAACTTCGATCCCACTGTTATGAGACTTTTGAACGGTCCCCCAGTAGGATAAGATGGACTCTTGAATTCACAATCTACCTCATTATGACCTTGCACGTTGTCTACACTGCACTTTCTCTGTAACTGTAACACTTTATTCTGCATTCTGTTATTGTTTTCCCTTGTACTATGTCAATTTCACATGTAGTAAAATGATCTGAATGGATGGCATGCAAGACCAAGTTTTTCCACTGTACCTCAGTACATGTGACAATAATAATAAACCAAACCAATTAATTCTTCCAGTCAGGGCAGGAGTCAGAAACCTTTATTTCTAGATGCAATTTAAATGACAAATAGTTAGCTGGGAGCTTTGGGTTAATTAATTTTAAAAAAAATTGGATTTCAAGGGAGATTTAAATCAATCTGTTTATCAGCATCAAGACAGTTTAACACAGACACCATCTGGTATATCTAAGGAGCAGACCAATTATTCATAACCTGAGTCAACTGCATAGTCATTTGAAACTTCACTATATCATGTCAATGATAAAAGTGTAGGGTCTAGAGAAATAATTCCTCAGATCCAGACTTCAAAATCTAAACTATGCTATCTTCCCTTGGAAAGAGGAAACAAATATTGCAGCAAAGTGTAATCGCTATCACTCAGCAACCAGAAAGAGAGCAGATGGCATATGGTAAAAGACAATGAAAGTGGGGATTTTAATACAAATTAAATTCCCCATACTTTGCAGCATCCTCAGAAACATTTGTCCACTAAGCAGCATCACCAAACAACATTTCTTATCACTCACTATGTTCCTTATAGAGACAGTGATTGCAGTTCTACATGTGATGAACTGGTTTGGAACTTTTGGAATAGCCATTGTCGCTCTTTTGTTTAGGAAGGGCAATAGGAATAATCCAGCAAATTATAGGCTGGTGAGTTTTAAATCAGTGGTAGGGAAGCTATTGGAGAGGATTCTTAGTGAAAGGATTTACTTGCATTTGGAAAAACATGAGCTTATTGGGGAAAGTCAGCATGGCTTTGCACAGGGCAGGTAAGGTCTCAGGTCATGTCTTACAAACGATTGAATTTTTTTTGAGGTGGTGATGATGGTAGGTCAGTGGATGTTCTCTACATGGACTTAAGTAAGGTATTTGATAAGATTCCTCATGGTTGGGTGATCCAAAAAATTAAGACACATGGCATCCACGGCGACTTGGTAGATAGGGTTCAAGATTGGCTTGGCCATACAAGACAGATAGTAGAGGTGGAGGGGCGTTTCTCTGACTGGAGGTCTGTGAACAGTGGTGTTCCGCAGGGACCGCTGTTATTTGCGGCATACATGTGATTTGGATGAAAATGTAGATGAGCTGATTAGTAAGTTTGCAGATGACACAAAATCAGTGGAATTGTTGATAGTGAATGAGGATGTCAAAGGATACAGCAAGATGTAGATCAGTTGGAGAAATGACCATGGAGTTCAGTCCGGACAAGTATGAGGCGTTGCACTTTGGGAGGTCAAATGTAAGGAGAAAGTATACAGTAAATAGCATGATCTTTAGAAGCATTGATGTACAGTGGAATCTTGGGGTCCAAGTCCATAGCTTCCCGAAAGTAGCAACACAAGTAAGCCATATGCCTTCATCGGCAGGGTGTTAAGTTTAAAAGTCATGAAGTTATGTTGCAGCTGTATAAAACTTTGGTTGGGCCAGAACTGGAGCATTGTAATGCAGTCTTGGTTGCCGCATCGCAGGAAGGATGTGGAGGCTTTGGAGAGAGTGCAGAAGAGGTTCAGCAGGATGTTGCCTGGATTGGAGAGTATTAGCTATAAGAAGTTGACAAACTTGGATTGTTTTCTCTGGAGCTTTGGAGGCTGAGGGGTGACCTGATAGAACTATATAAAATTATGAGGCGTAGATAGAGTCATAGTCATAGAATCATACAGCACGGAAACAGCCCCTTCAGTCCAACCGCTCCATGCCAACCAAGATGCCCATCCAAGCTTGTCCCATTTGCCTGTGTTTAGCCTATATCTTTCTAAACCTTTTCCTATCCACGTATCTTTTTTCCAGGGTGGAAATGTCAAATACTAGAGAGCACATCTTTAAAGTAAAAGAGGGAAAGTTTAAAGGAGGTGTGGAAGGCAAGTTTCTGTTTTAAACACAGAGAGCAGTAGGTGCCTGAAATGCACTGCTTGAGGGGTGGGGTGGAAGCAGAAACATCACCACCAGCATTTAGATCGGCACATGAATAAGCAGGGAATGGAGGGGTACAGGTCACTTGCAGGCGGATGGGATGAGTTTAATTTGGCATTATGGTCGACACAGAAATGCCTGTTCCTGTGCTGTACTGTCCCATGTTCTATGTCCACAAGGACATAAAGTATGAAATAAAAAAAAACAGAAAATGATGGAAATACTCAGCAGTCAGGCAGGATTGTGTAGGACAGAAAGATTCAAGGTTAAAGAACCTTCATCACCCAGTGCCTGGAGCTTTGGGTTTTTAAACAAAGGCAAGCTCTTTGTTTAGTGTTTTTTTTAAAGAAAACTTAGCTTTTTGGTTTCCAATCCACCTCTAATCAGATTGTGATCATCATTTTAACACTATTATTGAGAAACTGTAGTGCAGTTATTGGGTCATTGGGCGAGGTGCCAATAACAACTTAGATTGTGATCTCAATCACACCTCAGGAGATACTGTATGGGTACTGCACACACTCCTTCATATACTGCAGATAGCACAATGGAAAATGTGATGGCAGGCTCTGAGACTTGGTGGGTGCTCAATGGACTTCAGAGCAGAAGCCTCAGGAAGTTCGAGTGTTGTGGCCAGGAACCAGTGGGTGTTTGGTGGTCGGGGGGGTGGGGTGGTGGTGGTGGAGGGGAGGCCTTATTCTTGGGGTCTGAGTTGGCACTATGCTGTGAAAGTATGAAAATACAGTTGTCCCAGGAATGAGCACTGATGATTGCTCCCAGAACAACACAGACTAATGTCCCAACAATGCTCGAAAATGAGCAATGCTGGGGAATGAAGTCACTGGACCTGCATTTGTTGCTTATATCGTTTCAGGCACATAAGTGGGACTCATGCCAAAAGTGCAGAGTCAAATTTCTGGAATGAATGAAATACTCTGAAAAAGGCTGTTGAAATATTTCACTTCATCCAAAGTTTATCTCCCCCGCCCCATCACATAACACTGAAATAAACAGTGCTACACTATCTCATGTCTCAGCTCATGTGCTTGCTTTGACATTTGTAAAGTTTCTTTTGCAAGAACCTGTCTAGCACCTCCTAAAAATCAATATAAAAACACTCCCTTTCGGAATCATGAAGTCTTACAATATTTTCTATTTGGAAAATGGAAATGTATGGTGTTATGAGTAACTAAAGCATGGAATTGGCTATGGGTTAGGAGGCAAAGAGTTGTCATGAACAAATTCCCTTGTAAATGTAGGAAAATATGCATGAAGTAGCTGTTATTAGGATCATTGCTTTTCTTGTTTTAAGCAAGTGACATGGATTTGGGTACAGGAAGTACAATTTTAAATTTTGCAGATGATACATAACTTTGCAACATAATAAATAGTGAGCAGGATTGTAACAGACCTCAGGAAGACAAAGGCACACTGATGAAGCAGGCAGGTACATAGCAGATAAAGTACATATGCTTGAAATAACCTACATGATCCTAGCCAGCCTCCCATCCTCTGCTACCCACGTCCTAACTTACCCAAACAGTATTAATCTATCATCCCATAATTGTTAATCTACATCAGCTTCCATTTAAAAAATGTCTCCTTCTTAAGAGCACTCTTGTTTAATTTTCTTTTTAAACTGCCGTAATATCTGTTATTCCTCCAATCCTCTTGAGATACGAGTGCTCCACCAATTGTGATCTTCAGCATCCCGGATGCAAATCTTTCCATCATTGGCCAACATGCCTTCAAGCTGCCAAGATCTTAAACCCTTGGAATTTCCGTCTTAAGATCCCTCAGTTTCCTGTCGGCTGAACCGAGCACCAACCTACCCCGGCGGCGGGGAGGCCACGTGCAAAGGCGGCGCAGTTATCCCTCAGTTTCCTATCTTGCAGACTAAGTTCAGCCTATCACGTCTTAGTCTGTATCTGCTCTGTGAAACATGGCAAATTTAATTCTTATGTTGGACCAACTGGCTCTCAAACTTTATACTTGTTCTCTCGTTTCCCCTCATACATCTCATATTCTAATCAGGAGTCCAAAATTCTCTAGTTGCACTCATTCCTGGTCTCATCTTTTACTTCTTTTTAAATCCCATTTTTTCTTTTGGCCCCCCAAATTCTTTTCCCAACCACCATCCACAATCAGTCAGATACTTAGTCACATATTACTTGTATTTATCAAGATATCCAACTTAAATGGACTAACCTAATGAACTCAGATTTGCTGTGAGACCAGCAAGTGGGAAGGTCTGAAGAGAGAGCATGTCCACTCACAGTAAATTGAACACAAAAGTAAATTAATAACAGTTGGAAGATGGATGCTGCTAATTTTTGAAGTGGAGCCAGGATGAGGGAGCAGAAATTCACTCAACAGGGACTGAAAACACAGTGGAACAATTGTTGAAGTATCACCATGTTGTTAGCAAGGAAGGCTTGGACAAGCAAATTATGGATCAGAAAAGATAGCTTTTGATTTTGAGCATGCAAAAGACAATGAAAGTCATTTTTAATAATAATTTCATTTGCTTAAGTATAAGAGGTGCTATAATGTGGTACAGTTGAATTGCAGGAGGTTCCAACATTAGCATAGCCAGTACAAAACAGCCAGAGGGCAATTGTGAGACACAAATTGGAAAGTTAATATAAAAATCTGACCAAAAATAGTAATAATAACTTGGAGCATAGTGAATTGTGAGAAGGATAGTTATAGACTAGAAGGAGATGTAGACACACTGGTGGAATGCACAGATATGCAGCAGAAATGAACACACGAATAAGATTAAATTTAATGTCATGGAATATTCAGGGTTATATTCTAGCAGGAAAAAATAAGAAGAGGTAATATAAACTAAAGGCCAGAGGGGTGTAGAATCATAGATTATTTGTGCACAAAGTCATTGGGAGTGCAAAGAGCTTAAAGACAGAATCCTGCTGTTTATTAATAAAGGGACAGAATACAGATGCAAAGAAGTAATAAAGTGATGGTTTGGCCACAACAAGATTATTGAGTCCGATTCTGAGTCCCACACATTGGGAAATATGCAAAAGCTTTCACAAGGGTACAGAAGAGAATTACTATCCTGACTCCATGGATGAGGGACATTAGTTATGTGGATTGAGTGTATGAGCTGTGGCTATTGTACTGAAACAGAGGAAGTTGCAAGGGGTTCTGATAGAGGCATTTAAAATCATGAAGGATACAGACAGACAGAAAGAACGTATTCCCACTGCTGACAGTCAAGAAACAGTGAGACATAGAATGAAGATGATTGGGAAAAATACCAAAAATCACATGAGATCTTCTTTAAAACAGGTGAGTGGATAGGGTCTGGGAAGCATTGGCAGTGGTGGTTGTGGAGACAGATTCAACTGTGGCACTCAAAACAGAGCTGGATGAGTATCCAAAAAGAAAGATTTTGCAGGAATATATAGAGAGACAGTAGGAGAGTAAGACTAGTTAGATTGTTTGTACATACAACTAGTAAGGACTTGAAGGGCTGAATAGCCCCCTTCTATAACTATTCTATAGCTGTAACTATTCTGTTATTCAGAACAAATTATGTGCCCTGTCAGGGAACTTTGTTATAATACAGACTACTAGCTCTCTTGTGGTATTGTTCTACCTGCACTGCACTCCCTCTGTAGCTGTGACACTTTACTCTGTATTCTGTTATTGTTTTTACCCTGTACTACCTCAGTGCACTGTGTAATGAATTGATCTGTATGAACGGTATGCAAGACAAGTTTTTCACTGTACTTTGGTACGTGACAATAATAAACCAATACCACATTTAGTGAGAAATTTTATAAAATGCAGGAGGATGTTGTTAAGGGATTACATGAGACGCTGATTTCTAACCACTGACAACTTGGGCAATTGGCATGGGAGTCAACAGTGTGACCGCAGTCGAATATTGTCCTAGAGTCAAGAAATATTGTGGATTGGGACATTCTGGGAATATTACAATAGGTACTGGAATCATTTGGAGAAAAGTCCTGGAGTAGGAACTTTGGTAAAGCTCTTCTTAGGATTGTGCAGCTGTGGGAAGGGTTCAAGAAATATGATCAACAAGTTTGTAAACACTAAGGGAAAGGATCAGAGAGCAGCAGTGGGAAAGACTACTGGAGGTTCTCTTATCCAACAATCTGAACAAACCCGAAAATCTTCAGCCTTGACCTTGGTCTGGATATAATGGGATAAATGCAACCTTCCCCGGTCTTGCAGAAAAATAAAATGACAAGGTGCATTGCCCCTCCACATTGTTAAATGCTCAGAGCAAAAAAATGCTTTGTATTCAATCTCATCTTGTGGTGCAATTCTTCACTAGGGACAAAATGACCCATGGACAAAATGAAAACCACATCCTGGAGCAACTCCCATCGTACAATCCAATGATGACATCCCAGCCCACCATCTCCTCAACATTTTCCAAGCTTCTTTTTTTGTTCTCCCCACACTTCCTTGCTATCTGTCCTTTGTCCCTTTCTCATCCATTCCCCTTCTTCCTCTGTCCCACAACCATGCTTATCTTACTTCCTCTCTTCCATATGCCTCTCTCCCCCAGTCTCCCACATTCCATTGCTCTCCAACTCTCGACGCCCACCTTTTCTGACTTTCTCTCCCACATCCTGTTACTCCCTCCACCCTACATTTCTCTCCCTCCCCATTCATCTTTGCTGACTCTCCCTTGCACCTACACCACTGTTCTCCCACTTCCCCCCTCAATCTCCAACAATTACATTCTCTCCTCTCCCTTTCACATACTCTCTCTAGTCTTTTCTTACTTTCACCACCCTATCTCCTTTACTGTTCTCACCGGTCCCTTCCTTCTTCTGACTCCCTCCTCCCTCTTACTCTGTCTCACTGCCTGCACTTTATCATCTTTCTGTTCCCCATTCCCAGTTCTACCCTCCTTTCCTTCTTTCTCCCCGATCTTGTTCTTTCTCCTTCCTTCAAAAATATTCTGGTGAATATACACAAAGTAAATGGCCATGGCACATCTAGTTTTTGGCAGCAATCTGTAATTTTGAGGATAAAATATTCCATGTGCAATATACAATAACATGTATATTGCTTTGAAAAAAAATACACTATTATTGCTTTGCTGTTCACTGTGAACTTTCAAACATAAAAATGATGGGATAGTTACTTACTACCAATAAGTTATGTTAAGGCTAAAACAAGACTAAATTTTTATTGAACTTCCCAAAATTCAAAAAGCAGAAAAGTACACTTGGTAAACGCTTTGTTTTTTTCTCACCCTCACATGTGCAATGTGCATGAGTAGTTTATATAAGCAGCAGCTTGTGTAGGAGGTTTGTGACAATGTCTAAATTTCTAACTAGTAACTGAGTCACACATAAAACAGACACAATCTCATTGACACACAATGCCAAAATCCATATTATTTAACCATGGGAAAGGAAGCACAAGAAACAGAAATGAACTAATATAAAACAGCTTAGTAGTGTTCCATTTGTAAATCAGAGATCAGATAAGACCCAAGTTTGCTTCCTCTGACTCCTAAACTGTAAACTTACCAATTCTCATTCCGATTAAATTTCATGTTTAGCTAGTTACGAGACCGGAAGCAGTGAACTACAAAAAATAAAAAGCAAAGTTCTTAAACCTTATTTTGACACATTATATACACTGTTATTGCAGTGTTAAAAATAATTATACTCCATAAGCTAACCTTGTTGAGGTAAAGTTAGCCTTATTCTATTTACTTGTGCCTGGACCTTGACTCAGCAGCAGCACCACTCTTGGTTCAGAATCAATGTAATTTTTGCAATTGTACTCCCAAGATTCAAACACATAATGCTGCATACTTCGATGCAAGATTGGTCGTGCCATCTTTTTGATGAGAAGTTAAACCTATGCTCCATTAGGTGTACATTCACAATCCCCTGGTTATATTCAAAAGGTGGGTCAGCCTAGTTGTCCTAGTCAATGATCATCCCTTAATCAATGCAATGTAAAAGAAAAACCATTACCCGATAACCGTGATCATAAAAGGTATTGCAGGAGAGTAAAAGCATATGCATGATTTTTAATATATTGATTTCTCCACTTTAATCTTTCCTATTGATAATTTTTTCTTGAATAAACATTTGGGGTTCAAATTTAAAATCCAGCATCTCATTTTTTAAACCAATAAAATAATTTAAATATTTTCCTTGCCAACAAGAACAGTTTAAGATCTGGAGTTAAAAGCAGAATGCCTACCTGTTATCCAATCATCAGGCCATCTATAGCCCCAGAAAATTTTGATTACAACTACCTGGCCTCCTAGTCCCATGGCATAAATCCACAAAGAGCAGCTGTTTCCATGTGTAATATACAGAAGCTGGCTTCCTGCAAAATATACAAAGAGAAGTGCGTCAGAAATTCAGTTTCTCTTATATTTCACCTCTGAAATTCACCTTGAAATTTTTGATTGAATCAATTTAGCCAAAGAACAATATAACCACTCTGTGATATGGGAAATGATTTATGTTTATAAAACTGACAGTAGCAATGTAACTCAATATACATGTTCACAATCAGATTTCAAAGAACCATGAAGCTAGTTGAATGGATCATTTCACAAGAACAGCAGAAATGCATTCAGTTTAAATGATTTTTCTATGATTCCTTTAAATTTTAAGATATAAATATGTATCTTCAATTTAACTCTGATACATTCACAGGGTTTTTTTAAAGCAAACTATCACTGCAGAGAAATGTGGTTTGCTTGAGTATACGCAAGTGGCTGAAGAAAAAACACAAAACAGTTTCCATTTATATAGCACAATTAAATTTAAGAGTCAAGCTATTGCTATCCTATGACAGCTTTTCTGTTCATATTTATTAAGAAGTGGGTTAATTGCTTTCCATCATGTTGATTGAAGGGTGAACATTGAACAAGAATGCCGGGATAACCTACCTTTTGAATAGTGCCAAGGTTTCATGTATGTGCATTAAAAAGGATGCATTGTTTAACCTCTCAATCCAGAAAGGACACAACCAATTTTGCACTGAAATATGCAACTACATTATGTGTTTGCATCTTGGAAGTGCAATTGCAACAGAAAAAACAAATGACTCTGAGGCAAGGCTCATGTGCTAACGAGGCTAGCTTTGTTTTAATATGGTTATGGAGTAGAATCATTTTTAGGTCTGCATCACAGTAGGTAGTATACAGAATAAGGTTTTAAAGCAAGTCATTCTACAGGTATGTGAGCAAATATAATTAAACGGCAACTCACACAGGACAGGTGATCCATAACTTTGTGAAAGAGCTATACTTGTCCAGCACAGAAACAGGCCCTTCAGCCCACCACATCCATGCAGATCTTTTTGTCCATCTGCGCTAATCCCACTTGGCCACTCTAGCTCCATATCCTTCTCTGCCTCACCTATTTAAATGCCTAAGTGCCTCTTAAACACAATTTACCCCTCCACCTCCTCTGGCAGCAAGTTCCAGATATCAACCATCATGTGTTAAAAAAACTTTTCACTCAAATTCTTTAAACTCTTTCCTCACATCTTAAACCTATGCCTTCTCATTTTTGATACTTCTACCCTATCTATGCTTCTTATAATTTTACATACCTCTATCAGATCACCCCTCAGCCTCCTTTGCTCCAGGTAAAACAAGCCCTGCCTATCCATTCTTTCCCCATAACTAAATTCCTCCAATCCAAGCAACCTCCTGGTGAATCTTCTCTGCACTGTCTCCAGCGCAACCACGTCCTTCCTCGTGTGGCAACCAGAACTGCGCACAATGCTCCAAGTATTGTCTAGCCAATGTTTTGTAAAGCTGCAAAATAACATCCCAACTTTTATATTCTATGCCCCAACCTGTGCCTTTACCATCACCCCATCTACCTACGTTGCCACTGTCAGCTAACTATTGACTTGAATCCCAAGGTCTCTCTGTTCATCAACATTCTTGAGCACCCTACCATTTACTGTATACATCCTACTCCTATTTGACTTCCCAAAATGCATCACCTCACACTTACTGGGATTAAATTCCATCTGCCAGTGCTCCATCCAACATTCCACCTGATCTATATCCTGCTATAGCCTGACAACCAACCTCACTTCCCACACCATCAACAACTTTCACGTCATTTGCACCTTACTAACGATACCTCCTACGCGTACATTCAAGTCGTTAATACTTATATCACAAACAAGTAATATAATAGCACAAACAAAAAAGTTTTTAAGAAATCTCTGAAAAAAGATAGATGTATAGCAAGTCCAGAGCCTAGGGTTCAAGCAGCTGAAAGGAGGGCCATCAAGTTGGGACAATTAAAATCAGGAGGCTGCAAGGCAATCAACACCAATACCATATATACCAATGGCAGGACAGGATTCCATACACTACTATTCTTGAGATGACCCATGGCAAATGCGCTCCACAACCCAGCGAATTCTCAGAGCATCAAAGTATATGTAAGCGAGCAAACCTCCTCCTGATTACCATCCACCATCCTCCCTCAGCTCATGAATCAGTGCTCATCCATGCCAAGCAACACTTGAAAGAAGCATTGAAAGAAACAAGGCTGCAGATTAAGGGATTGCAATGTCCACCAAGAATGGCTTAGTGGCACCACTACTGACTGAGCTGGCCGAGTCCTATATGAGATAGCTACCAAACTGGGTCTGCAGCAGGAGGTGAGAGATAAAGCCACTTGACCGCAGCCTCACCAATTCCTTGTTGCCAATGCACCAGCTCATGACAGAACTGGTAGAACTGACCACTGCACAGTCCTTGCAGAGACAAAATCCTGCCTTCACACAAGGACACCCTCTATTGTACAGGGTGGCAATATAATTGTATTGCTACAACAGATTTGGCAACTCAAAACAGAGCAGCACCAAGGTGCTGTAGACAATCAGCAGAAGCGGAAACTTACACCACTGTAATACATAAACTCGTGGATTAGCTTATTGCTCACTCTACCATCAAGTCAGGGATCAATCCTGGTTCAATGAATATAGAAGGGAGCAGCATCACACATACTAAAAAAAAATTAGGTGTCAGCCTAGTGAAGCTAAAGCACTCATTTGCATTCAGCCAAAGTGTTGAGTTGATGATCTAGCATGTCTTCCTCCTGAGCTCTCCACCATCAAAGAAGGGAGTCTTCAGCCAATACAATTCACTCCATGTGATATTAAGATATTTATTTATTAGTCACATGTACATCGAAACACACAGTGAAATGCATCTTTTTGCGTTACTGAGAACGTGCTGGGGGCCATGAATTACTGATAACCATGAATACAGCAAAGGAAATGGGATCAGATAACATCTCATCTATAGAGGTGAAGACCAGGTAAATTCCTGGAATGGTGGATTTGTCATTTGAAGAGTGATCAGGCTGAGTACACTGGGCTTATACTGTTGAGGTTAGTAAAATAAGAGGTAATCAAATAAAACATTTAAAATTCTTTCAGGGTTAGATGGGGTAGCCATATCCCCGGCAGAGTTCAGGACCAGGGCTCACAATGTCAAAATAAGGGGTCAGCCATTCAGGACAGAAAGAAGTTTCTTCATCCAGGCAGCAGAAGATCTTTGCAATTCTCTACCAAAGATAGCTGTGGAGGCTCAGTCACCGAGTGTATTCAAGAAACAGATGAACAGATTTTTGTACGTTGAGGGGTCCAGGAATACGGGGTTAGAGCAGCCAAGTGGCACTGAGGCAAAAGATATCATCTTATTAAAAGGCCGAGCAAGTGAAATGGGCCAAGTGGAACATCAACAATTCTTTTCTCCCTACAGATGCTGCTCGACCCGCTAATTTCCTCCAGCAATTTGTTTTTTGCCCCAGATTCCAACATCTGCAATCTCTCGTGTCTCCAGTGTAGTTATAGCACTGGGATCTACCCAGCAACATGGAAAACTGCCCAGTAATATATATTGTTCACAAAAAGCAGGACAGATCCAATCCATCTATTTACCACCCAATTATCAAAATAATGGAAGCTGTCATCAACAGTGCCATGTGCCTTAACCTTCTGGGCCAGCCAACCAAGTGGGACCTTGTCAAATGCCTTACTAAAGTCCATACAGACAATGTTTATTGCCCTGCCTTCATCAACCTTCTTAGATACTCTTCAAAATCTCAAATTTAAGAGGAAGGATTTTCCCTGCCACTTATAATTTTTTTTGTGTCTATCTTGTTTGTTTTTAAAAGCCCCAATTGACCATTTCCACCACTCTTATAGGCAGTGACCACAATCATAACCTATTTCTGCATAGAAAGGCTTCTCCTCACATTCTTTCCAAATGTGTTGCCCTTCACTTTCAAATCTTTGCACCCTGGTCCTTTCTATCCAAAAAGTTATGATCTTGTACAACTTTCATATCACCTCTCAACCTTCGTTGCTCCAAGTGAACAATCCCAGCTTCTCTGTAAGGCCTGTACCTGTATTTACTCATACCTGGAACTCTGCTGGTAAATCTTCTCTATGCCTTCAGCTGCTGAGGCCTTAATCTTTGGAATTCCTTTCCCAAAACTTCACGCCTTTAAAACGAACCTTTAAATGCAACCCCTTTTACCCTAGGATGTTCTTAACCATCTTAACAAATGTTTCTTTATGTGATACAATGCAATATGCTGTTCTGAAGTGGCTTGGGACAATTTATTTTCTTAAGAAAGGTGCTTTATTGATATTTGGTCAAGCATCAACACAAATAGCCCTTAAAACTTAGGATGATGGGGGCGTAGGGGTCGAGGTGGGGGAGGAGAAAGATAAAGTATCATATATACGGAAGCTGGCCCCATATTTAGAGAGTGCATTCCTAAAGATTGGCAGCACCCACTGCAAATCGCAAAACAAAATGATCAAACGCAATATTTTTGCTATTTATTATGGACTCATATTAAATTGATATTTTTGTTACATGCTTGGGTATTTCTCACTTTCCTACCACTTATTTGTCTCACTTTATTTTCACTGAGTTTTCTTTTTGCTTCACAAAAACTAATTCACTTCAACGAACTATAGACAATCCATTTCCTTTTGATGACAGACAGCAGATCTCTAAGCAATTTAGACTGGAGGTTTACACACAGAAGTTCAATACTTCAAATACTTGACTTATTTTTTTTCAAATGATGGTTCAATAGGGCTACCTCACCCTCACAGAATGAAATTTTCACCTAAGGCACGATTTATAACTTTGCTGAGAAAAAAGCCTTCCCAAAAAATATCCAAAATAAAAGAAATGCTGGAAACAATTAACATGTCAGACAGCATCTGTGGAAAGAAAAAAAGATTTAATGTTTCAAATCCAGGACCCTTCAGAAGGTTAATGAAGGGTCTCAGACCTGAAGCATTTACTCTCTTTCTGTTTCCACGGATATTTCCTGGCCTGCTGAGTGTTTCCAGCATTTTCTGTACTTATTGTAAATCAAACTAAACCAGAAAAAGCAATGTGAAAAATCTTAGAATTGCTAAATATAGATAGAAATAAAAAAAAAATTTAAATAGAAAGCATCACAAGGCATGGGGAGAGAGCAAGGACATGGTATTGAGACAGAGGATCAGTCATGATTGTACTACATGACAGAGCAGACTTGAAGGGCTAAATGGCCTACTTTACTCATTATTTTCTGTTCCTTTATTGACACTTTACTTTATCAAGGAGTGTAACAGCTCAGCATGTCTATATTCTTAATTAAAATATGCTCACAGTCAGTTCTAACTTTCATTTCTGAGAGTTCACATGTTTTCCTATCTGCAGCTCATACCTCAGAGGGAGATTACACACACTATGAGGATTCAGTGCTTTAATCCGAATGTGCAAGTTACTGCTATTAACTGGACAGGTGGAGGGCAAGGACTTCCACAAAGGATGACCCAGCTACAAAAGGCAGCCATTCATGCCTCATATGGTAAAGTAACTGACCAATATTTACCTATTATCCAAGTTGACATATCAACAATCACATTAGGTTGTCAGAACATACATAGGTTATCAGACTCTGTTGAACAACATCCCAATTTAATTCAGAGTTTTTCAAGAGAACTGAGCCAAGCATGTATGACAAGTAAGATTTTAAACTCAAACCATACTCTCCCTGTGGAGAAGCTGAGTTTTTCAACTTTTGGCTCAAAAATCTGCCTCATTGACAAGTCTCCTGTTCTTTCACTGCAAGTTACATCATCTACCACATTTCTAGCTAAAAATATTCTGGTGCCAACATGAATGTCATATCCGTGGCTCATTTCAACCTATCTTTGTACTCAAAACACCTCACCTATGACTCCTCTTCCTTCAAGGTCCTTATCTTCTACCTGCCTCCAAAGTCAGTCTTAACATCTTCCTATCTTCCACAAAAATACTCTGCTCCTGGAGTAAGCAAATCCGACACACCAAATCCAGTAGCTTTGCTAACCCAATCAATCAACAATGCCCCTCTCCCAGGACATCTGCTTCTTCATTACCAACCTTGACTTTATGACATCTGTAACTGAGATCAAGTTATGGATCACCTGAGATTCACACACCAAAATGTAATCAATCCTTAGAACCCCAAAAGAAACTCTACCATGCAGCTATGCATCCATATCCCTTCAGCTTATCTAACAGGATCAAATAAACATTGAAGTTGCATGCTGTGTTGAACTTCAAATCCCACAACAGTAGTCACTTTCGCTGCATGCTTGCACATCTGAGACACTGTCTCTGCTTCTCCTTAATCAGCTTGTTACTGAAATTCTCATCCATGCCACTGCCATTTTTCAGTCTCAATTTTTTCAGTACTCTTCTCACTTGCCTCCCAAACTCAGTTCTAACAATTCAGAGCCTGGCCATCCCCTTCCAAGCCTGTAGTAAATCCCATTCACCTTTATTCATACTCCTCACCTCTGTCCATCGATTCTAATCTACTGACCTTGAATCATTCCAATTTTGTTTTTATTAGAAACTGAAATTTTAAAATTTCAAACATCAGTTTCATGAAGATACTTAAAGGCATTTTTCCATTAAAAACTCTGCAGAAGAATGATTTTGTTTCATTTTATGTAATTTTCATTGAAACATCACTAATTTGCAAATAAAAAGCCTGATTTCCACGCATGTGCCTTCTCAAATGCAGTGTTTCACTAACGTCAACTGCATTAACTAACATGTTGCTTTTTTGAAAGCACATTTTGTTACTCATGTAAACATTAAAACAAATATTAACACCTGCAATTATAAAATTTGTGGATTTTGATTACGTTATTTTATACAACTAAAGGAAGCAAAACGAAGTATTAGATTACTAAACCTGCACAGGACTAATTTCTTTACCAAACCAAAGGTCACTTGGCATCTCATTTATACCTGTTTTGCCATTGTAGAGGTAAAAAGTAATATACTAGGAATCAAAAAGGGTTTTCAAATGGGCGGGGGCAATTCCAACCCCGATTCCAGCACCTTGTTTTAATTTTACTTTGCAGTAGAATGCAAAGAAACTTAAAGCATCACGTTTATTTGGAAACGCTTTATTTAATGCACAAGCGAGCGAAATCGGAATGTATGTACCGAGCAGACAGAATCAACAACAGCCTTCAATGCTCATCGCTGCTGTTACTGCTGAAAAACACTGGCTTCCCAAAATGTGAATAACTTTCACTCACCTCATAAACAATTCCTTTGCTTGGCGTTAATTTACGGAGCTATTCCTGGTGCGCTAAGTGCATTAAGTGCGTTGATTCAAAATCGGAAAGGAGGGGTGCAGAGTGTTTTTAAAAAAAATCACCGCTTATTGCTCCCTTTCACTTGCCACACAGCCAGCCCCGACTTCTCGCTGTGGATCTGATACAGTTTCCTCGGGTTTGATACACTGTGGCCGCGTAGGTGCGCCGCCATCACGTGTCAAGCCGCCGCGCTCCCGCTGCAGCTCCTGGTGGCGGCCGTGGGCGGCGCTCTCTCCAGAAGCTCGGGCCGGGGGTGGGTGTGGGGGCGGGAGGAGGAGGAGGGGTGGAGCCTCGTGTCACGTGATCTGTTCCGTCTGCCTGTCCGGAGCGCGCGCGCTGGAACGTGTTGTTTGTTACTGTTCTGTCCGGGTGCTGCGGCCTGAATGATTGACAGAGCCCTGTGCTGCATGCTCGCTGCATGCATGTTATCCCAAGTTTTGTATGCGTCTCTGAGTGGTGTTGTATGCATCTCTGACTGGACAGTTCCAGGCGTTGGAAAGCAAATCGCCGCCTATTTTTTTTTACAAAATTATATGTATTGGAATTCCGATGAAAGGGATGTTAACTCTTGTTTTTCTCCGAGATTGTTGCTGCGCATTGCCAAAGTTTTCTGCTTTTATTTTATATCTGAGTTAACCGGCAGAAATGGTCCCGAAGAAAGAAACGGAACTCGTTTGGGTAGCAGAACTGAAGCTTTCTGCTTGCATCCATGTGATCAACTCAGCGCTCAACAATACTCAGCCAAACCAAACAAAAATATTTGCACCATTTCAGGATTTTCATTCCGATTTTAACACCCAATATTCCGTGTAGAATGATATAGCTTGATTGCATAGACAGGATAGGCTAAAGGGCCTCTTTCTGTACTGACTTACACCTCTGAAGCATAGATGGAGGCCATCATGGTTCTTTGACGCATTTACCAAATAGTTGTGCAGCCTGATCTATTTCATAGTCCTGTATTATTTCTATTTTATGTGTGTAACGGAATTCTGCATGTTGCTGTCAACTGGTTTCCTCTGCCTTCAATTCCAGATTTCTATTTTTAAATTTATGAGATTTGGGCGTCACTGATTTCTTGTTCGTCGCTAGTAACCCTTGTGAAGGTGTGAGCACCTCCTTGCAGCCTCCCCTCCATGGACTCTGTCTATACTTCTCACTGCCTCAGCAGAGCAGCCAGCATAATCAAAGACCCCACCCACCCAGGTCATTTCCTCCGCTCCCCTCTCCCATCAGGCAGAAGATACAAAAGCTTGAAAGCACATACCACTGGGCTCAAGGACAGCTTCTATCCCACTGTTATAAGACTATAAGTCCTGCTGCTGAAGTTATTTCCAGTGTTGGTGGGTAGGAGGTTCCAAGAGTTAGAACATAGAACAGTACAACACAGGAACAGGCCCTTCAGCCCTCGATATCCATGCTGACCATGATGCCAAATGAAACTAATCCCATCTTCCTGCACATAATCCATATCTCTCCATTCCCTTCATGTTCATGTGTCTGTCTAAATGCCTCTTAAACACCACAATAGTATCTGCTTCCACCACCACCTGGCTGCGCAATCCAGGCACTTGCCCCGCACATCTCCCTTAAACTTTTTCCCCTTTCACCTTAAAGCTAAGCTGTCTGGTATTTGAAATTTCTACCCTGGGAAAGAGACTCTGACTGTCTACCACAGCTGTGCTCTCATAATTTTATATCCTTCTATCAGGTCTCCCCTCAGCCTCCAACACTCCAGTGATATTGATGCCCTTTTCCCCCCATCAGAGATGAGTAAAGGTTAGGGTGTATTGGATCAAGGGAAAGTTAGCAAATTGGATCCAAAATTGGCTTGGCAATAGCAGACAGAGGGTGATGGTAAAGGGTTGGTTTTGTGATTGGATGCCTGTGACCAGTGGGCTTCCATGGGGATTGTTGCTGGGACCTTTGCTGTTTGTAATATACGATAATGATGTGGGTGTAGGTGCATGATCGGCAAATTCGCAGGTATAACAGATTGGTGGAGTTGTTGACAATATGGAGGGTAGTCTTAGGCTGCGGAGAGGTATCGATGTGTTGGTGATATGTGCTGAGAAATAGCAGATGGAGTTTAATCCTGATAAGTGTGAAGTGATGCATCTTAGGAGTACTAATGAAGCACCTTGGCGTGTAAGTCTAAAGATCCTTGAAGGTGAAAGCAGAATTGGAATTGGTTTATTATTGTCACTTGTACTGAGGTACAGTGAAAAACTTGTCTTCCATACTGTTTATACAGATCAATTCATTACACAGTGCATTGAGGTAAAGCAATACAGAATTCAGAGGAAAGTGTCACAGCTACAGAGAAAGTGCAGTGCAGGTAGACAATAAGGTGCAAGGTCATAACAAGGTATGTTGTGAGTTCAAGAGTCCATCTTATCATACTAGGAACCATTCAATAGTCTTATAACAGCAGGATAGAAGCTGTCCTTGAGCCTGATGGTACATGCTTTCAGGCTTTTGTATCTTCTGCCTGATGAGTGGGGTCTTTGATTATGCTGGCTGTTCTACCGAGGCAGCAAGAAGTATAGACAGAGTCCATGGAGGGGAGGCTGGTTTCCATGATGTGCTGAGCTGTGTCCACAACTCTCTGCAGTTTCTTGTGGTCCTGGGCAGATCAGTTGCCATACCAAGCTGTGATGCATCCAGATAGGATGCTTTCTATGGTGCATCAATAAACGTTGGTGAGTGTCAAAGGGGACATGCCAAATTTCTTTAGTCTACTGAGGAAGTAGAGGTGCTGGTGAGCTTTTTGGACATGGCACCTATGTGGTTGGACCAGGACAGGCTATTGATGATGTTCACTCCTAAGAATTTGAAGCTCTCAACCATCTTGACCTCAGCACCATTGATGTAGACAGATGCATGTGCTCCACCCCCTTTCCTGAAGTCAATGACCAGCTCTTTTGTTTTGCTGACATTAAGGGAAAGGTTGTTGTCATGACACCATGTCACTAAGCTCTCTATCTCCTTCCTGTACTCTGACTCATCATTATTTGAGATACGGCCTACAACGGTGGTATCATCTGCAAACTTGCAGCTGGAGTTGGAGCAGAATCTGGCCACACAGTCATGAGTAAATAGGGAGGAGAGTAGGGGGCTGAAGACACAGCTACCAGTATTGAGAATAATTGTACCAAAGGTGTTGCTGCCTACCCTCACTGATTGCGGTCTGTCAGTTAGAAAGTCAAGGATCCAGTTACAGAGGGAGGTGTTGAGTCCCAGGTATCAGAATTTGCTGGAATTATAGTATTGAAGGTAGAGCTGTAGTCAATAAACAATGGTGTAACGTAGGTGCCTTTACTGTCCAGCTACCCAAGAGATGAGTGTGGAGCCAGAGGGATGGCATCCGCTGTGGACCTGTTCCGACGGTAGTCAAATTGCAGTGGGTTGAGGTTTCCTGGGAGGCTGGAGTTAATGTGTGCCATGACCAGCCTCTTGAAGCACTTCATGACGGTGGATGTCAGAGCCACCGGACAGTAGTAATTAAGGCACATTACTTGTTTTTCTTAGGTACCACTATTATAATGGTCTTCTTAAAGCAGGTGGGAACCTCAAATCGAAGCAGGGAGAGGTTAAAAGTAGATAATGTGGTTAAGAAAGCATATAGGATGCTGGCCTTCATTAGTCAGGGCATTGAATACAAGAGCAGGGAGGTATTGCTTCAAACTTATAAAAACTTGGTCAGACCTCAGCTAGAGTACCGAGTGCATTTCTGGTTACCACACTATAGGAAGGATGTGATGGCACTGGAGAGAACGCAGTGGAGATTCACCAGGATGTTGCCTGGGATGGAATGTTTTAGTTATAATAGAGACTGAAGAGGTTACATTCACTTTCCCTGGAGTGGAGGAGGTTAAGAGGGGACATGATTGAAGGTACCAAGTGATGAGGAGTGCAGAAAGGGTAGACTGCAGGAAACCTTTCCCCTTATCAGATGTGAATAAAACTGGAAGACATGGATTTAAGATGAGGGATAATAGATTTAGAGGGGATCTGAGAGGGACCTTTTTCACCCAGCTAGTGGTGAGTACCTGGAATACACTGCCTGAGTGAGTGGTGGAAGCAGAGTCACTGATAGCATTTAAGAAGTGTTTCGACAAGCATTTGAATTGCCTAGGCATAGAAGGCCATGGACAAGTACTGGAAGATGGGATTAATTATAGATGGGTGTGCACTGTCTAGCATGGATATGGGGCCAAATTGTCTATTTCAGTGCTGTATGATTCTATGATAATGATGAAGAAGTAATCATTTAGTTTTGGCCATCAAGTAGTTTTGGCCATTTTCATAACAGCATTCCATTTCAGTCCATATTGGCTTGCCTTCACTTCTATGGTGTTCTCTTGTGCCTGCTGCACTTGTTCTTCTTGTCAGTAACAGATCATGGGTTTTGGGGCTACTGGAGGAAAGCGTGTGAATAACTGCATGCATTTTGTATTTGGTACGTATGACCACCATGTGCAGATGAAAGGAGTAGGGAGATTGATGAAATATCAGTCAAGAGGGCTTGTTTGTCGAGCATCATGCTGAGCTGTGAGTGTTGTTAGAACAGCAATCATCCAGGAAAATGGAGAATATTTCATCACTGTCCTGACATGTCATGTTGTAGGTTGAAAGGCTTTAGTGTGTCTGATGGTGAGATACTCACCACAGAACATCTAATTGTGACAACTTATTAAAAATTCCATGTGTAAAATAATTTCTTATCACCCCAGGCTTTTTTTTTTGCTTTTTATCTTAAACCTGTGGGCTCTGGAAACTCCCTATTTTCTATACCAAAATACCCATTATTTTCCGAAGCTACTAATTCTTTCCTTAACCCCTTTGTTCTAAGGAGAACAGTCTTATCTTTCTGAATTCTCTCTTCTCTGGATCCCATCCAAACCCTTGACATACTTTCCAAAAGTGTTGTGCTCAGAATTGAATACAATATTTAAGCTGTGGACTAATCAGTAGTTTACTAAAATAAAGTTACAATATATTTCTTGCTCTTATTACCATTTCCCCCATTAACAAACACAATAATTCCAAATACTAACAATGTTATTCACCTGTCCTGTCACCAGAGAAGATTTCTGCTTGTGAACAACCCCACCCTCTGATCTCTCCTGTTCCTATATATTTAAAATGACATCTTTCATTGTTCTTTTCAATTCCTTCTAAAATACTTGATTCACTCATAGGTCATGCTGATGAGAAATGTTTGACACCAATTCTACTTGTGCTCAGCTTCATATTATTTTGGAAAATAATATTGTGTTAAGCTTTGCCAGAAGCAAATACTGCAATGTTGAAAACCGGGCTTAAAAAAAATGGAAAATCCTCAGCAATTCAAGCAGAAACAGAGGGATTGTTTCAAGTCAAGGACACTTTAACACATGACTCTGTTTTGGCAAAGGTATTGCCTGATCTGGTAAATATCCACAGCTTTTTCTGTTTTTCTTTTTCACAGACTATTTGCCATCTTATATACAACTACCAGATCATCAGTTATCTCCCTCTTCCAAACCAAAAAGTCCCAGTCTATCCAATTCTTCATTTGACACCAGGCTGCAGAACTTTAGTGGATAATTCTATGGACAGCAGTAGTCTGCATAAGGTCTTTTGTGCCGTGTGGAATTAGTGCAGAATTCAAGGCCTGAGCAAATAAAGGATTTGAAGTAAAGCCTTGCAGGCAGCAGTGGAGAATTGAAGTATAAGTGGGTGGTGTTGCAGGGGTGGAAAGAGGTGGCCTTGACATAGCACATCTTAAGTTGTAGTTTACCTCTGCATAGGGCATATTATTTTTGTGTTGCAAATAGAATTTTATCTCCTAACAATGTAAATGCATGTTGAAACAGGTTTTGCTTAATTTTCCTCAAAGACTGTCAGACAGAAATTATAAGAAATATGTGTCTCTTATTGTAGAATCATAGAAGTCTTAACTCTGAAACATCCCTCAAGGCTGGATATGACACAAAGATTATGAACAGTCTGGTGCAATTTCAGATGGTTGTTGAGGAGTGAGGGAGCTGATATTAGGAATTGGGTGAGAATAGCAAAGAGATATAGTAGAAATTAGTTATTAGAGCACAGAAAGCTATTCAATCCATGCCAGCATTCAGCAGAGCAACCACATCAATCCCATTATCCTTAGCCCTGCAATTTATTCTCTCATAGGACAGAAATGCAAGAACAACAAAGGATCGTTTGCTATTTCTAACACCATGCCCCCCCCCCCCTCCGATCACTGGCATGTTCCACCATTTGAAAGAGCATACCTGATTTGTGACAACTCCATGCAGCCACCACATATATCTGGTTAACAAAGACCTATCCACCTCAAATTTGAATTTAACATGTGAGAATTAAATGGCAATTAACATAAAAAGGAACCCAAAAATCTTACATCTACATTTTGAATAGTAAATGGGATGAGACCTATTAGGGACAAAGGTGATATGTATGTTGTCACTGGAAAAGGCTCAAATACTTAATGAGTACTGTGTATTGGCGTTTACCAAGAGGATGTTGGCAAAAAAAAATCAGTATTAGATACACTAGAAGTAAATGTTGGAGTGAAAACTGATAAACACAAAATAATATAAAGGTTGGCTATGCTTCAAGTGAATGCTTCCTGATCTGGATAGCATGCATTCCAGATTGCTAAGGGAAGTGGGGATGGAGACAGCAGACGTGCTTGCTGTAGCTTTCCAACTACCCTAGGTAATGAGGCAGGTGGCAGGGGATTAGAAAGTGGCCAACGTGACACTCTTGGTCAAGAAAGGGTTTAAGGGTATTCCTAAAAACTACAGGCCAGTCGGTTTAATACTGGCAGTGGGTACGGTTTTTGAATCAGTTGGGAGGACAAAATTAACAGGTGCTTGAAGAAATTTGAGTTAATTAAGAAGAACCAGCAGGGATCTGTAAAAGGCTGTTGATGTTTTCCTAACCAAACTGAAGTGTTTGACAAACTAGCAGAAAGGAATTATGACCCGAATGTAGTGAATAATATGTAATACAAATATATACGGAATAGTATTGTTTCAAAATTCACCAAAGATACTAACCTGGAGATGTGACAGTGAAGAAATACCAATTGGCTGCAACGGGATATAATTAAATGAAACAGGATGATGTTATGTTAAATGAACCAGCACATTTGCACCCAATTTCCCACTTCCACCCAGCAAAAACTCTACGACATATTGCAAAACATTCAAGCTATTCTTTTCACCTCCCTGCCTACTATGTTCTATAAAAAAGTACCAAACATAAATATTAATATCATCTATTAGAAATGTTTCAGCTTTACCACAAAATTAATGTACTCCTATTACAAATGTATATATAAAGTTTTGTTCCTGGAGACAATCTCTTTCTGAGTTGCAACCTCCAAGTCTATTGCTTTTGGTGCAATCACCTTTTGTCCCATCATGGTCAGAAGCAAGGTAATATGTTCATTGAGTATTCAATATATTAATATATCAAGTATACTCATTGAATACAAAGTACAGGTAATCCCCGGTTACAGCAGTTCATGTTATGGAAATTTGCCCTTATAGAATTCATAAATAATTACCAAAAAATCTTAAGATACGGAATAAAAATTCACTGTCACTGAATATAAGTGTCAATTTTTATACTATTTTCAGCTGGCATTTCTTGACACATGAAAAATTGCGACATGGACAGTTTTCTGGGAATGCACCCCGCCCCCCCCCCCCCCCACCATAACGCAGGCATTGCCTTTACTCATAATATTCAGAGTGTTTTTCTGTATTCTTATCCATATAGGGGAACTGAATTACACAGAGCTATTGGATGAAAATGAATAAGTCTGTGAGCTGTTCATTATTCTTGGGACAAAACGGTGGTGGTGCAGCAGGTATTGCTTCTGCCTCACAACTCCAGGGATCTGAGTTCAATCCTGACTTAAGGTGCCGTTTGTAGTTTACAAATTCTCCTTGTAATTGTGTGTATTTCTGTTGGGTTCTCCAGTTTCTTCCTAAGTCCCAAAAATATGCCGGCAAATTAATAGGTTACGGTAAATTAATGGGTTGCTGCAAATTACCACTTAGAAAAAGCAAGTGGCAAAAGAATCAAAGTGGAGTCAATGAGCATACATAAGAGAAAAAGTTGCAGGGCTAAGAGGAATGGAACCGATGTGATTGATCTACTGGAAGCCAACATAGGCTGAATAGCCTTTCTTTAGTCTCACTCAACTATATTTCTACAATCTCTTCCAGCCCTACAACTATCCTATTCTTGAGTCATTCCAAGTTTTATTACTTCGTATGGAAACTGCCTTTAGTTGCCAAGAATTCCTTCGCTAAACCTTCCTGCTCCTCTTTCTCTTCTGCTTTAAGATGCAGCCTAAACTCCACCTCTTTGACCAACCTCGTCTCCCTGTCCTAATATCTGGCAATGTGGCTCTGCATCAAATTTGTTTGATAATGATCCTGTGGAGCACACTGAAATAGCTTTACTACATGAACAGGTGTTGTATTGTCTTTTTCACAAATTTCCTATATTGAAAAAGTACCTACTTCCTTTTTATGTAAAAGGCATAAATGAGTTTAAGCCAGTTTATGGGAAATGAGTAGGCCCGATTATCTATTTGAAAGAAACAGAAATCGTGGAAACACTCAGAATGTCAGGTAGCATTTGTAGAAAGATAAATAAAGTTTATACTTCAGATGATAACTTTTTAACAGCTCTGTAAAATGTTACAGAGATATAAAACATTTTGTTAAGGTACAGAGGAAGAGAATAGGAAAGGGCAAGGAATAAATGTAATAGAAAGGGGAGATCAAATGATGAAAATTACTTTGAAAGGATCTATATTGGCTTAAATCTTGTTACAACTAACTTTTTCTAGTCCTTATGAGAAGTTAGCAGAATATTAACTCTCCATAGATGCTGCCTGACCAGCTGAGTAGGTATTTTCTGTTTTAATTTTTAATCCCCAGTATCTGCAGCATTTTGCTTTAGTCTGTGTTGAACTACAATGCAAGATCAGATGAAAACATCTTATTCATTTTTCACTTAATACCATTTTCACTTTGTAGGTCAGAAATCAGGAATGGGTAACTGATGAGGAAACAGGCCCTCAAAATAGCATTTTCTATAAATTTACATTAAAATTTATACATACTCTTTCACTGTATTTGCAAATTCAAGTAAAATACAATGGGAAGCACAGAATCTAAACTAAAAGAGTAGTATGGAATTTAGTTTAAAAGTTTAGTAAAATTTGTTAAATGAACATATCCTATGACAATCATACATATATTTATCTGCATGCACTATCAAACTGCTCCCTCTACTGGTCACTTCAATGTTTTTAGTCTCCTACCGACTGAATATGTTCAGTAAATGCAGAACCAAACATTTAAAAAAACATGTACAAATATACATTCATCATAAAGATTTGATACCCTGCATACGAAATAATGCAATTAAACATGGCAGAGAAGGTACCATATTTATATAAAGTCTTTGTTACATCAGAACCCCTTGATGTAACAAAGACTTTATATAAATATATATAATTTATAATTAATAGATTTATTGAAATGTAAGCAAACAAAGCAGTTGATTGATAACAAGGGCCACAAATAGCAATGAGATAAATGCCGATGGTTGTTTTGGCTGAGAATGTTGATCAGGACCAAAAACAACTTTCGTAATTTTTAAATTATTCTTTTGGTATGTTCTCCCAAGGGGCAAGTATTCATATTGGTATCGGTTTATGATTGTCACTTGTACGGAGGTACAGTGAAAAACTTGTCTTGCATACCATTCATACAGATCAATTCATTACACAGTGCACTGAGGTAGTACAGGGTACAGACAATAACAGAATACAGAGTAGTGTCACAGCTACAGGGAAGTGCATTGCAGGTAGACAATAAGGTGCAAGGTCACAACAAGGTAGATTGTGAGGTCAAGAGTCCATCTCATCCTATAAGGGAAGCGTTCAATAGTCTTATCACAGTGGGATAGAAGCTGTCCTTGAGCCTGGTGGTATGTGCCCTCAGGCTCCTTTATCTTCTGCCTGATGGGAGAGAAGAGAGAATGACCCAGAGACTGGGCAAGATGGCACTGGAGCGTAGCAACTCGTTGCAAGCTGCTCTCTGCAGATCTTCTCATTACTTTAACTATAATCGTTCTACACTTTTAAATTTAAATTCTATGTCACTTACTATTACTAATAATGTTCTTCTAAATCTTCTTACAGGGCTGGTGATCTTCCGACTTCCAAGAATGACTGTGAAATGGACCAGACTCCTGGACCCAGATGGAAACAACCAGCAAGGCCTAGGACAGGCCCGTCAACGTGGAAGCCTTCGCAGGGTGAAGAGCTGACCCCATGGAGCCCCCATCACTGAGACCCGATTCCCAGACCCCACTGGAGCTCCCGACATTGAGACCCGAGAACCCGGAGTGAGGACCCGACGAACTGGAGCACCCGACACCAAGGCCCGACCTGTGGAGGCAGAGTCCCGACCTGACAAGAGGCCAGACCCAAGGAGGCCGAGGCCCGACCCGATGAGAGGCCCAATCTGGTATTAGTTTATTATTGTCACTTGTACCGAGGTACAGTGAAAAACTTGTCTTGCAAACCGATCGTACAGGTCAATTCATTACACAGTGCAGTTACATTGAATTGTGGGGACTGCCCGATGCTGGGGCCCCTCCAAGTTCAGTTGCATTGCAGGCTGTCAGGGTACATGGTAATAATCCACTTCCCTTCTGTTCAAAACGCACATAGAATGCATTTAGCTCATCTGGAAGGGATGCGCTGTTGTTAACTATGCTGCCCAACTACGTTTTGTACCCTGTTATAGCATGCAAGCCCTGCCACAACTAACAGCTGGTCTGGGACTCTATTTTGAACCAGAATTGTCTCTTGGCATTCCTGATAGCTTTCTGGAGTTCATATCTCGATTTCTTGTAAAGGTCAGGATCACCAGATTTGTGTGCAGCAGTCCTCAACTTCAGTAGGGAGTGGATCTCCCAGTTCATCCACGGTTTCCGGTTTGGGAACACCCGTATTGTCCTCTTTGGAGCACAATCCTCAACACATTTGCTGATAAAATCTGTGATGGTGGTGATGTACTCATCTAGGCTGGCAGCTGAGTCTTTGAACATGGACCAGTCCACTGACTCAAAGCAGTCACATGGAAGCTCATCTATTTCCTCAGACCATAGGGCATCAGTCCATCATCACATCCATAAAATGGAACCTTCAGCCATGCAGCACTGTCAATATTGCACTGAAACATCAGACTCCATTATCCGTTCACAGCTATGAAGTAGAGCTCAAATTCACAAACACCTCCCTCAGGTGTTAAAGATTTATTTAAGTCCAGTGAGCAGATTTGCATTAATTTTGATGCATAATCTAAAGAAGCAAACATTTTGAAATTTTGCTGCAAGAAAAATTCAAGCTACTTTAATGATTGTGTTCCAATGTGCGAAAAAATGAAATAAGTCTCACTGAAACTTAACTTTTAAGATTTGCTATTATCCTTTTGGATTTCCAATATTACAGGCAAAACATGAAAACATATCAGTGCATTCCCAGGTTTTAAATACATTTCCAGGAATGTATCGGAAATAAACATGTTATACTTGCACCACACTTTTCTCCTACACATTAACAGTGTCAAAAACAGGACAAACTTTCTCTCAATGCCATATTTTGATATATCCAGTTTTTTTGACCAAAGATTCAGTGAACACCAAATTGGAACACGTTACAAAGAGACCTTCATTGGAACCAAAAACTGTAGTGGTCAGAATAGAAAATGCAATGAAGGTAATAATTTCTAATATGTACCAGAAACTGCAAAGTACAATGATCCAGATCAAACAGCCCTGAGTGGTTGCACTTTCACAAGGTTACGAAAACATAATGTTAAAGAGACAGATTGTTGTGATACATCCACTACAGTGTGAAACACTAAACTGCAGTGATGATATGTTGTGGTATAGTTCATGACTAATACACAGGTTAGCAGTTCTGCACCAATTCACTCACAGCATAGGTCTAAAGCTTTAGACATAATATCCATAACATTCCCATTACTTGAACATGTTGTAAATCTTAAATAAAGAAATTGAACATTTGATGCTCATCTTATATATTGACTGAAATGGTGCATATTATCTTGCAGATATCAGTTTTTTCTCTTGCTTTGGAGGTAGAATTTTTATTTCAAAGGGTTTGAAAAATTCCAGCAGTCCTTTAACATCTTTAAGTTCTAGACTGTATTCTTCAGCTATTTTATCAGCAGTCCATATTTCGGGATGGAGCTTGTGATTGTTCAGAACTGTAAGAGCTTCCACTATACTCAGCTTGCCTTTTGGAATTTGTGTAATGCCGAAAGGGTCATGACTCAAAGTGGCTTTGGGAAGTCTGTGCTCCTGCAGTTGCTTAGATGTCTCATCAATTGGAAGGTTCTGGAAAGGCAAAACAATAACACTAGTAAAATGTCTGTGCTACCTTTAGTCAACAGTACTTTCAATAGAAATACAACTGTCAATAATACATGGCATAGAATCGCTGGAGGTTATTCAGTCCGTGCTGGCTTTTTGTAGGGCAAACTAGTCAGCCTCATTGTCCCACTCTTTCCCCATTACCCTGAAAATTATTGTTCCTCGTGCCTATCCAATTCCTAACGGAAAGTTCTGAATCACTTCACTTTCATGATCCTCACAGGCAGCGAGATCAAGATCATAACCATTCTTTGCATTCCCCCACTAACTGCCTCCCAACACTTTAAAACTGCGTCCCCTCATCCTTGAATGATACACTAATGGCAACACCTTCCCTCTATTTACCTCATCCAAACCCTTCACGATCTTGGAAACCCTGTTGTATCTCTTCTCAACCTTCTTTGCTTGAAGGAAAAAACCTTAACTTGTTCAATCTAATTGAAACCCCTCATCCACAACTCATGAGTATAGCTGGGGACAAGATGCAAGTGTACTGAGCTAACCTTCACTGATAAGATAAATGGTTATATTGCACAAGGCCATATTTAGAAATTACAAGTATTTTCTTCAAATCAGCACGAATAGAAATCGTTTAATTCAGTAAACTAGACAAACTGTTTGATTTACTCTGTAGTCAAATGGTCCTCTCAGCATGTGCTCTTAACAGAATCATTGAATTATATTGATCGTCAGGGATTTGTATCCCACAGTCCATTTTTTGGCTGTTTTACATGTTCTGCAACTGGGTTCTAGGTTCATTTCAACCAGCTGGAGGCAACTTCGGATATAAACAATCTTTTGTTAATACAGCAAGCTACAACACAAACATAAGAGGAAAAAAATTCAAATGAAAAAAAACCAGAAGATTTCATTACATTTTTCCTGGAATGGCATAAAGAAATACAAGGACCAGACAAGGTATCTTTATTAGTCATATGCACATTTAAACACATCTTTTGCATAGAGTGTTCTGGGGGCAGCCTGCAAGTGTTGCAACACTTCCTGCACCAACATAGCATGTCCACAACTTCCTAACCTATACGTCTTTGGAACGTGGGAGGAAACCAGAGCACCTGGAGGAAACCCATGCAGACACGGGGAGAATGTAAAAACTCCTTACAAGTAGTAGCTGAAATTGAACCCAGGTCGCTGGTGCTGTATTAGCATTATGCTAACTGCTACACTACCATGCCTGCCCAAGTAACCCAGAACTCCCATGCAGACACGAGGAGAATGTTAAAAAAAACTCCTGACAGGTTGTAGCCGGAATTGAACCCAGGTCGCTGGTGCTGTACTAGTGTTACGCTAACTGCTACCCTACTGTGCCTGCCCACATAACCCAGAACTGGAGTGGCAAAGACAGGTTTATGCATTCATTCTCTGTCCCCAAGCACCTCCATTACCTACACTACTGCACAAATGAATTGTCAGGGACTGGTGAAAACTCCTCTCTCTTTTGGGAAAGACAGGGGTACCACTCAACACTTCTCAAATATGTTTTCAGCTGTGGAATTGGGTGGAGCGAGAATTATCAGTGCTCTCTTTCCTCGTCTATTAACTAGGCTTCTTGGTGATATATAGAAGAAATTAATGATGGTGATGCTATATGGGTTTCTCTTTTAAGATTTATTGATTCAAAAGCCATCCATTTAATTTCCCACTTCAGAAAGCCTTTCATCACACAAGCATTCTGAACCATTGTTAAAGTCAATAAAACTCAATAAGAGACAACTCAAATAGGTCAGTGAAACCAAATCTGGATCTGCTACTGACATCCAGAAAAAAGGGGGACAAAGAGCAGGACCTATTGCTGAAACTAAATGAGTTACATGTGGAAAGATAGTGAAGAAAAATTGAGTTCTCAATGCAAATATTCTAAACAAGAGAGCAGAACTGTACTTTTTTTAAAAATGGTGTTTTAATGTATTGAAATTAAGATATCTCCAAACCACGACAGACCATGCCAAAGAATCAGGTTAGAGTTGGTGCAGAAATTCTCTTCTGGGTTTTGAGATCCAACCCATAAATATGAATAAACAAATATCTTGTACATAATTACATCTATTTCTTAAACTCACCTTATCTTGTTCATGCCTGGTATTGTAATAAAAGGTTCCCTGACCTCCTAAACCTTCCTGCTTCTGTGATCATTGGGAAATAGTTAACAAGAGAAATCTTTGCGATTCAGTTTCACTACAAGCCAGAGCAAGTACTCTTCAACCTGAGTATATATTCTACAGTTAAATGTTACGGACTTCAATATAATCATTCCGGCAATTTATGGACTAACACTAAGAAAAATGATCAGCTGGATTTTCATACAAACCTAAATGGTTCACCAAAGCCTTTTAGAGAGAGACATGCCACTACTTGGTCTGGCCGACAAGCATCATCAAACCCACACTATTTCACAGAATTGTTACAGGACATACACCAAGTGTTTATCGAATTTCCTTTTGAAAGCACTGATTAATTTTGTTTCCATCACCCTTACAGGCAGTGAGTTTCAGATCTTACCTATTCAATGTTTTGTGGCTTCAAGGTTAGATGAGGGATTGAGAAAAAGTCCTTCCATTTATACAGCATTTTAATGCCACAAAACTCTCTACAGTCAATGAAATATGTCAGACAGTGAACCACAGTGGGAATGCAGACAAAGTGGTAGCTAAATTTCACACAGCAAGCAAGGTGCACAAGTTGCAATGTGATAATGATCTGATAATCTGTACTTAGTGACAGTAAGTGAGGGATAATATTCACCAGAACAACAGTGATAATTCCCTTGTTCAACACTTGCTTGGTTCTGGACTGGAGTGTCAGTCTAAATTTTTGTGCTCATGTTGCTGAAATGGGACTTAAACCCAGAAATGCATTTCATAAGCAAGTCTGCTACCAACTGAGGCACAACTGACACTGGGCAATAAATACCACCATATCAGCATCACGAATATCCCACCCATTAAATAGCAATAACTTTCAACTGAAAATACATGGCACTTTACAAAGCAAATGTATATCATCTAGTTTAGAACGAAGAACATGGCAAAAATGTCAACATACAAAAAACAAAGGATCAAGGGTTAAATTACTTCATCCTTCCCCCATGGCCCAATGTTAAACATTCACGGCTGTGCATCTTTTACAACATTTACCTTTGATTGAAAATCTTTTGAATCAACATAAACATCTTTCAGAAAAGACAGCAGTTCTTCATTCTTGTTATGAACTTCACTTACTTGAGGATGATCTATGGAATTCAAATAAAATTCTGATGTTCATGGATCATTAGAGGAATCAGGCACAACCCCAGAAATTATTCAATTGGGATGCATTTCATGAATTTGAAATTAGAGTACAATTATCCCATAGTTCCTCTGATTTTGGGGTGGTACATTATCTGCAACATATTTGAAATGTCAGCACTGAACTCCATTGAACGATAAAGCCAAAATATTAAAAAGACAAATTAAAGCATTGAATGCAGTCAGTGCGGTTTGGAGGACTTTGCTCCATATTTGCATATCAAGACATAATGGGGCACCACCACTCTCCGAATGGTTCAAGGACCAAGAATTGATGTGAGAAAAGACAAAAGAAGCTCTTGCTTTTCTTCAATGCTGACTTTATAGGTCCAGAATGACAATTTTTTTAAAATGTACTACGTCATCACATAAAGAGTTTGAGATCAATATTACTGTTACTTGGGAGGATGTGCTGTTTAAAGTTCAGTTATAGGAATGGCTGGAAATGTAGTCAGTGGGAAAAGACTGAAGACTGGTGTTAGATAAAATTACTTCTTTTTATAAATTAACTATTATTTACCAAAGCAAAAAACAAACTGCAAGAGGAACTCGACTGCATTTTTTTGTGGCAGATTCCAGCATATGCAGTCTCGTGTCCTTATGATTTTCCAGAGAATTTACATTGGGCAAGATATCTGACTGTACATGGTTAGTCAGGGAATAAGGATGGGTGGCAGGCAAAGAACAAGATAAATGATTCGATCATTGATGGGAGATTCTTATTTCAACTTCAATAACTTCCATTTCTATAATCACCTTAACGTAACAAATATCAAAGCCAGGACTGACTACCATGGAGTCAGTAAGGTCATTAAAATGGAGTTCATATTTTATTGTAGAGAACATAAACTCCCATCCGATTAAATTCTGGATTTATTTTGAGTGGGTCCTTTGATACCAGACAAAAGAAAGCTAACGTATATTACCAGGATATTACACACTAAATGAATACGGGTGTGTTTTTTGTTTGCATGGGTTTGGAACTGAATTAAAAGGCACAGACTGGGCAGCCAATAATTAGATAACCTCAAAGTCACCTTGAGGTTGCTAATTCGCCCGCACATTTACAGAACTGCGCACAGAAGGCAGGCAGAATGCACAAAGGTGATGGGGCAGGGTGGAGGGAAAGAGAGCGTGGTGGTGATAGATGGTATACCGACACCCCCAACTACCCATCCCACCCCCATTCCTTCCCCAACCCCACTTCCCACACCCCAACTCCCCTACACTCCCCACTCCCCTACCCCCAGTCCTCACACTCCCCTCACCCCACTCCCCAGCCCCCTCACCCCACTCCCCTACTCGCACACGCCTAGCGCCACTGCCCCACGCCCCACACTCCCCACGCTGCAGGGCCCGGAGGCCGCTTGCATGCTGCCGCCCTCACCGCGCAGCTGCTGCTCCAGCAGGGCCCCGGTGCCCGGGTGGCGCGGGGCGCTGCCGGGCTTCCGCCTGCTGATCTCCGCGTGCGCCCGGTTCTCCAGGTTAAAGTTCCGCAGCGCGCGCGTCACCCGCGAGCCCATGGTCCTCCTCCTCCTACCGCCGGCCAGTAAGCCGGCTGCTCGGCAACGCCTCCCGGAGCAACGAGCTGGCGGGAAACAAGCAAACTCACCCGGCGCAGCGGCAAACACCGGCAACAGAAAGCGGTAGCGCCGCCTCCCGGGGAACGAACTTTCTCCCAGTTTGCTCGCCCGGTAACTCTCTCTCTCTCTCCCTCTCTGACCGCACGTGCAATCTCACCTGCAAAGCAATTGCAGTATTTTTTAATATATATAAATTGTGGATCTGCAACATTTTCTTTTGGATGAGGTACAGGCAATTGGGTTGTTGCCCCGAATCGCAGGAACAGCAAGAGACTTTTCAGCTCTTCAAACTCGTCCCATTGTTAACTGAGATTATGTGCAGCCTGCGACCTAATTCCATACATTTCCTTTACCCCATAGTCCCTTAATCTGTTGGTTATCTGGGGGGGATCAGATAACAATATTTAAAAGATATGAACCCATTGATTGATGAATTCTCCTGCTATTCATTCATTCAATATAGTTTTCCTCCATGTAATACGTTTTTTTGAAATAGAAAATATCATAAAAAGCATCGCAGGGATGCTGCTCTTAAAGGCCAGGAGCTCCAGTTAATCTTTAATGAACTAAATTGAAATTGTTCTCTGCAGCATAGGGCATCAAAGAATCTTCTCAAAACAAATCCATAAATTAGACAAGTTTATGTTCTTTCCTAACATGAAATATGAACTCAGGTCAAAAAACTGGATTGAAGTAAAAATTTTGATGCAGGTTCTCACAGGATGTGTGATTTTTTTTCAAAAGGTAGACGCTGGAAATCTGAAACAAAAACAGAAAATGCTGAACACTCTGAGTAAATCAGGCAGCATCTGTGGAAAGAGGAGCAGTTAATATTTCAGGTCCAAGAGCTGGTGGTCAGCAATGATGTGTTGGAATGAAGGGCCCTTTCTGTGCTATATAACTCTATGACTTTCTGACTCTTCATTAAAAATGGGGAAAAGAAAAAAAAATGTTAAAGCTGGGGGGAGGGATGGAAAGGACATTGGGAATATTTGTGACAGTTTGAGGCTGGGTTGATGTGGGAATGAGTTGATAATGGGGGCAGTTAGAGGATAGCAAGGAGGTATGATATGTTGCGGAGGGCAGGTCAGGAGGAGAAGAGTAGAAAATGATCAGCCTTCATCGGTTAGGGCATTGAGTACAAGAGTTGGGACATCATGTTACTTCTGTATAGGACATTGGTGTGAGACCGCACCTGGAAAATTGTGTGCATCTCTGCTCGCCAGACTCTCGGAAGGATGTGATTAAGCTAGAGAGGGTGCAGAAAAGATTCACAAGGATGTTGCCAAGACTGGAAGGCTTGAGTTATAAGGAGATACTGGATAGGCTGGGACTGTTTCTCCTGGAGCGAAGGAGGATGAGGAGTGACCTTATAGAAGTTTATAAAATCACGAGGGACATAGATAAGATGGATTGTCACAGTCTGTTTCCCACGGTAGGGGAGTCTAAAGCTAGAGGGCATAGGTTTAAGGTGAGAGGGGAACGATTTAAAGGGACCTGAGGGGCAACTTTTTTCCACACAGAGGGTGGTGGGCATATGAAACAAGCTGCCAGAGGAAGTGGGAGAGACAAGTACAGTTACAAAGTTTAAAAGACGGTTGGACAGGTAGATGGATTGGAAGGGTTTAGAGAGATATGGGCCATATGCAGGCAAATGAGACTAGCTCAGGAAGGCATCTTGGTCGGTATGGGTGAGTTGGGCTGAAGGGCCTGTTTTCATGCTGAATAAATTTATGACTCATCTTAATGAATTCTGAGTCTGACATGATGGTAAACTTTTCTACCACCTCTGCATCATTTCCTTTGATCATGAATCTTCATCCCAGATGATGGACCCCTTCTCTTGTTTCCAGAATTCCCAATTCACCTGGCCCCTCCCTCTGGCCTCTTACCCTCTCTAGATCTATTCATTGCTAACTGCTGATGGTACATTGACCACCTTGATTTTTCCACTCCCCTCACTCACTCTAACCTACCACCTTCTGAACTTGCAGCACTCTACTATCTCAGATCAATTCCTGACATCATCATTGAACCCACTGATGAGGGTGGTGTTGTGTGATCTGGTGATTTGACTTTTATCTGCAAGACGCCAATGTCAGTTCTCGGACACATTCTCATACCTTCTTCCAGAATACGCCTCTAGGAATATCAAACTGTTGTCTCCCAGACATTCACAGACCTCATTTTGAATGGAGACCTTCCCTGCACAGCTTCCAGTCTTGCAGTGCTCCAGCCCCACACTGCCCAAGTCTCCAGGCAGCCCCATTGTTTAAAACAGCTCTTGCACCACCAAACATAGTTCTTCCTACCCTGACTCCATCCTTTTCCCCTGGTCCAGTCCTTTCTCATTTTCATGCATGACACTCCGGATGAGTCTGCCACTTCCGTAATTTCCAACTCCATGGTCTCAAATGGTTCATCTTTATAATGGGCATACATTCTCTCCACACTTCCATTCCACATTAGGAGGATCTGAGTGCCCTCTGCTTCTTCCTTGAATGGAGGACCAACCAATTCACCTCCTCAAGCACACTCCTTCGCTTGACTGAATTTGTTCTCATGTTGAACAACTTCTCCCCTAACTCCACTCACTTTCCCCAGATGAAGTTTGTGGCCAATGGGGACTCAGAAGGACCCAAGCTATGCCTGACTTTTCTGTCGGACATAAGGAACAATCTATGTGTTACTCCTCCTTGGGCCATTACCTCAACTATTTCTCCAGTACATTGATGGCTTCATTGGTGATGCTTCCTGCGCCCAAACAGAACTCAAAAATGTCAATACTTTTGCTGTCAATTCCCACCCTCATCTGAGCTTCATGTGATCAATCTCTGACTCTTTTCTTCCCTTTCTGGATCTCTCAATCTGCATCTCAGTGAATAGGCTACAAACTCACAGACTCCTAGAGCCATCTTGACTATACTTCCTCCCATCCTGCTTCCAGTAAGGACCTCTTTCTCTTTTCTGTTCTTCTGTTTCCATTGTATTTGCTACAATGATGAGAATTTTCTCTGAAATGTCTTGCTTCTTTGTGACCCATGGCTTCCCCTCTGCCAAACTGGACAGAACTCTTGACTGAATCTCACCTACTTCCTCCACCTCTGCTCTCACTGAGGGGAGCAAAGATACAGTTCCCCTGGTCCTCACTTTCTACCCCACCTGCCTCTGCACTCAAGGGATCATCCTTTGTGATTTCTGCCAGCTCCAACAAGATTCCACAAGACACATCTTCCCTTCCTCTCTCTTTTTAGCATTCTGAAGGGACTGTTCCCTTTGCACCTTACTGGTCCTCTCTTCTGTCCTAACCAATCACTCCCCATCCTATGGCACTTTCCCATGTAACCACAGCAGACGGAATACCTGTCCTTTCACCTCTTCCTTCCCACCAGCCGGGGACCCAGATAGTCTTTCCAGGTGAAGCAGCAATTCAGTTACACTTCTTCCAATCTACTGTACTGCTTTTGGTGTTCACAATGTAATCTTTATATTGGAGAAACCAAATGCAAATTGGGTGTGTGGCCAATTAAATGTAGAACACAATAAAACACACCAGATGATGACTTTGCCTAACAACTATATTTCTTTATTATTCACAATTAGTTCAAACAACTCAAAAATCCACAATGTAGTTTCAAACAAGACTGCCAACTCTTTAAGTTACACAACTCTTTAGTTTACCTTCACAACTTCTAAAACCCACCGCCTGTACACTCGATGAACCTGGCTGGAGTTCGACTCAACGAGTTCTTCTCTAAGTCCCTGACTCAAGGTCTTCTTCAGTGGTTGATCTCCAGAGTCATTGGTGCTGATCATCTCATAAGGCACCCTTTTATACATTTCTTTGCATTCTGTCCAAACATTGCTTAGTCCTTTTATTGTTATTTGTACAATTGTAATTACAATCCTTATCCATATGAATATATGTTTCTGTAACCTGTTCAAACTCCTGCTTGCACTATCCCACAATTATTGCAACTATTTGGTTCCTTATGATGCAATCATAAGGAAAGCGCACCAGCGTCTTTATCTTCTTCGGAGTTTAAGGAGGTTCGGCTTGTCATCAAACACTCTAACAAACTTCTACAGATGTACTGTTGAAAGTATCTTGACTGGTTGCATCATGTTCTGGTACGGCAATTTGAATGCTCAGGAACATAAGAAGCTGCAGAGAGTAGTGGACTCTGCCAAACACATCATGGGCACAGCCCTCCCACCATTGGTAGTATCTATAGGAGGCACTGCCTCTGTGATGGATATTCACTATCCAGGGTCAGGAGGCTTTTTGCTAAACTCAGCTTTTTAGCACAGCAGAATAAACTGTCTAGGGTTCAAGATATTTATTGTTAATCTTTAACTAGTACTATTTAGCCATCCTCTTGAGAAACAATACTGTCCAGGCTCAGGAAGCCTATTGTTGACTTAACTGAGATTGCAACCTAATCAGAAGAAACAACATTGTCCATGTTAACCTAAGGTTCCTGCCATCTGACTTGATCAATGCAGTTGTGAAAATATCACATGCAGATGAAGTCAAAAAAAAGATGACTGGCAAAAAAAAGATACAAATATTCGAAGGCAGTAAGGGTGGGGGGGGAGTTACAGAGATGAAGACATAGAGTCCACTCCTCAGCCTCAACCCGAGAAGGATCTCTTCCTTCTTTCTGCAATGGATGACTCATTCATCTGCAACTCATTGGTATGTTTTTCTAGTTTGTAAAAATTGTACTTGTGTTTATAAATCCTTTGTAGAATTATTCTCTGTTTGAATTACTTCTCAGGATAAATGTACCCCATTTAAACTAAAATAACTGTGTTTAATCTGTTTTGTTAGCTGGAAGCAGCTCCTCCTTGGTTGGGAGGGGACACACACTGCTCAAAATAGTGATTATTGACAGCTAAACTCCTTCAAAAAAGAGACTAAAATAGTTAAGTAAATTAGTCTTTGCATTATAGGTTGATACAGTATAATCTCCCTAAAGCGAGAGTACTGATAGATACTTAAAACTATAAGGCTTAAGGTCTTGGCTTAAGTTTAGGACTCTAAAATGAGTACACTCAATATCATCACACCTCAAGAAGGCAACATCTATCAACAAAGATCCCCACCATCTAGGCCGGGCCATGCCATCTTTTCACAGCTACCATCGGACAGGATGTACAGAAGCCTGAAGTCACACAGCACCAGGTTCAAGAACAGCAACTTCCCTTCAACCATTCGGTTCTTGAACCAATCGGCAAAACCCTAATCACTACACCAACACACACAAAATGCTGGAGGAATTCAGCAGGTTAGGCAGCAGCTATGGAAGGAAGTAAATAGTTGATGTTTTGGGCCGAGGCCCTTCATCAGGACTGGAAAGAAAGAGGGCAGAAACCAGAATTAAAAAAGGTGTGTGTCGGGGGGGGAGGGGTGGAAGCTAGCCTAATCACTACAGCTTAGCGACGCTAAGACCATTTTGACCACTTTTCACTGCAATGGACTTTTTTTGTTCTAATTTTTTTTTTGTAAAAATTGTGTATAATTTATGTTTAATTTATGTTTTTTCTGTGAGTGCTGCTTATATGATGCTGTGTGCCTGTGATGCTGCTGCAAATAAGTTCTTCATTGCATCTATGCATACATATACTTGAGCATATGACAATAAACTCGACTTTGACTTTGACCTTAATTATCAGAATATTTGTTGTTTGTTCTTTTTGTAACTTATCAATTCACCCTTTTCCACAAGATGTCAGTCCCCAAAAGCATCACCATTTATTTGTTCTGTCCTCCGGATAGCTGACAGTGGGATGTTTACGATGAGATAGATAACAAGGCTGTAAATCTGTCTCAGTCATACTAACCCGATGTTGATTACGTGACCTTCCTTCACTGTGGCGCTTTGTTCTGTGTTCCCCAACATCTCTTCCTTGCCAGCAGAGTACCCTCCCAAAAGCTGATGGGATAATTGACATTGCTCTGGCTGCTGCAGGTGACTGCTCTGCAGAGCACCTGTGATCAGTTTGCATGGGTGACCCTGAGCTTCCTGTGGCCTGCCACTTTAGTTCTCCATCTCACTCCTTCTCTAACCCATCTGTGTCTGTGGCCTCCGGCACTACTATAACAAGACCCTGCAAGCTGAAGGAATAGTATCTTCTTTCTGGGCAGGTTGCAGCCTTACAGACTCAAGACTGCATTCTCCAACTTCCAATAACTCACACTCTCTGTCTATATTAAAACTGTCTGTATCTGCGGTAAGTATTGGCTCAGTTTTCCTCACACTTCCTTGCCAACCTCTAACGGCCCCCATTATTAACTCATCCTCCCAGCAGCCCAGCCTCAAACTATAATGGACATTCCCTCTCTCCTATCCAATCTTCTTTCCACCTCTGTGTAATTTAAAACTTTTTTTTCTTTTATTTCTTCCCTTCCCATTTCTGAAGAAGGGTTTTCAACATGAAACATTAACTCTGTTTCTCTTCCCTGTCTGACTTGTTGAGTGTTTCCAGCATTTACTGTTTTTGTCCCAGTTTGTGCACAGTTAGCACTACCATAAGTATGGATTTGGGATTTTTATGCTGACATCAATTGGGTCATTGTAGCCATGGGAATGAAGAGTTCTGTGGCCCAGATAACTTTTTAAAATCTATTTTTGCAAAATTAGGGCAATATCTGAATGCTGTCCTGTGTGTATATTGGCATGAGCTGCAGTGATGACATATAAATTTCATTATTTGTATCATATTTAGTAAAAAAAAATTCTGGTAGCTTACTATCTTCACCAATGTTTAAAATGAAGCTCCATGAGTAATAAAAAGATATATAACAATGCAGCTAGCTAGAGAAATAGTTTACTGTGACATGAAAATGGAACTAATCTTTTCTTATTTAAGAAGTGTCAAGGACAAAGTAAACCAGATAGGTTACTGAAGCTCCTTGCATTATTTGCAGAGTGCAATAGTCAGACATCTGTCCTACTTTTACAAAATTGAAAAAAAGTTATTCTTCCAAATTGGAAAACATTTCAAGGACTCAGGATTTTAAACAAGAATAATTACTGAGTTGAATTGATATAGGCAAACATAATTCTGCTCCTATTTTCATTCAGTATCCTCAATGTAGTGAGTGTTCTGTCAAAAATTTACTGTTATCTTCAGGTCCTGTATCACAAGTACCTAATTCCTTAAGATATTATGCATTACTAGATTTTAAAAGCAAAGTAGGCATTATGGACTATTTATTGTATACCAGCAGATCATAGCAACCTGAAAGAGTTGCTATTTAGGAATGTAATGTCTGAAAATTACATTTGAATTGGCTGGAGAGTGTTCAGCCTCTTTTAACCCGTCCATTGGTTAAATCTTTTCTCATCTGCTTACAGGAGCAGCGACTTGTAGAGTTGGTTATCAGCAATTTAAATTCTGATTCTAAACTATGAAGTTGATCATAAACTTTGGCAAATGTTTTGTTAGGTTTGATAGTAATAATCTGAAAACTTTCCTAGCATTGAACTAGGTTGAATAAAGCAGAATGTTGGAAACATTGAATAAAGTTGTTTCCAGCCGTATTTTTCATTCTACCTTTGTTAGTTTATAGCTTTTTCTATTACTTTTGTTGTTTTTGTTTGTTTCTTTGTGGAGGTAATGTAGTGCTAAATATATTTATCTTACAAAGAGTTAATCTGGGTTCAATTCCCTACTATCACACTTTTCACTTGTCAGTTTGTCTCTAGTTTGACATTTAACTCTGAGTGAGATGTTGGTGAAATAAAGCATTACTCCAGGAATTTGAATGTGTGATCCAGGATAATAGTTCTTTGTGGTATTGTTGAGGTTCTGCAATGGTACCATGTTTCAGATGAATCATTAAACCAAAGCCCCACCTGCATCTTCATTGCACATAAAAGATCCAGTAGCACATTTCCAGAAGGTGTTCTCTGGTAGGTCGACCAAATGTATCTCTCAATCAATACTATGGAGTCCCATTGTATTTTCATTGCACAAGAACATAAATAAACAGGAACAGGAATGGACCACATGGCTCCTCATGTGGTCCATTCCTATTTGATGAGATCCTGGCTAAACTTCTCTTGATTCCTACAATCTATCAAGTCAGTCTTGAATATACTTAACAGAAGAGCACTCACAGCTCTCTAAGAAGAGGAATTCCACAAATTTACACAACTTATTAGGAAGAAATTTTCCTGATTTTAGTCCTACATATCAGACTTCTTATCCTGAGATTGTGCCCTCTACTTTTAGATTTTCCGATTATGTGCAGAAAAGCTCATGGGATCTACCTCCATTCTTTTAAACTCCAGAGAATATCAACTCAATTCACTGAACCTTTCCACATAGGACAGGCTGCTCATCCCAAGGATCACTCCAGTAAACCTTTGTTGCTTTGACTCCATGGTAGGTATATTCTTCCCGAAATAAAAATGACCAAAACCCACTAAAGTCCTCCATAAATGTAACAAGACTTCCTTGTTCTTGTCTATTTTCCATTAAGAGAGGAAGAATGGGGAATAAGTTTACTCTTTAAGATTATGAGAGGTTTTGATAGAGTGAATACAAGGGAAATGTGTCCATTTGTGGGGAAGAACATAACTGGAACCCATCATTTTCAACTAATCACCATGCAATCCAAATGAGAATTAAGATAAGGTATCTTTATTAATCACATGTACATCGAAACACACAGTGAAATTCATCTTTTTGCGTAGAGTGTTCTGGGGACGACCCACAAGTGTCGCCATGCTTCTGGCGCCAACATAGCATATACCCAAAACTTCCTAACCCGTACGTCTTTGGAATGTGGGGGGAAACCGGAGCACTCGGAGGAAACCCACTCTGACACGGAGAACGTATGAAGATGCTCCCTTATCCAAAGAATGGTGAGAATGTGGAACTTGCTTTTCCAGGGAGTGGTTGAAGCAAATGTAGTTTTCCAGGTTCATTTAAAGGGAGGCTGGACATGAAAATAGGAGAAAAAAAAGAATGAGAGTTTTGTTGAAAGTTTAGATGAGGACTGATTGATGGGAGAAGGCATGGGTGGAGCATCAATGGTTGAGTTGAGTCAAATGGCCTGTTTCTCTTCCTGTGTAATTCTTTTTAAAATTACACTTCAACCCTTTTTCAATATAACCCAATGTACCATTTGCTTTTTTAAATTTCTTCCTGAACCTGCATTCTCCCTCTGTGTTTCATGAATGAGGACCCACTTAGCACTTGCTTTCTGTTTGAAGATACCCATTTTTCTATTCTTCCTGCCAAAATGAATTCATATTGACCACATTTTACAACGTCTGTCACTTCCTTGCCTACTCATTTAGACTGTCTAAGTCCCTTTGGAACCTATTTGAGATCCTCTTCCCAGTTTACTTTCACACTCAGCATTACTCATAATTGAATGTCACTGTCCATTGATCCTTTGCCTAAAAAACTCTTCAACAAGCAGTTCCTTTATGAAACTTTACCCCAGAGAAGTTGGAAAGGTCATTCTTTATTTTGTGATAAAAGTATTGGGAAAATTACTTTTTTTCTCCTTTAGATTTGAGTAATGCACGGATGGGTTGCAGAATCACATTGAAATATGCTGGGATTTTTCATCATAAAACATTTGCAGGGAGTCGAACCATGGTAGCACTTTAATTGTAGGCAGAAGTGCTTGATGGGAGTTGTGGTTTTTCGAACATCAGATTAATAACTTTAATAAGACCATGAATTGAAAAATTTTGTCTCTTTGAAAGATATGGGTTTTTAACAGAAAATGCTTTTGGAAATTTTTAAACATGGAATACACAGTTCATGGAAATTTTTAAAGATTGCCATAAAATGGTATATAATTTTTTACTGAAAATATTTGAGATCTTAATTTCAGAAATGTTTGTAATATTATGAGTTTCTCAGACAGGAAGGAATTTGAAAAATGGTAACTTATTGATTCATCATATTTTTTGTACTGGTGACTCGTGATTAAAGCTTGGAACCATTAATGATTATTTTGATTCATGCTTATTTTTGCATGTTAACTAACTTACCTGTTTAGTTCTAATTTTTGCTGCTTCATGAATATGAAATATGACAAAAATCAATGCATGTACAAATGTATGCACATACAAAACGCACAAAAAATAACATTTTTGCTACATTAATGCAAATCTCCTTTGACACCCATCAGGTTAAACCAGAGGGAGGTATTAGTATGTGGAAGAAGAAAGGTACACTAGTTAAAGGTACACTAGTCATCGCTGAGAAATATTTTTTGCACATTTTTTATGGTCACTTTCAAAGTGGTATCACAGAAGCTTAGGGGCGAGTTTTAAGGGGCCCGTATTGTTTGGAGAATTTCTGTAGAAAGTGGATCATAGTGACAATTATTCTTAAACATTCTTAATTCTGGCACTAAATTATAATGTTATAACATTTGAATTCTGGACCTTTCAAGTTGTTAATCCTTATTCAATCAAACCATACAAAAAAAAATAATTCTAATTTCACCTGTATAAAGGGAAGAGCCACGTTGAGGTGGATACGTCCCCCAATCAGGAACACAAATCTCTCAGCAGCAGAATCGGAAGTAAAATATAGTATTAGTTTGGGAATCCTATTAATTAAAGTGACAATTCTTCATTTTGATTCTAAAAATGTAATCTATTTTGATTCATCTTAAGCACGTCCAGCTTCATTTTCAACTACTAGAAAGGTTACCGGCCGCTATGCAAAGAGTGAACAAAAAGCAAAGATGTTGCTTTCACCCAGGGCCAAGGTGAAATCCGCAAGTAGCCCTCACCCCCGCCCTCGCTGTTCGCCAGCACAACGTTCCATGGATTGGCAGAAGCGTGCAGTGCGCTTCGCGTCACGTGTCAATCACAGTGCGCACGGTGGCGCTTTTGCTCCAGTTGTATGTTACAGCTGGGGTTTCGGTGCATTGGGCGTACAAGAGACTTGGAGGTTTCCGAGTGTGGGTCCACGGTGCAGATGAAAAATAATGAATTGTATTTCCAAGGTTCTCGTGATACAAACCCAGACAATAAATGTAGTAACTGCATAATTAAAACCAAACGCATGAGGTGAGTGGAAGTTGTTGTATGCAATTGAGGATCAGTGGTTCTGAGGAGTAGCAATTACCGTAGGGCTTCTGATTGCAGGGTTAGATATTGCATATTCTAATACTGGACCGTATACTATCTGCTTATCGTTCACACTGTTTTAGTAGATTTAAAATTTGCATTTGGAAATTACGCTGAGATTGCATGGCTTGGATTGCCCTGCTACATGGGACGCTGTAAATTTGGTGAAAATAGCTCATTCTGTCATAAGACTTTAGTTGACTTCAGCTTTACCATGGCAACATAGCTGTAAGACAGTACACTACGTGACCTTGCTTCAAGGGAGAATTTGGACAGGAATTCGATACGATGACCTCATCTGAGTTGCGAGTAAATATTTGAAATAATTAAAATTGCAATCTGTTTTATAGCAAAGTGAAATTTTCAATTTGTTGTGTACTGAAACTAATGAATGCTTCTAGTATTTGGAGAATGTTGTAAATTTACTTATTTTGAAATGTCATAACTATAAACAGTGCCTTTCCATTGATTTGAAGGCTGTTTCAATTTTAACTTGTACTAGTCATTCACATTATACACGGGGAATCAAAACTGTAGTGTTCCGTTGCATTAGAAGGCTGGTGATAACATCAGCTATTTTGTCCAATTTGTATATTTATCTTGACTTATTATGTTCTCTGTTAGAATCTAAACTGCAGCTTAAAGGAGGGTGCCACCTTTGTTTTTAGGCAGTCTCTTGGCATTGAGGTTAACTTGCTTCCACTTCAGTTCTGTGGGTTCTGAGATGCTATAAAGTCCTATGATGCATCTCCAGACGCTGCTACATGTGGGCTAAGTGATGCTTAATGGGCTGGGTGGGTGGACAGTTTGGGATGTTGTGTGCTTCTTCCTCTGTTTGTGAATGGCCTCAGCAAGGTACTGTTCAGAGAAATGAGGTGCTCAGTGCCTTTCTAGATACTCCTCTGCTATTTTGAGTGGTCAAGGGCCAGGAATTCCTCTAAGAGGGTGATGACATTACATTTATTACAAGGTGATTTTGAGCACATCTCTGAAGTGTTTGTCTTCCTGATAACTTCTTCCCTTGATGGAACTCAGAGTAGGAAGTCTGGTGCCAGGTGTGTGGAAAGTATGACCCAGCCACAGAGCCTTGATGTTGTCCTAGGAGAGGATGCTGAAAACTATTCTTTTATGCTGCTAGTCAATTTGGAGGGTTATGCAAAGACAGTTGTGGTGGTACTTCTCCAGTGGTTGAAGGTGACTGCTGTGGGCTGCACTTTGAAGTGTGTATAAGGGCAGAGATCTCTGCTATTTGGTGGAGTACGAGCTTGTTACTGGGTTTGAGGTTTTGGTCTTTGAATATTTTATTACTCAGTTGGGCAAAGCCAATGCTGACACACGTGGCGGTGGTGGATTTCAGCACTGATGTCTGCCATCAGTGAGTGATGACTTGTCTTGTACTGGAAATAGTCCACAGTTTTTCCAGACTTGATTAGCAGGGTTGGTGGTATGATGTTGTGCAGAAAGGGCAAGTTCATAGGGTACATTTGTTTACCAAATGTTTAGTGTAAGGGCCATCTTCTCAAACTTCATGGAGGACTCAGTGCTGGCTTGGATGTCTGTCTCTGAGTGCACTTATGCAAGCATCGTCTGTGTACAGTAATTTGATGCCCATGTTTGGGGCTGTTAAATTACAAAATCCTTAAAAGGGTACAATTACAACATGTTCATGTTAGCATCAGTACGGATATGGAAATATGTAAAGCTGACTGAAAGTTTTTTTGGATGCACGATTGATTTCAGAAATTTTTGAATACTGACTTTTTCACCATACATGAGATTAATAAGATACTTGTTCATTAAAAATAAACCTGTAATGTATTTGCACATTGAAAATTCAGTATGATTTAAATCATAAAGATCATCTTCCTTCCTACTCTTACTCGCATTGACACATCTTTCAGGGTCCATAAATCATGCCTTCATTTGTTTTGCGATAGATGGGCAATACTCTGAACACCTAATTAGATTTACTATTTTATAACAATGACCAACTACATTTTTAAAAAGCATTTCATTTGCTAAAATGTACTCAGTGATGTCTTTTCTTTTTCTTTATTAGCTGAGGGAACATGGGAAATTGTGGATATTATAATTTTCTGTGCCAACCTGGAGATCTAATCAACGATTGTGTTCTTGCTTGGGACTAAACCTGGTCAAAGTGAAAGTGCCATTTGGAAAAATCCTTGGGGTTTGAATCTGAACTTGGATCTTCCATTTTCTGATGGAGCCCATCAAAGGTGATTCCTGCATTACGAGTGTTTGCATTATGGAAATTTGCCCTTAAAGAATTCACAAATCACTAACTAGAAATTTGAGATGTGGAAATAAAATTTGCTCTTACAGAATTTATGTGGGAATAAATAAACACAAAATGTGAAAGAAACAACAACTTTAGTCAATTTTTATTATAAGTCACTCAAAATTGCTGGGTAGTAAGATTTGGATATGATGTCATTGGGTCGATTGGGTTGGAAGTCACAGCCAAGTCCTTCCTTTTGTTGCATCCTCTTCAATCCAAGGACATATGAACAGACCTCGGAGTGCAGTGCTGCGCAGTCCTCATCTGCAAGACCTTTTCTCTGACGCGCTGCATTGTGGGGAGCCGCAGTAGCCGTGGCTGGCTTCTTGAAATAATTTCTCAGCCTTTACTCCACTTCCACTAAGTCACCTGCGCTTTAACCATTAACCCCTGAACTCCTCCTACACCTCCTTTCTCCCATGAACCCCGATCCTTGAATCCCATCCCTTTCTCTGATATCCTCACTTCAACCCTCTCTTAATCCACAAGCTTTGTGCATCAGAGAAAATGCCTTGCAGATGAAGAGTGTGGCAGCGCTGCACTCTGAGAAGTCTGTTGACATGTCCTTGGACTGTAGAGAGCATGGCAAAGGAGGGACACGGCTGTGACTGCCAAACCAATCGACATGGTGACGTCGTATCCAAATCTTATTGCCCCACATTGAGTGACTAATCAAAGACCCCACCCACCCGGGACATTCTCTCTTCTCTCCTCTTCCATCAGGTAGAAGATACAGGAGCCTGAGGGCACGTACCACCAGACTTAAGGACAGCTTCTACCCCACAGTGATAAGACTATTGAACAGTTCCCTTATACAATGAGATGGACTATGACCTATGACCTCACGATCTACCTTGTTGTGACCTTGCACCTTATTGCACTGCACTTTCTCTGTAGCTGTGACACTTTGTACTGTTATTGTTTTTTTTACCTGTACTACATCAACGCACTCTGTACCAACTCAATGTAACTGCACTGTGTAATGAATTGACCTGTAAGGATCGGTTTGTAAGACAAGTTTTTCACTGTACCTCGGTACAAGTGACAATAATATACCAATACCAATACTAAATGTTTGTTTATTTTGCACAAGCCTTACCCATCCACCAAATCTAATGTTGGCCTCAGCTGTTAAATAACAGAAGTGGGTCACTTTTTCATCGCTGATAAGATGGCTTGATTTGTGAGGAAAAATATCCCATAGAATCACATCTGTGCTGATAACATTGGATTCAATGGGTAAAGGGGGTTCATGTTACAGAAAATTGTGATACAGACAATTTTCTAGGAATGCAATTGCTTCTTAATGCAGGAGAAAGATACAATTTTATTCAGAATTGATAGTTGGAGGAGCAGGATTAGCAGGATGGAGTGTCCAAATTGTTGCGAGGTGACTAGTCGATTTCCTGAAACAGGTGTATGTATGGAATCAAAAATATGCTTCAAGTGGAATGGTTTTAGACAGCAGGGTAATAATTGGGCCAGGTATGCATGTGTGATTCAGTTCCCATTTTAAAATGTACATTTGTCATTTTTATGTTTAGAATGGATGCAGTCTATGTAAGCATGCCATATTGTAATGACGTTAGTGCTACTATCGCTCATTACATAATTTTTAATGTGTTAGAGATGACTTGTACCATTATTAATGTGAATTTTGGGTTCTGGAGCATTGATGTGACTTCCATCTTCTGTAATGGGTTTAACTGTTTGTACCAAGGGGTTTAAATGTGTGCTGATGTCAATTTGGGGGCTCCTTACAGAGTGAAGTTTCTGTAGGTTGGCAGTTGATTGAAAATCCTGAGCTCCAGCTCTTGCAGAAAGGACAGATTATGTAAGGCTTGTTTTCATTAGTATTCTTTTGCAACTTTTAAACAATGGTATGTTCTGAATGGAAGATATTTTTGTATCTAGGTGTTGATAGTTGTGAGTGTTTTAAAGGGTCTGTATATTCAACCAACACTAATTCTGGACTTTTTTCAGTCCCAGATTATAAAAAGAGTGTAGATTGCTAATCTGTGAAGACAATTTGTTCACAGAACCTCAAACTGAATGATTCTTTGCTAAATTTCTGGCTCAATGCTGAGCAGACGGATGGGTGGCTTGGGAGGTGATGTGCTCCTTTTGCCATTTGTAGTGGAATTTTGAACACTATTGATACATGGACTTGTTCTCAATGGCAACTCAAATGCTTCCTTTGCAGTTTGAGCTGTAATTGGTCAGGGATTCTAAAAAGTTGGTGTGATGGAGCACTTTTCAAAGGGGATTTTGAGAACATTCTTGAAACTCTGTGCATCTGGTAATCTTTTGCTGTGACAGGAGTCACAATAAAGTGTTTGTTTTGGGAGTCTGATGTTAGACATGTGAACAATAATTTGCTATATGCCTGTCAATGTTGGGAATCTTTAATGTTAAATCTGTGTACTCTAGTTTCCAATTGTTATTCCTTTGGAAACATATTATGAATTAAATGCTTCATGATTTCAAACAACTCTAGCCTTCTCAGCCCTATTGATTCAGTACTTGAACTGGTGTGAAACTGGCCTTCAATAAACCTCCTGTGGGTGTGAAGCTAGTCTTCAGAATTAACGGGAAGATGTTCAACCTGCAGTGACTGCACTTCAGAACCAAGGTCACCTGAACTTCTGTCATGTTTGTGCAAGCTGGGAGGCTGAGTTCCAAGACATCAGCAACTCGTTACCAAAGCATTTGAAAAGATGGGCCTTGTACTCAATGTCCACAGGACAAAGGTCCTCTACCAATCTGCCCCCACTGCACAACTCTGGCCCTCGACAATAAAGGTTCATACGATATTCTGGAAAACATGGACCTCTTCCATTTCTCAGGAGTCACCTCTTGGTGAAAAAAGACAACGATGATGAAATTCACACCACATTTCATGCACCAGTATGGCCTTTGAGGGAATGGATAGTTGAAGGTCATGACCTCAGACCTGGCATAAAACTCATGGTTTTCTGGGCAGCTGTGATCTCTACCTTCCCATGTGCTTCTAAGACTTGCCGCAACCACCATTGTCAAGATAGTGTTGTGAATTTTTAATCTTCAGCCTGGAAGAAGCCAGATACTTGAGGGATTTGACACTGCTCATTTAACTATTCACTACTGGATGATATCACCATAGAGCCATAGAGCTATACAGTACGTAAATGGGCCCTTCAGCCTAACTTGTCCATGCCGACTGAGCTGGTCCCATTTGCATGCGAATGGTCCATATCCACTAAACCTTTCCTATCCATGTACCTGTCAAGGTACTCAGTTTAATCAGACCTGACAGCATTTCTTTATGCTTTTCCAGCAACCAATCTTGAGAGAGAGCATACAGCTTTATGATGATTGCAGACTTCTCTGCGGTACCATTGTTGCTTTGTGTGCATGGGAGCGGGGGCATCGAATTTCAACTTATGTTCTATACTGGAAATGAAGATGGGTCCTTGCCTTGTACTTTGAGTGCAGCCATTTTGTTTTCAGTTTGTGCATTAAAGGATGGCTACTGGATGACCAGGGCCAGGTATCGACAGGACCAATTTGCCATGAACGACAGATATCCATCCTGACTAGCAAGGTGTCATGAGCAGGGGTATTGGTGTACAATCCCCTTGCTCTTTTTGGGGGGAGAGGGAAAGAGGCCTGAAGCTTCATATTGAGGAAGTCAAATGATATGTGTGCTTTAATGGAAAAGAGTTTGGAGACCAAGATTAAGGAAGTCTTCCTGCATCTGAAGAGCTTTGGTGAAACTTCACCTGAAGTACTGGGTTTTTGTTTCCTTGTCTCCAAGGCAGTGCAAAAAATAATTTTACTTAATTAGTGTGATTAGAAGAGCTGTCTGAGGAGAGAGGGAGTGAAAGGGTCTATACTCTCTGGAGTTGAGAAGAATGGGAGCTAATTTTGTTGAAATATTAAAAAAAACTCTGTAGTGGCTTGAATGGGTAGATGCTAACAATTTATTTCTCATCACAAAAAGAGAAAGGGCTGATAGCACTCAACGAGTCAAACAGCATCAGTGGAGAGAGAAAGAGAGTCAACATTTCGGGTCAAAAACCCTTCATCAAAACTTGAAAAGTAGATGATTAAACTACTTAAGCTGCAGAGACAGGAAGATTGACGATAATATCATGGATGTCTGTAGTAGGGTGCAGACCGAAGTTTTTAAGGTAACTGTGCTTAACAAACCAGCAACTAGTGACAGAAGAGAAAAAAAGAAACCAGTTGAAATAGAAAGTTACAGCCATATTCTGTGGCAGTAAAGGAGAAAATGAGGCAGTTACCTGAAGTTATTAATTAAATCCTGAGGACTTCAGTGTTTCCAAATGGAAAATGGGGTGCTTTCCTCAAGCTTACTTTAAGCATCAATGTAGCAGTGTAGGAAGCTGAAGACAAGGTCAGAGTGGAAATGGGAAAGAAAATGAAAATGACAGGTGCCTGGAAACTTTGGTTTGGATGGAGGTGTTCTGCAAAGCAATCACCCAATCTGCATTTGGTCCCAGGTGAAGCAGCAATTCACTTGCATTTCTTTCAATTTAGCATACTGCATTTGGTGTTTACGATGTTGTCCCCTCTACAATGCAGAATACTGAGTCTGCAAGGGAGACCTTAAGCTTCAAGTCTCCTGTCACTCTAATTCTCCATCCCACTCCCTCTCTCTGCCTTTGGTCACCCGTATTGTTCCCACAATGCACTTCGCCTTTCATCTGAGAGCATTACAGCCCTTGGGACCCAACCTTGAACTAAACAATTTTGGATAATCAGTTTTTTTATTTTCTCTCTCTTGCTCCATAGATGTGGTTATAACTTTTCTTCTTCAGTTTGTTTTTTCTCTTTCTTTCTTCACCAGCTGCTTACTTTTAAGGTAATTGTTATTGTGACATCTTTGGTCTGCACTGGATCACAAACATCACCTCTATTCATTCCACCCCTCTCCCTCTCTGTAATTTAAAACATACTTTGGGGCGGAAACACAGAGAGTATTCAACAGGATGTTGCCTGGGATGGAACATTTCATTTATGAGGATAGACTAGCAGTACTGGGTTTGTTTTCCTGTCAGTGGAGGAGGCTGAGGGAAGATCTGATCAAGGTACATAAAATTATAAGGAGCATAAGTAGGATAGATAATACAAAACATTTCCCCATAGCAGAAATTTTTAAAATTGGAAAGCATTGTCTAAAGTAAAACGTAGGTTTGTTTAAAATCCAGAACGCATTGCCTGAGGAGGTGTTGGAGGTAGAGACTCACAACTTTTAAGAAGTATCTGGGTTTAAAATCTAGGTATCTGACCATTAGAATCACCAAGGCATAGAAGGCCACAGGCCATTTGCAGGAAAATGGGATTAGTATGAATGGTTACTTGATGGTTACAATATGAACATAATGGGTGGAAGGGCCTGTTTCTGTGCTGATTTTGAAACTGCTTTAAGAAGAATGACCAGGAGATCCTAGAACTAATTAATAGTAAATACAGAAGTTCTTGAACTGAGAACACCGTGTTTCGAGGAAAGTGCAGATATAAAAATTACTTCAGTTTCTTACTGATAGTCACATAGTGAACTTTGCCCATTTAATGCACTGCGACGGCCACTTTCATACTGGTGTGTACTGCCAGCCTGTACCTGGTTACTTTCACCTTTTGATCTGAAGGCCGAAGTCTGATTTTAAAAAAAAATATGATCCAAAAAAAAATGAAGTGGTGGGTGGAAGAACTACAAGAAACCAGCAACCTGCTGATGACCAGGATTTGTATGGATCCCTTGCCATCTACAGTCTAAACATTGAGGTACCCATTCTGCTGAGAATCAGGATGGAGAAGAGTTTATTAATAGTAAAGAGTCAGCCAGCACTGACTGAAAGGAGAACTTTGAAAATCTCCTCAACCATGACTTTCTCTTTGAGAATATGAGACTTCATTGTATAATACCCCAGTCGAGTAAAAAGTTGAAAGTCCATCAAATAACAAGGCATCTGGAGCAGATGAATGCCCTGCTGAAATATTGAAACCTGACTGAGGGTTACTTCAGGCACAAATTAATGACTTTGTCTGGAAAGAAGAGAGCTGACCAGGGATGTCAGAGATGCCATAATATTGACCACCTTTAAGAAAGGAGATGAGTCTGATCGCAGCATTTACTGAGGAGTATCTCTGCTCTTAGCCACATGGAAAGTCATTGCAAGAGTCCTCCTCCTCCTGTCAGTGGCCAAAAAGCACCTCCTTAGAGTCATAATGCAGACTCATCCCATTGAGGTACAAAGAGTGTGATCTTCCCCATATGACAATTTAGAGGAAACATAAAAAGTGGCATCGACCATAGTATGTGCCCTTCTACTGCATCTCCCCTCCAACAACTTCCTGGAGTGGATGAAGCTACAGGATGAACAGAAAATTGTCTTGCCTTCATTTTCACTCCAGAACCAGGATAGTTCCTTTCATTTACATTGTGGATTTGCACACATTTATAGACTGAGCTCCATGTCATTGTTGACTTTCTTTTGATGCAGAATATCAAATATGGATGCTTTACACCATCCCTCATGCCCCTGCAACAAATAAAGGTTCGTGGTGAGACCTTGAAAACTTTTATTTCTGTACCTTTGGAGCCACCTCTCAGTGAGGGTAGATATCAGTAACAAAATTCAGCATTATCTCCAGTGCACTGGCATGGTATTTGACCGACTGTAGGATAAAATATACAGAGATCAAAACCTCAAACCTGGCACCAAGCTTGTGGTTTGCTAAGGAACAGTACTCTCTACCCTCGTGTATGCAGTGGAGATGAGTACAAATTAGAGTTGGCACCTAGAAGCACTGGGGGGAAAAAACTACTGCATTCTGTGGAAAATCGACTGGACAGGATGAGCGAACAAGTGACAGTGACCTCTCCCAATCCAACAGTCCCATCACTGAGGGTCTGATCATACTCAACAACTTCCAGTTGGCAGGCAACATTATCCACATACCCATCACCAAACTGCTGAAACAGGCACTGTGTCCTCCTGGAAATCCCTTCCCTTGATGGAGCTCAAGAGTAAATAATTCAAGGATGTTATCAAAGTCATCATGGGTGAGAAAAATGGCAATATTCCATCTGACTCACCGGAATCCCTGGCCTTGGCCTATTACCACTCGATTTGGAGAAGCAGTATCTGGAAAAGGACAGAGTGCCTTGAGTCTCTGCAGTGAGAGCACACGGAGGGCATGTGCATAGTGGAAGGAGCATAGAATATCCATATAACCCACCCACCTTCCCATGCCAACTACCATACACCCAACCTGTTGGAGCATCCGTGGATCTTGCATGGGTCTTCTTGGCCATGGTACAACTCAGAAGCTGAAGTGAAAGTAAGCCATCCTTGACCCTGAGGGGCTGCCTAAGAAAGTGGTGTGATTTAGATGTGACAAAATGCCATTTCCTGTATCCTACATTGAGCATCCCATGAGATCTGCTGGTTTTGCATGTAACTGTCACAAACCAGCAACAAAAGAAACACACTGAGCATGATTCAGTGTTAAAAACTATTTTATTAATCACTACTTATGATAATACGTAAAATAAAAATAAAAATGTTAGTATGTTAGAATTCAAAAATGTTAAACCTCGAACGTTAACCCCAAAACTAAACTCGTCGTGTGTGTGTGTGTGTGACAAAGTCCAAAACTCCCAGTTCCTGAATGGTTCTTAAAGTTCAGTTCCGCAAGCCATAAGGTGAAACATGAGCAAGGGCTTCTTCAACAACCACCGTTGTCTGAAGATAAGATGTAGATGTAGAAAAACATAGAGAGAGTACATACGAAATCCAAATGTTCCACGATGGAACCCAAACGACACTTCAGTGTTTACTCGGTAGTGACTTCCTCACCCCGAAAAGCATCCGAACCGTGGTCGTCCACACACAAATACCTGTTTCCTTCTACAGGTCAGCAACAAAGTGAACTCCACCGGATTACTTCCAACTTCCATACATGGATTTCAGTGGCAAACACAGTTATTGTTTCTCATCCATCGATAGAGAAAACAAGCAGGCTGGTGTCTCTCTCCCTTCTCTCTCTCTCTCTCCTCCTTCTTCTTCTAACCTCTTCAACAACGTCATTACGTCCTTTATCTTCTATTGACGTAAGCACGCCCCACACACACATACACACACTCTCTATCTTAAAGGGACTTTCACTGAGTCCGTAACAGTAACCAACAGAGATTAATGTTGGTATTTACTTACTGTTTCTAGTCACTTAAAAATGATTATGTTTGCAATCTCAACCCATGTGTCACTTAAATAAATGACTTTTAATTTCCTTACTGTAAAACATTTTGTCAGTTTTGTATCTTAAAGTTGTACTCCAGAAGTACAAATTCATGGAGAATGAAATGTTGATAACAGAAACAATGTTAATACATAAGTGAAACACCTAATAAATGGCATTTAAGAGATGCATGTATCGTCTAAGAATTAAAGTATGAAAGAAAGTGAACTGTATGTTCTCCTCCTCACACTGTTATTCCTACACAGTACCTTTTTTCTTATTCATACTTGATTCTTGTTATGTGCTACAACTGATTTATCTTTCTGTTCTGAAATAAATAGCGGAAATTTTGTGATACCCTGGTAGGTCTTTTTGAAAACCCATTGGGAAAACTGGGGTAGTGATAGATTAGCATAGTTGGTTCAGCATATCATCGTGGGCCAAAGGGCCTGTTCCTGTGCTGCCCTGTTCTATGAATGGGGGAAACAAAAGTGGTGCTTTATTTGAGCAGTACATCATTGGCATAAATTGAATTTAACATTTGCATATGTACATCTGTGCTCTGAGTACAGTAAAACTCTGATAATCCATTGTCCAAATATTCAGAAATCCTGATGGTTTAGCAACTGGCTCACTGGTTGATGTTTGGCATATTCCCTGTCCTCTCACTGGGGTCCTGGTTCCTGTGCTCTCTTTAAATTCACCTGGTTCTGTTGGCTGCACTCCCTTGAAACTTGGGTTATACTTCCCTTGCTCCCTTTAAACTCTTTAAAGAGGGTTCACTGGAAAATTTATTATTTTACCATGTAGCAATGGTGAATGTGTTGGTACATTCCAGCAGTCTGGGGAAAAACTGCTATTCCACACCATCAAAGTCCCGAACATGTTGGATTAATGGAGTTTGTGTGCACTTGTGCAAGTCTTTCTCCATTTCTTTTGGCCTGAGGTTCCTTCAACTGTTTTTTAAATGCTGTTCGTCAGATCCTAACAGGCAGTCTCTAATATTTGTTTAAAGTACATAAATAGTGCAATACATGACAGAATCCATGTTGCCTTCATTTCTGTACATAACTACTTTCACAAACTGATTTGGTTTGCTTTCTTGGGCAGGGCACAGGAAGATGGAAATGAGAGATGTTATAGTCAGCATTTCCAGGTTGATAGTTTGTAGTGTTCTGTGAAAATCAATCATTTGTGGCTTTCTTTCATTAGGTTTAGTTGGAAATGATTTATATTTCTCATATACAAATAGCCAATACTCTATATGACCTTGGTTGAATTTATTAGTTTCTGTAGAGTAGGCTAAATCATTCTAGACTTTGAAAATTCTCCTTGTACTTTTTGACTTTGTCTCCACCATCACAAATCTGCAGAAAAAATTGTAAGAGAAATGGAAAGCCTCAGCAGTTGGCCCTGGAGAGAGGGTAGAGGGTAACAAAGATTGCCATCCTGAGAATCTTTATGTATGATAGACTTGCTACTTTGAAGTTTTCTTGCTTTAGTGGTGGAAAATGAAACTCTGTGATGGTCCAATTTGTATAAAGGAACGGATATATTGCAGATCAATGTTTGGAGTTAAAAACACACTGCTGGGGAACTCAGCAGGTTAAGCAGCATCTGTGGAGGCAGAGATGGTCAACATTTTGGGTTGAGATCCTGCATCAGGACCGAGAGTGAAGAGGGGAGATGGCCAGTATATAGAAGTAAGAGGGAGGGGTGAGGCCGGGGCTGGCAGGTGATGGGTGGAACCAAGTGAGGAAGTGGGAGAGGGAGAGAGCAAGGGATGGAGTTGAGAGACAGTGGCAGGTAGGTGATGGATAGAAACAGATGAGGGGAGAGGAAAAATAGTGGGGGGGTGGAGGTTGGCAGATGGAGCCAGGTTGGGGGGTGTTAGAGTTAGAGGCTGGAAGGTGATAAGTGGAAACACACCTCCTCCTCCCTCACCACCATCCAGGAACCCAAAGAACCCTTCCAGATCAGACAAAGATTCACCTCCTTCTACCTTGCCCACTGCATTTGGTGTTCTCAGTGTGGCCTCCTCTACATTGGTGAGACCAAGTGTAAGACAAAGTGACAGTTTTGTGGAATACCTATGCTCGGTCCACAATGGCCATCCTGACCTCCTGGTTGTATGTCGTTACAACTCCCCTTTCCATTCCCACCACTGACCTGTCATTCTTCAGCCTCTCCACTGCCAGGGGGAGGCCAAACACAAACTAGAAGGACAGCACCTTCATGTTCCACCTGGATGATCTACAACCCAATGGTATGAACCTTGAGTTTTCCAATTTCAGGTAAACCACATTCCCTTGTCTCGTTCTGCTTATCACCTTCCTTATCTAATTCCAGCATCTGTAGCCTCTTGTGTTTCAACTTATCACCTTCCAGCCTTTGTCTCTACCACCACCCTCCTCTCCTCACCCGACTCCATCTTCTCTCGTCATGTGTGTCTCTACCTATCAGCCACCATCTCCCAACTCCACCCTTTGCCCTCTGCCTCCCACATCCAGCTCCGTCTGCTCATCTCCCTACTCACCTGGTTCCAACTATTACCTGCCAGCCCCTGCCTTACCCCTGTCTCTTGTCTCTTTTGTACTGACTATTTCTCCTTTACACTCTCAGTCCTGATGCAGGGTCTCAACCCGAAATGTCATCTGCCTCCACAGATGTGGCTTGCCCTGCTGAGTTCTTCCAACAGATTGTTTTTTGCTCCAGAATTCCAGCACCTGTAGTCTCTTGTGTCTCAATGTTTGGAGTTAATGGGGTGAAAATGGGAACTGGAGTGAATGGAAAAATTTATACTCTTCCAAAAGGATATTTGACCAAAGGAAAAGAATTCCACTATAGTTTTTATTGGGGTGGAAGAACTGAGAGAGATTTGGCATGGTTTAATCTTGGAAATCTCCCGAACTCTAAATGAGCTACATAAAGCTATCTCTGACCTGGGATGGGTTATTGGTAACTATAACACTGTTTAATTTATAAGTAATTTCGAACAAAAATAGCAAATTGAATTTATATACTGTAGCACATTTTTAAATTTTGCAAAACGTCTCCATGTCCGTCTCCAGAGTGATGTTTGGGAACAGAGTCCAAAGGTGATATTAAACAAAGTCTTTCTGAAAGAGAAATGTTTTAAGAAGCATCTTGAAGAAAGAATGAAAGGTGGAGAGGTTGAGAAAGGAATTCCAGAGTAGGTGCATTGGCAGCTCACAGCATGGCTGCATGGAGGTTAAATTTGGGGATCACAAGGAGGAGCTTGCATATCTCAAGGTGGCAAGGGTGGGAGGAAGGGGAGATTGGAATAGGGAGGGATGAAGCCGTGGAGGGATTTGAAAACAAGGTTGTGAATTTTGAAATGGAGGTTTGCATAGTCATGAGTCATCGTAGGTTAGTGATCATGGGGATGATCATGTGCAGGATCAGGCAAGGGCTGTGGAGTTTTGCATGATGTCAAATTAAAGGAGTAGATTGGAGGATAGCTATAGGTGCACTGGAATAGTCAAATACTGTTAACAAAGGCAGAGTCAGATAATGTCAGCAAATAGGCAGTCTTCATGATGGTTAGGATGTGGTCCATAGCCCATCTGAAGGACGATAATCCCAGGATTGTGAGCAGTCTAGTTCACTTTTGAGCAGATATCCAAGTGAACAGTGGGAGTTGGTGCCCGGGGAATGCAATAATGCTCAGGGAATATTGTTTGTGATAAAGAATAAAATGGTGGCTTTGCTTATGCTGAGAGTTAGATGGTGGGAATTACTGATAACCATGTGCTGTGTGTCAGTTAAATGGTCTTTAAAGAAGGAGGGTTCTAATGAGATGGGGTTGTAAATTAGAGCTGGCTGTTTTCAGTGCCAACTTGTATCCATGATGTTGAATTGGTTGCTGATTTTTTTTAACATATATTATTTTCAAGATAACTGCAGAAGGATTCCACTCTCACCTTTCTGAGGCCAATGCTTGTTTTTCAACCAAGTATATCCACAAATCTGCTCTAGAAAATCTGCTGGTCGCACGGTAGCATAGCGGTTAGCTTAATGCTATTACAGTGCCAGCAACCTGGGTTCAATTCCCGCTGCTGCCTGTAAGGAGTTTGTACATTCTCCCTGTGTCTGTGTGGGTTTCCTCCGGGTGCTCTGGTTTCCTCCCACATTCCAAAGACATACAGGTTAGGAGCTGTGGGCATGTTATGTTAGTGCCGGAAGAATGGTGACACTTGTGGGCTGCCCCCAGCACATTCTTAGTAACACAAAAAGATGTATTTCACTATGTGTATTGATGTGCATGTGACTAATAAATAAATATCTTATCTATTTTAGCATCAGAATTACTGCAAATCCATGTTTGGTTGAATGTAATCTACTTTAAACAATAAATTTATAGATTAGTCTTCATTTGTGAGAGATCCTGTAATCTGATCTCTAGGCCACTGAAACTATAAAGTAAATTCAACACCTTATTTGAAAGACAAATCTATTTGCTTAGATAAGACAAAGAGGATACTTTCATGAAATGCTGATATGACTTAATAAATTTGACGGTGTCAGCATTTCCAGGCTGCTTTATAACAGTGTTCTATGAAAACCTATCAATTTTATACTTCCATTAGGCTGAATTGACAACAATTAATCTCATACAAATGCACAATATTGTAATGAGCTTTAATTTTAAAAGCAAAAAATTTGCAGATCTCAGAAATCTGAAATAAAAACAGGAAATGCTAGAGATGATGTATCCCAGAAAAAAATCTATGGAGCAACAGTGGTAAAGTTTCTGCTCAGTGACCAGACAGAATATTGAGTTCTACCTGAGAGCTGGTCTCAAACTACACAGTCCTGGAAATTCCTTTGTGTTCCTCTGTGAGAATGATGCACAAACACAGGAAGGCTGTTGGGAGTATTACAATAATATCAATCAAAGTGCAATGCACATTTGACATCTCTATAACAAAATTGTATTGCAAATACGTGCTCTGCAAATGACATTGCGCCCAATTGTCAGAGCCAGCTTTCACTAGGGAACGAAGTCCTCCTCCTGCATAAGTGGCAAGAGGTGTCCTGGTATATGGGATGTCTTAAACTTTATCAGTGGGGTAGGGCACTCTGTGACCGGGATTTCCGAAACAAAAATGGAAAATGCTGGTAATTCAGAGTTGACGTTTCCAGTCGAGGACCCTTCATCGGAACTGGAAAGGTGGAATGACAAGTATGTTTTAAGTTGCAAAGAGGGGAAGGTACGGATAAGAGAGGGAATATATTTTAAAAACCGGCAGGTAGGGACAGAGGAGAAAAATTAAACAAAGGTACGGCCATGTTCATGGAAAGACAATAAAAGAGATTACCTGAAATTGTTAAATTGAACATCAGTTTCCAGAAGGATGATAAGCTGCTGTCTCTTCAGCTTGCATTGTGCATTGTTGGAGAATTTAGGACTAAGAAGACAGGTTAGAGAGGAAGTGGGATGAAGTATTAAGGTGATAGGAGGCTGGAAGCTCGGTGTCACCCTTGCATCTAAGTGGCCACTCTGTCTGTATTTGGTTTCTCCAATGCAGAGGAAACTACACTGTGAGCACCAGATGCAGTATACCATATTGGATGATGTGCAAGTGGAGTGCTACTTTACCAGGAAAGACTGTTTGGGTCCCTGCAAGGGACAAGACAAAAGGGCAGGTATTTGCATCTTTGCTGGTTGCATGGGAAAGTGCTGCAAGAAGGGAAGTGATCAGTGGATACGAAAGGGTGGACTGGGGACTTGCAGAGGGAATGATTCCTTTGGAATTCTGAAAAGGGAGGGAAAGATGTGTCTGGTTGGGGAATCCCATCAGAGATTGCAGAAATTACAGAGAATGATCCATTGATTTGTAGAAGCTGAGGACTTTGGAAAACCCTATTCTTATTCTGGTTGAATTGAGAGGAAGTGAGAGCAAAAGTGTGGGAAATCGAGGAGTCCTGGTTGAAGGCACCCAGAAGGAATGTTTGGAGCTCTGGGCAGGAAGAGGTGGAAGGGCATGTGTTTCATCTCCTGTGGTAGTGTGGGAAGGAGAATAGAAATTTGGTGGAGATGGAGGAGTGAATCAGAGTCCTGGTCCTCTTGGAATAATGAAAGGATTAGGGGCAGGGAAGGTAAAGTGTGCTTGGTGGTGATAGCATGTTCAAAGTGCTGGAAATTTAAGTTTGATGTGTTGAATGTGGAGGCTGGTGATTAGAGGTGTTAAACCAGAGCAAATAGAAATGAGTAAAATAACAAAATGTATCTGCAAAATCCTTTTAACTGTCATTAGTATTTAAAAATGTTTTTGTTGAGTGTAGGAAAATTACCCGAGTATTTACCTCATTCAACATGATCACGCAATTGCTTTCTCTGCATGTGAAACATTATCTTCTGGAGATCTCATTCCTCTCTGTCTCCTGGACTTGAGTTCATGGTATTTTAATAGATTTACAATTCCAGGAAAGCATTATTTTTATTCTGAGGATCTGAAGTCACCAAATGTAGCTTAAAGCTGCTTTGCTTTAATCTGTCCAGTGCTATGTGTCTTGGATTAGTTGAAAATGATTTCACTTGGCATTTCTGCAAGAGCAGGAGCTGGTGGGTTAAATGCAGGTGCCAATCTAGAAATAACTTTTAAATAGCAATAACAATCAATTAGTAATAATTAGTAATATACCTCAAAATTCCCTTATTATAGCACATTGTAGTCTTGAAAGAACAGGCTCATATATATGCCTTACATGATGGTCATTATATTGTAAAAGGCACTGGCCTATGAGCTACAATTTCTCATCAACATTCGCCCCACCTCCCCCCACCCCCCACCCGCGCCACCAACTGCTCTAAACAGAGTAGACCGATCTTGATATTAATTAGTTTGCAGCACTAATTTTAGCCAGTACTGTCAAACTGAAGCTCCATGTTCTTCTTAAGGACTTCACTTGACCTTGCACAGCTGAATCTGTTTTGCAGAGACGGGACCCATCAATGCCTTTTAAACTGCTTTCCTGTTGCTGATTGATTTCTGCTGGGTGTTGCTATGGATGTACAAGTCTCTCCTGAGTTCTTTAAAGTTGCTTGTATTTATGGGGAATAGTATGCTAGGTGCTGAAGAACCATCTTAACTTTAAGACTTTTCTGAGAACTCCAGAGAATAATTAGACATACTCCGTGGAGTGCAGAATGATTGGGAGAATGACCAGAGGGCACATAGTGTCCCATTGGTCTCGGGTCACAGTTCTCAGCTATTGGAAAGGAAATGGACCCAAACCTAGGTCTGTGGTGAGGGCAGGGCTAAGAGTATCTGGTGCGCTTTTACTCTGTTTGCAGATTGTAATTCAAAGAGGACATGGGCTGATTGGGAAGTGGGATTTCAGGAAGAGGATTAGTTGGGTATGAGAATACCATGTCGTTCTCTCGTATGGTTTCAGCTTGATTGCTGGCTATGAACTGGTGGTGGTGAGCACTGTCTCCTGTTATGGGGTAAGGCACTGTAGCTGTCCCTCCTTGCCAACGATGTTTAGTGTCCTACTGTTTCCTGTGAGAGAGATGTGTGCGATTGAGGGGTGTGTCTGTGATTGGGTATGTACTCTGGCTGCATAGTTGAATAGATGGGTGTGTTCCGATTTGTGAAATGCCGATGTGAGCCTTGATTCGTTGCTAAATGTGTGAAGGTTGGAAGTTGGACGTGAATCCTAATGGACGTTATTGGCAGAGGAGCGCTGGGAACCTAGCGCATTGAATAGTTGTGTGGGGCCATTTGGTGGCTGGAGATAGATTCTCTGACCCTGGCCACTCCTGAGGTCATTAAACACGACAGCGTACACAAAATCTTGGGCTTGACTCCTGGTATTGACCTCGATGGCTGTCTACCTCACTACTTTCTGAGAGTGTGCTCGAAGGGTCTGCTGGCCTCCTGCAGAAACAGAACATTTTATTCTTCTCTCCATTATCTGCTCCAAATGCAACTCTGTGAAGTCTCTTCCTGCTTCTGCTATTCTTGAATGCTTTCCAGGTCAGCTTTAGTTGTAGAAAGCTGGCAGAACTTTTCTCAGTCACACTGTAGCTCTTGTTAAGAGCTACAGGCTGACTTCAAGTTGTGCATAATAGCTGTAATAAATGTGAACTACTCATACAATGGTTCCTCCTATTGAATGATCAGCTCAGAAGCAGGGTGGTTTGTGGTTGCTGAATATGGTATTATGTAACTGATCAGGCAGTGTGGATTTGGTTTGCTGGCTGTATTACATGGAAGGGGCCCCAGGGAAATTATGCTTCCCAAGCATTGTACTATTTTTAGGATTCATCCTCCGCATCATGTATTAAATGGTATAGGAAGCTTGATGCACCCAATTTCATATGCAGAACCACCATTCAGGACAGGTTGCTGTAAGGTGTTATGGGAACCTTGTGCTTGAATCTGATGGTCTTTATTCTTAGTTACCACGAGGATTGATTTGTGAAGCATCTGTTTCTATTTGTTATCTCTTTTATGCCATCTGTAATGTACTAGAAAACAAACTTGCTGGTATAAAATGAGTAACTTTTAATATGAATATGCTTGACTGAGATATAGTTCTGCGTCTGAGCAAATAACTTCCCGTAGTCAGCGTTTACTTTGGTAACAGCACGTTATCATTCAGCAAATAACCAACATTGGAATTACTTCCTTGAGGAGCAGGCATGTTGCTGAAAGGCTAAGTAGAACATTATAGCACAGTGCGGGACCTTTGGCCCACAATGTTGTGCTGACACTTTATTCTGCTCTGATATTGATCTAACCTTTCCCTCCTACATAACCCTCCATTTCTCTATCATTCATGTGGCTATCTAAGTGTCTCTTAAATGTCCCTAATGTATCTGCCCCCACAACCTCTGCCAGCAGTGCGTTCCACACACCCACCACTCTCTGTGTTTTTTAAAAAAAAAACTTACCTCTTACCTCCCCCTTGTACCTTCCTCCAATCACCTTATACTTATGCCCCCTCATGTTAGCCATTGTCGCACTGGGAAAAAGTCTCTGACCGTCCACTTGATCTATGCCTCTTGTACACCTCTATCAAGTCGCCTATCATCTTCCTTCTCTCCAAAGAGAAAAGCCCTAGCTCATTCAACCTATCCTCATAAGACATGCTCTCCAATCCAGGCAACATCCTAGTAAATCTCCTATGCACCCTCTCTGCATCTTCTACATCCTTCCTATAATGAGGTGACCAGAACTGAACACAATACGCTAAGTGTGGTCTGACCAGAGTTCTATAGAGCTGCAACATTACCTGGTGGCTCTTAAACTCAGTACCCCGATTACTGAAGGCTAACACACCATACACCTTCTTAACAACCCTATCGACCTGTGTGGTAACCTTGAAGGATCTATGGATGTGGACCCCAAGATCCCTCTGTTCCTCCACACTGCTAAGAGTCCTGCCATTAACCTTGTATTCTGCCTTCAAATTCGATTTCCTGAAGTGTATCGCTTCACACTTTACCAGGTTGAACTCCATCTGCCGCTTCTCAGCCCAGCTCTGCATTCTATCAATATCCTGTTGTAATCTACAGCAACCTTCTACACTATCCATGCCACCAACAACCTTTGTGTCATCAGCAAACTTACTAACCCACTCTTCCACATCCTCATCCAAGTCATTTATAAAAATCACAAAGAGCAGGGGTCCCAGAACAGATCCTAATATTATCCTAATACAAAGTTGCTAATATTTTGCTGAAACAGCTAGTATTAGCACAGAAGAGTACTGAATTTCAATTATGTAGGTATGTGTTCTGTTAATGTAGCTAAACTTAATATTTATGTGTGTGCTTCTTAGTAATCTGGTGAATAGTGACGTACACAATGTTTGATCTAGGGTATTTTCTTTGTCTGCATTACTGGAAGAGGTTTATGTTGGTGGAATGATGGTCTTTCGCTCAATTTTTTTTAAGAAACACATACGTGAACACAGAGAGCTCCACTTTGCAAAATACTCTTAAAATTCTGAATGTTATTCTTCAAGCTACTGCAGAAATCCATTTGCACAATAACCAAGTTGAAAACCTACCATGAGCTATCACAATTCGACTGTATTGGAGCATAATAGTATGTTTTCTTGCTATTAAACAGTAATCTTTGATGAACTTAGAAGTGGTGTCCAGGTTTAGACTCATTAATAAAGAATAACTACTCCTGTAATCAAAAAAGAACTATTTTAATTGAGGTGTCCACTTTTTTTGATCCTAATTTTAAATTTAAAAAAATGAATGACTTAACTGATTCAATATGCATTGTCCTTTTAACATTTTCATTGGTATTTGCTTGTCGGTATTTTTTGATCTGAATACATTTTTGAAATGTCTAGTGCTTCTATGCCCTGAACATCAGGGTAGCAACAAACATCCATTACAAAGTCTCAGACTCCCACAGCTATCTCAGCTATACTTTCCCCCACCCTGCTCCCTGTATGGATGCCATTTCAGTCTCCCAGTTTTTTTTGTCTCTGTTGTAACTACTCCAAAGACGAGACTTTCTATACTTGTGCCTCCTAAGATGTTTTCTTCCTCCTTGAATTGTGGCTTCCCCTCTATTATAGTTGATAGAGCCCTTGACCACATCTCATGTATTTCCCACACTCTGCTCTCACCCTCTCTCCTTCTGGATAGAGCTTCTCTGGTCCTCGCCTTGCACCCCACTAGCTTCTACATTCAATAGATTATCCTTCACAATTTTCACCAACATCAATGAAATTCTATCATCAGATACATCTTTCCCTCCCCTCCCCTCTCCTCCCCTTTCAACATCACATTTCGCATCTCCCTGGTCCTCTCATCCAGCTCTACCAACCATTCCCCTTCTTACGGCAATTTCCCAGGCAGCCATAGGAGATGTCCTTTCACCTTTTTCCTTCTCACTATAGGTGGTTTCAAACAGTCCTTCCAAGTGAAGTAACGATTCACTTGGAATTCTAGTGCACTAATGTTGTTTCCCCTACATTGGAGAAACCAAACAGTTTGGTTGATTACTGAGCTTCGTGTTTCATGCCATATCATTTCTCCATCCACTTTTATCTGTCTGTCGTTCCCTGCACTACTTTATTGAGATCTGATAAGCTTAAGGAACAGCACCTGGGAACTTTTGAAGTCTTTGCTAAGTTCAACAGCTTCAGCTTCTCTCTCTCTGTATCAGAACTAGTCAGTTCTGCAGTAAGTTATCCATTTTTTTAAAATAAATTTTTATTTACAGCCTGGTAACAGGCCCTTCCGGCCCAACGAGTCCGCACCGTCCATTTTAAACCCAAATTAACTTACCCGTACGTCTTTGCAATGTGGGAGGAAACCGGAGCACCCGGAGGAAACCCACACAGACATGGGAGAACATACAAACTCCTTACAGACAGCGGGAATCGAACCCCGATCGCTGGCGCTGTAATAGCGTTGCGCTAACCGCTATGCTACTGTGCTTCTAATTGGCTCAGTTTTTCTCCCTCCTTCAAGGTTTAAGAGATTCCCTACAGCTCTGCATTTCATTACGTTTATGTTCCTTTGTTTGTGTTTTCTCTCTCTAATTGTCCTCATCTTGCAGCTTTTAACTTTCTTTATTCATGTTATTTCTCTCTAACTGCCCTTCTTAGCACATCAACTGCATTACTTCATCAATAGCTGACCTGCATGGTAATCCTAACCTCACTGAAACAGAGAAATTCCCTTGGTCCTATCCCTCCCTCCACCACACTTTTTGCAACTTAAAGCCAACTTGTTTACTCTCTTTTCCAGTTCTGATGAAGCACCTTCAGCCTGAGACAGTAAATCTGTTTCTCTTTTCCACAGATGCTGCCTGATCTGCTCAGTCATTCCAACAGTTCCTATTTTATTATTTAAAGTGTTTTCTTAGTTTGTGGAATTTTGGAATTGCAACCTGGAGCTGTGGCCTTTGGGCAAGGTCTGTTTTGGATCAACTGAATCCTGAACTGGTGTAAAGATCATGGGCAATGTGGGTGATTATTTTAGGTGGAATGTATTTTATGTTAAATTTTCTAGTTGATTTTGATCTAATCTGGGTATAAAACTAGAGATTCTAGCCCTTAATGTATGTAACAATGACAACTAGATTCTGGTGGTTGTCATTTTTTTTCCCTCCAAGATATTAAATGACAGTATTAGTATAAATGGGTGGCTGCTGGACAGTGCGGACTCGGGAACTGAAGGCCTGTTTCCATGCTGTATCTCCCTATGACTATGACAGTCAAGACTTAAATGAGTCCCTTATTTTGCTAAATTATTTTGTATTAAGGTTATGACTAATTATTGGCATTTGTTCATGTAAACAAGTTTGGTTACATTTCAACCATGAACTTATTCAAGAGGGGCCACATAACCATGTACCTTACTTCCAAGATAGAAAGGAACAATTTGCATATTTTATAAAATTCTTCCAATTATTAAAAAATGTAAAGTGAATCAGAGGCACTGTATTTATCTAGCAACAAATGTTTAGAGCTTCTCTCAACTGCTGAGATGAAGTCTAGAGGTTCACAATCCTTGATTTGAATGATTAATCAAGACAGATTACAGATGATTGTTAAAAGTGTTGCACTGTTTTATTTTTCACACTTGCAATTTCTTCTCTTTCTGGATGGATGGGAGATGGGATGGTGAAGATGGCATTTTGTGACAGTGAGCCAATGTGGAATAGATAGATAGGATGGAGACACAGTTTGAGCTGTAGTTTGTGGGTAGAGCACAATCTAGCCCACAGGCTGAACTTGTTTTTAAGTTGTGAGTGTAGGGTGATAGGCATAACTGGGAAGTGGTGAGAGAGAGAAATGTATGAAAGCAGGGCACAAAATGCAGAACATTTGATGAGATATTTGGAAAGAGGGCCATTGTAATTAGAAATTAGAACAGTGAAACTGAGCTTGGCAGTGGTTGAAAGGCTTGAGAGAAGGATGATGCATTTCACTGTATCAAAGGCTGGAGAGATCAAGGAGGAATCATGCACCATGCTAACACAATGTTGTTTATGACTTGGGATAGTGTTTCTTTAGTGTTGAGTCAATACACAATCAGATTGCAGAGACTCGAATCTGGAGTGAAGTTGGGACTTCTTGAGATGATAAATTATGATTAAAGATACCTCTGGCAATTGCCCAGATTGTTTAAGTCTCTTTCTAGTATGAACCTGAACTAGGTATGTTGTAAAAGGGACATTACTACATGCAATATATTATTAGTAGATTGATTTGGTCAATCATACTTGTCAAACCTGGTTGAATGAGAGGTGAGGGAAGAAAAGAAATAAAGTTTAAGTTTCTCATCTGCAGAGTGGAAAGAGGTACTTAACTTTACCTTTGTTCAGCATTCATGTTGCAGTTAGACTTTGTAGACTTTGTGGCTTGAAAGGGTAACAGAATAATATATTTTCGTATTTGATTTTCAGCCTTTTAAAACGGAGTATTATCCAGCTTACTGTGAACAACGGCCCAGAAGACTGCTTGCCCTTCCAAGCTTGAATAAGTTACAGATGTTGGCAAACTATCATCTTTGATTTCATCACAAACTGTGAATGATTGCCACTGGCACCATCGCTTCCCAAGACACTGTCTCGGGCTACCATATCGTTGCAACCTCTGCTTTCTGTGGTACCTATCAATTAATCTGTCTATTGTGCATTGCTGTCATTTCACTCAAGAAATGTGTTCTTTTAAACATAAAAGGAGCAAGCCACCAAGTCATTTAGTGCTGTATACTTGGGTCCAGCTCGGTATTTACGAGAGGCTACTATCCTACCAGAAATAATGTTGCTTTTAATTTCAAAATGTGTCCATTAGGACATATTAGCAAAGATATCTAAATATGCAAGCTGGGTTACACACTGATGTTCCTTGCCTATTCATTTATATGTGGTGTATTCCATGTAAAACAGCATTTTGTCCAATTTGCCAAGTGCACTACCACAGTGTGGTAAATGTATCAGTTGAACACTGTAATAATAATGTAACACTGTAAAGTTCTGTAATTATTTAGCAGTTCTATGCAAGTCAGCTGGTATATATATATTATAAAATACCTTGTACAGGAATGAATATACTGATTCTGAGAGCAAAGTAATTTCTTTATTAGATAATGCAGGACATATTATAGCATGCAAAACCTAACAGCAGGAGTTGCATAATCTTAGCACAGGGCATTCTTCCATTGACTGTTTGTAATGATCCTGGTTCAGTGTTGGATGATTCCATGCTTGCACAAATTAATTCAAGTCAAGCCAAGCCTACCCATGCTCATACATTGTTGTCCCATTGTTGCATTTTCAGCTGGGATCCCTCTTGCACATCTCAACATCTTTTGCACCGATAGCAGCTTGGTCTGGATTGGAATATGCCATCTGAAATGTGCCTCAGGTACTGTGCATCTGTCCATTGAGTGCATGTGATGTTACCTTGAGCTGCTAATTGTTTAATTCAATTGATGCATTCAAAGATTTTGTCAGATTGCAAGATTGAAATATTGTCAGCAAATTGCATTGCACAGCTGGGAAGATGTAGGAAATTTAGTCAATTTATTTGTTTCTAGTTTCATTTTTAAGCTGCTTATCGATGGTTTATGTTGAACTCTTTAAAAATAGTTCTAATGCACGCTGTGTACAAAATAGCTATCTATTCTCTGCATCACCTCGGGTTCAATCTAGAGGATTTAGTTGTGAGCCAAGCAGTCATGAGATTTTCAAGGCTTTGCTTCTAATCCAGCATGTGGCCCACACTAACTGAATGGTGGTTCCATTATTTTCCAATTATTCATTAGAGAGGGAGCTTCTGTGTCAATTGAAAAGGCTTGCTGTTTCTCTTTATTGTGCAGAATTTGGCACAGGACATTTTTTTCATATTTGAGTGGAGCACTTTGCTGGTTTGCTTTGGGTAAATTTTGCTTATGTCTTTTTGTTTGCTTACAGCATTCAAGAAATGCTAACGGGTCACAGGCTCTGCCAATCAAAGTCTCATAAGGATGCTGTTCTGGCAGCTCTGAATCAGCAGAGGATAGATGGGATACTCTGTGATGTCATTCTGGTTGCTGAGGATCAAAAATTCCATGCCCACAAGGCAGTGCTGGCGGCATGCAGTGATTATTTCCGAGTAAGTTTGTCATATCCTTCATGTTCAAATAAGCATCAATAAAATGTATTGTTTTCAGAAACAATACATTTTATTGATGCTTGTTAAATCTTGTACAAAGTGGGTTATATTTAAAGACTGTTGCCTGATCTTCATGTGTAGAACTTTGAGCTGCTTCAAGAATGCAGAACAATTATGGGTCTGTTTTGGGATTAACCTTTTTCATTAATATTTGAGTATTTTTTGTGTTTGATCAATTAAGCTTTCAGAGGCAGGCTAACTGTCTATGTAATAATGCCAGTTAATAAACAAGAGATGCTTCCTGAAGGTCATAGAGCAATACAGCATGGAAACAGGCCCTTCAGCCCAACTCTCCCACCAACCTAGTCCCATTTGCCCATCTTTGGCCCATATCCCTCTGAACCTCTCCTATCTATGTACTTACCCAAATGTCTTTTAAATGTTGTTACTGTACCTACCTCAACCATTTTCTCTGGCCTCTCATTCCATACGTGCACCACCCTCTGTGTTAAGAAGTTGCCCCTTGCATTCCTTTCACTTCTAAAATTACTGTTTCCTAGTTTTTGGTTCCCTTTCCCTGTGAAAAAGGCTATGTGCATCACTCTGTCTATACCCCTCATGATTTTATACAAGGTCACTCCTCAATCTCCTGTATTCCCAGGAATAAAGTCTCAGCCAGCCCAACCTCCTCCTATAACTCAGGCCCTTGAATCACGGTAGCATCCTTGTAAATCTTCTCTGCACTCCATCCAGTTTAATCATGTCTTTCCTATAACAGGGTGATCAAAACTGTACACAGTACTCCAAGTGCAGTCTTAGCACTGTCTTGTACAACTGCAACATTACATCCTAGTTCTTAAACTCAGTGCCCTGACTGATGAAGGCCAGCATGCTGGACGCCTTCTTCACCACCTTGTCTACCTGTGATGCTGCTTTCAGTGAACTATGTACTGGTACTCCTAGGTCCCTCTGTTGCTCAACACTCCCTAGAATCTAACCATTCACTGTACAAGTCCTTACACTAGTTTGGCTTCCCAAAATGCAACAGTGCACTTATCCAAATTGAAAGCCATTTGCCAATCCTTGGCCCATTTACCTAGCTGCTCAAGATCACCCTATAATTCTTGATAATCTTCTTCACTGTCTACGATACCACCTATATAGTATCAGAAGGTTATAGAAGGTTGAATGGTGGGGAGTCAGTTGTAAAGTAGTCCCTAAGGTTTGGGAGAGGTGGAAATAAGACTGGTTTAATTAAACCTTGCATTTTTCTGACTGGGGTTTTGACATGTAATCTAGATTCCAGAAAGTGTATCATAAAACAACAAAATCCCTAATTTCGTCCAGTAATTGAAATAATTTATTTGAATATCGTTGAAGAAAACCAATAAACAAAAATTATTTTGTCTTCAACAATTCTAGCCATTCTACTTTTTTTTGTAATTGGTCTGTGCTGCAGTGACAAAATAGTTTTCAGGATGTATGTTATCGTTATTTTAAAGTTCCTTGCAAACTGATGCACTTTTCATGCATTCTGTGATTACTGGAAAGATGTTTTGCTGATGAAAAGCGTAAAAGGCCTACAGATGCTGGAAATGTGAAATGACAGAAAATGCTGAAAAATATTCAGCAGGTCAGACAGCATCTGTGGAGAGGGAAACAGTTACAAATACAGGATGATCATTTTTCATTGGAACTAGCCAATTCTGATTCAAACTGGAAAGGCTGGTTATCTGAAATGGTTGAATTCATTTTTAAGTCATGAGGAATGTAATGTGCCTAGTAGGAAGAAGAGATGACAAAGGTGTTCTGCTATATCTTTGCCTGATCTGCGTTTGGCTTCTGCATCGTAGAGGACTCCACAACAGAAGCACCAGATGTAATGCACTAAACTGTAAGATGTACAAGTGAATCATTGCTTCACCTGCAATGTTTGGGATGGTGGGAAGGAAAAAGGTAAAAGGGCAGGTGTTGTATCTCGTATTGCTACATGAGAACATGCCATGAGAAGGGAAATAGGTGCAGGTTAAGGTGGAAGAGTGATCGAGGGGAAGTTTCCTTTGGAATGCTGAAAGGGGAGAAGAGGGGAAGATGTGTCTGTTTTGTGGTATCACACTGAAGGTGGTAGAAACTACAGAGCATGGAAAGAGGAAGACATCTCTGAGGCATTGTTGTGGAAGGTGCTGTCATCAGAACAGGTATGACAGAGCTGGAGAAACTGAGAATCGCATGGAGCCCTTGCAGGAAATGGAGTGGGAGGAGATGAAATCAGGGTAGCTATGGGCTTGTGATGGATATTGGATGCAAACCCGTCTCCTGAAATGGAGACACAGGAGTAGAGAAAGGGAAAGGAAGAGTCACCTGTGGAATTGAGAGCAGGATGCAGATTGGCAGCAAAGGCAAAAAAAATTCTCATCCAGGTCTCCCTGAATCTGCCATTTTTAGAAGTCTGCAAGGCAATTTACTGCGAAATTCACTTAGACCAAGCCTCTGTTTCCTAAGTTTGGCTCCCACACTCCAGCTACTTAAGGCTATGGAGAATGAAATAACACATCTTGTAAAATCTTCTGTCTGTGTGTCATCCATCAGCAGCAGAGGCCACTGATAGGTTTCTTGTTAAATGTAGAGCCTTTGGCTTGGAAAGTTCTCTGGAACCAACTGGGACAAGTTGTAGCCATGCTCATCCTCCACTGTCTTCTAGTGAGCTTGTTATAGAGTTGTACAGCATAGAAACAGGCCCTTCGCCCACCACATTGATGCCGACCATCATCCCTGTTTATAATAATCCCACTGGCCTGCATTAATTCTATATCCTTCTATGCCTTGCTCATTCACATTCCAGTCCAGATGCCTGTTAAATGTTGTTACTGTTCCTGCCTCCACCACCTTCTCTAGCAGCTCACTCCAGATACAAACTATTCTTTGTGTGGAAAGAAATTACACCTCAAATCTCCTTTAAACCTCCTCCCTCTCACCTTACAACTATGCCTATAGTTTTGACATCCCTACCATGGGAAGCAGTTACTGGCTATCTACGCTATCTCTGCCTCCCATGATTTTAAATACCCCTATCATGTCACCTCTCAGCCCTCTTCACTCTGGAGAGAAAAAATGCAGCTCATCCAACCTCTCCTGATAACTTAAGCCCTCCAATCCAGGCAACATCTCATGAATCATTTCTGCATCCTCTCTCGTTTAATCACATCCTTCCCATAGTGTGGCAACCAGAACTACATCGCAATACTCCAAGAGCGGACTAAGCAACGTTTTGTATAACTGTTACATGACGTCCCAACTCTTGTACTCAGTGCCTTGGCCAATGAAGGCAATCGTATCATGCGCTTTGTTGAAAGCCTTGTCTACTTGTTTTTGCCACTTACGGGGAATTATGTACTTGTACCCCAAAGTCTCTCTTTTCTCCAGGGCCCCGCATTCACTGTGTATGTCCTGCACTGGTTTAACTTACCAAAATGCATCTCTTCACATTTGTCTGAGTTAAATTCTATCTGCCCACCTTTCTAATTGATCTATATCCTGTTGTAATCTTAGACAATCACCTTCATTTATAAGAGATGTAAGATATCTTTATTAGTCGCATGTGCATCAAAAAGCACAGTGAAATACATCTTTTTGCATAGAGTGTTCTGGGGGGGCAGCCCGCAAATGTCGCCACACTTCCGGCGCCAACATGGCATGCCCACAACTTCCTAATCCGTACGTCTTTTTGTGGAGTGTGAGAGGAAACCGGAGCACCCGGAGGAAACCCACGCAGATACGGGGAGAACGTACAAACTCCTTACAGACAGTGGCTGGAATTGAACCCAGGTCGCTGGTGCTGTAATAGCATTACGCTAACCACTATACTACCGTGCCTGCCTGTAATACCACCAATTTTGGTGTCGTGCAGAATTACTAATTATGCCACTTATATTCTGATCCAAATCATTAGTATGTATGACAAACAACATAGGATGCAGCACACCACTAGTCACAGGCCTACAATCTGAAAAACAATCCTGCACTACCATTCTCTGACTCCTATCACCAAGCCAATTTTGTAAAGATATGCTTACTCACCTTGGATCCCATGTCTTCTAACATTCTGGACCAGCCTACAATGTGGGACTTTGTCAAGGCCTTGCTGAAGTCCATGCAGACAACATCTACTGCCCTGCACTCACCAATCCTCTTGATTACCTCCTCAAAAAAAATCACTAATTTGATTGAGACAGGATTTCCCATGCACAAAGCCATTGCTGACTATCCGTAATCAATCCTTGCCTTATCAAATGCAAATAAATTCAATGTCTCTGAATTCCTTTTAAGTATCTTTCCCACCATTGATGTTAGGCTCACTAGCCTTGTTGTTCCCTGGCTTATCCCTGCTGCTCTTGTATAATGGTACATTAGCTATCCTCCAGTCTTACCTGTGCCTAACAAAGATACAAAAATCTCTGTCAGGGCCCCAGCAATCTCATCTCCTGCTTCCCATAACATCCTGGGATACACTTGGTCAGGCTCTGGGGATTTATCACCTTTATGCATTTCAAGACCTCCAACACCTGCTCCTTTGTATTGTTGATGTGCTTCAGGATATCATTGTTCCCTCCCCTGAGCTGACTGGCTTCCAAGTTCTTCTCCACAGTAAATGTAGATGACAAATATTCATTTAACAACTTACCTATCCTCCGTGGTTCAACACATAGATCACCACACTGATCTTTAAGGGGGCCTACTCTCCCTAGCTTCCCTTTTGCCCTAGGTATACTTATAGATGATGCACTGCCAGTAGCAGACAAGGTGACTGTAGACGTAAACATTTGTATATCTGGGTTATTCTAGGCAGGCACTGGAGGAATTGGAAAGTTTTCTGTACACCTTTGCCGAAGGGAGATCACTGATGGTTTCTATTCTGAAGGCACCCTATTGGCAGGGATCAGCAAGCCCTGAAAATGCTGTTGCAGGCTTCATTGACTGCACCAGATTGTTTTGCATATGCTACAAATGAAAGCCTACCTTTGTGCCCATCTTCCTTTGCCTAAATGTCTGTCCAAGTGCTCCAAAGCAGCTGTAGCAAGCGTAGTGACAGGAGACTACAGATTGACTCAGATGACCTTGTGCAGCTGTGAATCCTAAAAGGCCTGGACTCGTACAGCACTATCTCTACATAAAAGGCACCAGTCAGTGCTATCTGAATGAAGACACTGGCAGAACGATAGGGTAGAATACTATCCTATTATTGTTCCAGAGAGAGGTTGATAGGTTTCTATCATGGAACGTTGCCACTCCATTAGTGTGACACCTCAGCAACCTTGGGAGTTTGTTTGGGGAAATGATTGGTCAGGAGCAAGATCATGTGGTCAGAGTTGCTGCTTTGGGAGAACTGATATCACTTTGTATAACCAACATGGAAATCTCATCTGTAACTGCCAGATCGAATTCTTGGAATGACCCGGAAATGGTTCTTAAGGTATCATGGAGCAGGAGAAAAAGCTATTTTTAATTGCATGCTGCTGAAAAATAAAGCATTTGCAACTCCATTTTCTAGATGACTGTTTTGCCAGTTAGGAGTCTTTTAAAACTTAATAGCAGATGGGTATTTCCATTTAAATAAGTTCTGTTCTCACAAGCTTTTTATTCCACAGCTGCTCTCCTTTTACTGAAAATGATAATTCTCGCTATCCTTCGTTTGGTATTCTCACTGTCAGTATTTTGCTCAATGAACCACTATTCATGCTTGAGACATAGCAGCTAGTGGTTTCAGCCTTATTCTCTCCTTATCCAGTATCCACACAAAGTGCACGGATCGTTGGATGCCAATCAGGCAAGTATTTGGATCTTTATAGCTTGACTGTTTCCTGGCAAACTTGCTTGACCACTACTTGGGGTCTACTTTCATTTGGAATCCTGTCTATTGACAAATATTTTAAAAAAAAACCACGCACAATAAATTGACCAGGTAGTGAATTTTTAAGTTCGCTTGTTGAGATGCAATTTTAAAGTTTCTGTTCAAAGAAATCTTTACTGAATAACTATGTCAATGCTACCTTGACCCCTTTAATGTAGCAAGATGACCAGAGTAATTTATGTGTCTTATTAACGTAGCCATATAAGATGTTAGGCTGCAATTTCTGCTGACTGGTGAACTGGATAACCTCACTAATTGTTTGCCCTTGTCTACTTTCTCAGAAAAGGTTCCATAGAAGTCCTTTCAGGTGTAAAATCAGTTCCTAGATGATCAGCACATCTTTAATGCAGTACTGGTTCTCTCTAGGCATAACTGAAGCCTTCATCTTCTAGAATGCCTTGACAGCTGGTGAAACCTGCCCTTGGTCTCACTGATTGTCATTTAGATGAATGGTATAGGCATTTGTAAACACCCCAAAATATTCACAAACTACTAATAAAACTAATGTTTAAAATTATTATTTTTTAATAATTAAGTCCTGCAGGCCCAGTAATTTCCATGGAGGGAAAGAGTTGTGAGCAGATGCATGAAACAAGATAATTCCCTTTTATTGATATAATAGAGTTTGTTTGAATTTATTAATTGGTTTCAATTGTAGTGTAATGTCCTTCAAGTTTTTTTTAATTTAACTGTTTTTAAAATAGTTTGAGAATATCTTGCAATGCTTGCAAGTACCAAAGACATTCCAGGTTAACCTTGTATAGGTTCAAGAGGCAAATTCCAGCCTTAGTGGGAATTCTGTGAAAGTTTGCTCTTTGCCAACAGTGGTCAGTAGAACTGTGAATTTTTGGTGGTAGATTTTCCACATTAGTGCCAATGCCTACAACAGATTAACTGGATTCCATAGCACGTACATATCTGTATAAATATTTTTTTTGTTGCCTTAGCAAGGTTTTGCATTTTATTTTACAAGCACAGGAATAAATATTTCAAATATTGGACCAGTGTTTGATGAAGTGTTCAGTCGCTTTGAAATCCCTATGGATTTCTGCTCGATTCGTTGTAGTTGGGAGTCATTTGCTCTAGGACAGGGATGCTAATCCATATCTGAAACAGACTGTGACCTAGTTCTACACACACACCATTTTTGTTCATTGAAAAGACCTCACTTTCTTTGAGCATGTAGCATGTGGCCCATTGTGCATACTGAGGATTCTGAACCTTTCTTTCATGATGTCTTTACCACAAACAGTCTATTTATAATGTTTATATAATTTATGGACAATGTTTAACATTTGCAAAACCTGCTCGATTTCTCGAACAATGCTGGCTTGTGATTCAAGATTACAAAATTGACATATAGGATAAAATTAGCTTCTGAATGTCATTGTTGTTGTAGCCTTGTTTCAGAATGCTGTTCTGTAATTCAAACTTTGTAATTGACTTTAACTGAAACTATTTTGCTTTTTAATTCCCTGATTTATGATAAACTTGTAAGATTTTTAACTTATGGATCCTGTAATGAATCAATATTCCTTTTCATGACCTTTGCAGCTCCCTGAGCTAAAGCACAGTGGTATATGGATGTTTCTATCAACTGACGTTAATCCTGTTTTCTGGATCTTCTCACATAATTCATCATGTACAGCCAAGGGGATGGTTTATCTTCTCCATATCTTATTAGTTATGGCAAGGCATGAATGTGACTTCAATGTCTGGTGCAGTCATAACCAGCAGACCGCATTTCCCAAGCCTTATACACATATTTGCAGAATGCCCTGTAATTTGGTTTTGTATACACATAGTGTCTTTTCTCTGTATATAGATCATATGCTTATGCTTGTGTTTGTGTAGATGGAATTGGAGTACTTGTATGCCTGTGTACAAGTTGAAAATCTTTGTACATCCAAGGGGAAAGTATACTTAAACATTCATGGAGAGTCTGTTTATATACTATATGGATCATTTGTTGGCTTGTGACCACCTGTACCTGGTATAGATTACTAAAAGAATTACAATTCTTTCTTTTGCTTAATTCACCTGCTGTGTACAAAATGAAAGCAAGGGTTGTCTTGACCAACCAAGTGGCTCTTGCAAATTGGTGTTTGCCATAAATAATATCTTGTGTTCAGTGGTGTCAGTTAATAGAATTTGTGAACATTCTTTAAATGAGATGATTCACACTAGTGTATATCTGCTAATATGATAGAGAACCTGTGATTGTAACAGTGGTATCCTGTTATATAGCCTGAGCCTGATATTCCTGTCATCTTCAAATACACTTTCAAACATTTCAAATATGCAATGAAGTTGGAACAAATTAATACATTAATTTCTTAAGCTTGGAACATTTATGATGAGAATAATTTAATTCTATGAATACAGTTTATTTTCTCATGACAAAAATAGAGATTATGACATACTCCTTCATTACTAGGACATCTTGTTTGGCAATAAGATGTTTTCAAACTGCTCCCAACCATTTTTAATTGCCATACTTATAGTATTTTCCTTCAAAATTTGACTGCCTGTATCATTATGTCTTAGCCATGCAGAGATGGAAAAGAATCCAACTTTTCAACAGAGTGAATTTATAATGTTTTTGATTGGTAGGATGGCTAAAATTATTGCATCTTTTGATACTTTTGGTCAATTTCTCTGCCTTTTCTTGGCTGGCTGATAAAATTCACAAGATGAGTTAGGTTAATAAAATCACTCTTAAATGCTGGAAATACTCAGCAGGTCAAGCAGCATTTGGAAAGAGAGAAACAGTTTGTTTTGGATCAGTAATTCAGTCCTGGGGAACTGCCCTTCCCAATGAAATCCAGTGGTGGAGAAGAAGCCTCTGTGATTTTCCCAGTGTTTCAGCTGGGATCCACCTGATGAACCTCCACCATTTTTCAATGGTGCAAATCCTGAAGGCCTATTGATTTCTATGGGATGAAATGGCTGCAGACTAAAGGGTGACAACCTGGGTAATTTCCTTTTATTTGATTTTAGTTGAATTGATCTAGAGTTTTTAGTGTGTAAGCATCATGGATAAGCAGGCAAGGGTCAGGACCATTGATCCAGAGATCAGAAAAATCTCTCCATGGCGGCTGGGGGATTTAGATTCAAAAAAGTGAAATTAAATCTAGAATTTAAAACATGGCTATTGCCAATAACCAATAATGCTATGGAATTGTAAAAGTCATCTGGTTCACTAATGTCCTTCAGGGAAGGAAATCTGCCATCCTTGCCAGTGTGTTACCATTTGTGTATCTAGATCTGCCAATGTGACTGACTCTTCACTGCCTCCTTGGTTCTGGGGCAATTCAAGATAAGCAATAAATGCTGCAATTGTCAGCGATAGCCACTTCCCATGAATTAATAATTTAGTTTATGTGAAAGGTCATTGGCTAATTTTGCCCTGTCCAGAGAGGTCCTGTGTGACTTACTAAGTTTTTAAGTATTTTCTGTTGTTTTCAGCATCTGCAATGTTGTGCTTTTGTTTAAATCATTCTGCCTCTTTGTCTTGAAGATTTCGGGAGTTAACTATGTGAAGTGCCAGCAACCTTCCAGTAATTGACAAGCGACCAATAAGGGATGAGTTTAGTGGGTATAAATAAATGACTTTACAATGGAGGACAAAGAGACCAATCTGCTTGGATCTTTTTCTTAATGTCCAGACATGAATGATCTTCATTCAAAGCTGCTGGAAACCCATCTAGAGCTTTCACTATCCAACCTATAGATTCTGATACCAATTTGTTGTGTTCTTTTGGCTAGTGCTACACAGGAGGGTTTAAACTAGATTGGCAAGGGGGTGGGAATCCTGAGCAGGAACAAGTCATGGGACAAAGCAGTAGCCAACGAGAGCAAGTAATCAGGATGGTCAGGGACACAGTAAGGGGAGGGAAAATAATACTCAGTTAAACTACATTTATTTTAATGCACACTGCCTAACAGGTGAGGCGGATGAACTCAGAACGTGGATTGGCTCTGGGGAATGGGATGTTGCAGCCATAACAGAAACATGGCTGAGGGAAGGGCAGGACTGGCAACTCAATATTCCAGGATACACATGCTTAAGGCATGACAGAGGAACAGGTTAGTGAGGAGACGGTGTTGCCTTTTTGATAAGGGAGGACTTAACAGCAGTGCTTATAGATGAGATTCTTGGGGTATCATCCAGTGAGGCCATAGGGGTAGAACTACAAAAAGAAAAAAGGGAGTGTCACTCCAGTGGGGCTGTATTAGGAAAATCCTAAGAGGTTCTATAGCTATATTGAGAGTAAAAGGCTGACTAGGGAGAGAATAGGTCCCCTTAGAAATCAGCAGGGCTGCCTATGCCTCGAGCCACAGGAGATGGGTGGGATTTTTAATGAATATTTCTCCTCAGTGCTTACTGAGGAGAAGACTGTGGTTGCTCAAGAGATAAGGAAAATATGTGGAGATGCTTTGGAGAACATTCATATTACCAGGGAGGAGGTATTTGCAGCCTTACAGTGCATTAAGGTAGATAAATCCCCAGGTCCTGACCGAATACATCCTCCGAGTTTGTGGGAGGCTAGAGAAGAAATTGCAGAGGCCCTTGTGGAGATATTTGCTTCATCGTTAGCCACTGGTGAAGTTCCTGAAGACTGGAAGATGGCTAATGTTGTTCTGTTATTTAAGAAGGGTAGCATGGAGAAGCCAAGAAGCTACAGGCTGGTCAGCCTGACATCAGCGGTGTGGAAGTTACAACAGGGAATTCTGAGGGACAGGAACTACCAGCATTTGGATTGACAGAGTCTGATTAGGAGGAGTCTGCATGGCTTTGTGCATGAAATGTTGTGCCTGACAAACCTCTTAGAGTTTTTTGAAGATGTAACCAAAAAGGAAGATGAGGGTAGGGCAGTGGATGTTGTCTTTCTGGACTTTAGCAAGGCCTTCAACAAGGACCCGCATAGTAGGCTGGTCTGGAAGGTTAGGTCCCATGGAATCCAGGGAGAGCTATTTAGGTAGATTCAAAATTGGCTCAGAGGGAGGTGGTTGAAGGTTGTTTCTCAGAATAGAGGCCGGTGTCTAGTGGTGTGTTGCGGGGTGGGTGTTGGGACCCTTGTTATTCATTATTTATATAAATGATTTGGATGCGAACGCACAAGGCTTGATCAGTAAGTTTGCAGATGACCTGAAGTTAGGAGGTGTTGTTGATAGTGAAGAAGGTTATTGTAGATTACAGGGGGATCTTGATCAGTCAGGGAAATGGGCCAAGGAGTGACAAATGGATTTCAATTCAGGTAAGTGTGAGGTGATACATTTTAGAAAGTCGTACTATGAATGGTAGGGAGTGTAATGGAATGAGCGACCCAGGAGTACATGCATAGTCTGTTGAAAGTGGCATCACAGGTAGACATGGTGGTGTAAAAGGTGTTTAGCATAGTGACTTCCTTCAGTCAGGGCAATGAGTATAGGAATTGGGACATTGTGTTGCAGTTGTACAAGTCGTTGATGAGGCTGGGCAGTTTTGCTCGCCCTATTATAGAAAAAACGTGATTAAACTGGAAAGAGTGCAGAGAAGATTTACGAGGATTTTGCCAGGACTAGAAGGCCTGAGTTATATGGAGAAAGTGGCCAGGTTAGTTCTTTATTCCTTGGAATGTAGGAGAATGAGGGGTGACCTTATAGAAGTGTTTAAAATTACGAGAGGCATAGATAAGGTGGATGGTAACAGTCTTTTTCCAAGGGTAGAGGTTTTCAAATCTAGGGGGCATAGGTTTAGGGTGAGAGGGGAAAGATTTAAAAGGAACCTGAGGGGCAACTTCTTCACGCAGAGGGTGCTGAGTATATGGAATGAGCTGCCAGAGGAAGTGGTTGAGGCAGGTACAATAGTATCATTTAAGAAGCACTTGGATAGGTACATAGAGGGGTGGGGCTTGGAGGGATATGGTCCAAACACAGGGATTTGGGACTAGTTGGGTGGGCACTGTGGTTGGCATGGACTCAATGGGCTGAGGGGCCTGTATCAGTGCTCTGTGACTCTATGGCAATTTTGGTTTTAATCTCAAGAAAAAGCAACATTACTATTTTCTGACATTATTAAGGGTAGAAATCCAGAATATTTCCTTGCACAAAATAGGAATTTAGAGTATCATTTGTCTGTTGAGTGTAACTTCTGATATTTGGTTCCATTTGAAGCCAGGAGGAATACAGATTAGATACTCCAGCATCCATTTAGCAGGGATGAGCAAGGATGCATTCTGCCCTCTGGTACCTGAATTTTTGTTTCCAGTTATTGCTCAGACTTGGTCAGAATCTGTCTGATGCATGAGAGGAGGCATCATTGAATTTTTAAATAAACAAAGCTCTGTTAATATATTAACTGAACTATTGGTTTATGGATTTTAAAAGAACAGGAGGACTTGGTGTCAAGCTTTATTGGTTACAGGTGAAACACTATTTCACTGTGGCAGACAATTGAAACAGTCTTTTTAAGAGAAGTACAATTAAGCAGAATACAAAAATAGCTCCCTCCATAACCTAGATTCAAACCCTGCTTTATATAGCAGTGTGAATCATTTATTTCATTGACAAAACAAAGATGTTAAGCTTGCGATACAGTTTTTCGCAATGAGGAGGCTTGCAGGAGTGAGAGAGAGTGGCTGGTTTGAGTGGTGTCGCAACAACAACCTCACGCTCAACGTCAGCAAGATCAAGGAACTGATTGTGGCCTTGGGGATGGGGAAGTTGGGAAAACACACACCAGTCCTTATCGAAGGGTCTGTGGTGGAAAGGGTGAGCAGCTTCAAGTTCCTGGGCGTCAACATCTCAGAAGATCTATCCTGGACCCAACACATTGATGCAATCACAAACAAGGCACACCAGTGGTTCTACTTTGCTAAGACTTTTGAGGAGATTTAGTATGTCACCAAAGACTCTTGCAGATGTCTGGTGGAGAGCATTCTGACTGGTTGCATCGCACCTGGTATGGAGGCTCCAATGTGCAGGATCGAAAGAGGCTGCAGAGCATTTTCGACTCAGCCAGCTCCATCACAGGCACAACCCTTCCCACCACCGAGGACCTCTTCAAGAGGTGGTGCCTCAAGAAAGCGTCATCCATCATTAAGGACCCTCACCATCCGAAACATGTCCTCTTCTTGTTACTACCATCAGGGAGGAGGTACAGGAGCCTTAAGACCCACTCACAACGATTCAGGAACAGTTCCCTTGCTGCCCTTGTCCTACTTAGTGGTAGAGGATGCAGGTTTAGGCAGTACTTTAGCATGGGTAAGTGACTAGAGTGAATTTTGGAGATTCAGTTGTGAACCATTGGTCGAAGGACTGAATATTTAGGGTGATGAATGGGTGGCAATCAGGCAAGCTGCTTTGTTCTGGATGATGTTGAGCCATATGAAAGTTGTTGCTGTTTGCACTCAACCAGGCAAGTGGAAAGTATTCCGTCACACTCCTGATTTGTGCCTTCTAGATGGTGGAATTGGGCTTTGAGGAGCTTAATCATTCACTGCAAGACTCCCAGTCTCTGTCTGACTTGTTCTTGTGGCTACGATATTTGTATGACTGGTCCATTTGAGTTTCTGGTCATTGGTGACTCCCAGAGGAGATTTGGTAATGTTAATGCCGTTGAAGGTCAAGGGTTGATGCCTAGACTCTCTTGTTGGAGGTGGCCATTGCTTGCCATTTTTGTGGTGCAAACGTTACTAGCCACTTCTCAGCCTGTGCTCAAAAGTTGTATAGGTCTTGCTGCAAGCATAGACTACTTCATTTTCTGGGGAGATATAAATGGAATATTGTGTAATCATCAGCAAAAAATCCTACTTCTAACCTTCTGATGGAAGGTAGGTGATTATGAAGCAGCTGAAGACAGTTTGGCCCACAGCACTTCCCTGACCTGGAGGAATGAAATGTAAGGTTTCCAACTTTGCCGACAATATAAAAGTAGTTGGAAGAGTATGTTGTGATGAGAATGTTATGATTCTGCAGTGGGATATAGATAGATTGAATGATAGGGTGAAAACCTGGCAAATGGAGTTTAATGTAAGGAAGTGTGAGGTTGTGCACTTCACTAAGAGGAGTCAAAAGGAAAATTATTAGCTAACTGGAGAGAGACTACAACTGAGTGGGTCAGAGAGATCTAGTGTTCTAGTACATGAATCACAAAAAAGTTAGCAGCCAGGTCTAACAAGTAGTTAAATAAGCGAGTGTGGCGGCCCGCACACGTGGGACTCGAACCGCCATCAGGAGTCGTGGGCAAACGCGCAATAGCGTATTTTGAACTACCCACTCGGGGCGGACCCTCCGGTGACAGTTGGACGTCACTTCTGCCCCGTGGGTCGCAGGGGCCCATGGTTAGGGATATTTTGCGCGCTTTTTGGGAATCAGTAAAGGTTTTTGAGTTCAGTACTTTCTGCCTCCGTGTATTCCCTGAGTAGTGCGTTGCATGCGGCTACATGAGTGGTATTTTGGTCTTAATTGCAAAGGGGTTAGAGATTAAAGATTTGAAAGTTTTGTTACAGCTGGATAGGATGTCGGTGAAACCACACTGCAAAAATGTAAAATCAGACACTTGTGCTTAATGTAATATTTTCTCAAAAGGTAGCTCAGATTAATTCTCCAAACATAAATTCACTATGAAATCTTGTTTTTAATAAGGATGATAAAGACATTTTTAAGAGTACAGACGAATATTTGAATATCTGGTGGCCTGTTTATATTAATGTGGTGTGCAGAGGTCATTTGGAATTGTGTAATGATAAGTATTCACGAGTTTTACATCTGGTTATTCAACTTCTATGTTTAATTAATAGAATGATCTTGAAATGATCCATTATGCTGAAGAGGATTTTAGTTCTTTGACATCATAATTTGATTTTAAGTAGAATGTATTCTGATCCTTTATTGAATTAGTAAAATTTAATGAGGAAATTCTGTTTGGCTATTACCAGTTACTCTTTCTACAGAGCAAGTAATGTTTGATCTGTTATGAATTTTCTTCTTGATTTGCTGAAGGAACAAGAAATTTTCAATGACCTTGAAAGGTTTCATGTAAAAGGATAATTCATTTGATGCTACTGTGGCAGCTAGCTACACTACTATAGAATAAAGATACGGAGTCTGTGCTTGGAGTCAGAAGTCGATTGCTTGACAGGGGCGCGGTGTACCTTTTAATACTGAAACTCTTTCCGTGCTTCAGTTCCCGTGCTGATGTCATGCGCAGGTCACCTGACCTTCCCGTGCGTGGGCTTTCCTAGCCCAATGATGGAGAAGAAGGAAGGCCCCGTGCCATCTTGGGTCGGGGGGCCTCCGACAACGCTCGCGATCTCGGGAGCCGGTTTGATACTAGTAAGGTGAGTTGCCACATAACCTCCACCCCCACCCCCCCCCCCCCCCCCCCCCCCCCAGAACTGGCGATACCGTCACAAGAGCCAGAATTAAATAAACTACAACTTGGGTGGCCTGCCCCTGCGTTGCGCTCGCTAGACCACTACCGGTTGGTCCAGCTCAAAAGGAGCCGTCTTCGGCCGGTCAATTGTAAAAACCTCCTTGCGCCCCCCAATGTCCAGCACAAACGTAGACCCATTGTTCTTGACGACCTGGAATGGCCCTTCATATGGCCACTGCAGCGGTATTCGGTGCACGCCCCTCCTGACAAAGACAAACTTAGTCTCAGAAGGACGTCGGCATATGGGTCGGGGCCTGTCCGTGTCGTGAGGTGGGTATTGGGGCCAGGTTGCCAAGCCGTTCGCGCAGCCGGTCAAGTGTCGCAGCAGGTTCTTCCTCTGGCCCCCAAGGGGCTGGTAGGAACTCGCCCGGAATGACCAAGGGCATTCCGTAGACCATCTCCGCAGACGAGGCATGCAGGTCCTCTTTTGGCGTGGTGCGTATCCCCAGCAGGACCCAGGGGAGTTTGTCCACCCAGTTGGGCCCCTTAAGGTGGGCCATGAGTGCTGACTTCAGGTGTCGATAGAACCTCTCCACCAGCCCGTTGGATTGTGGATGATAGGCGGTGGTGAGGCCGACCTGGGAACTCCACAAGTCGGCGACGACAGACCACAGGCTGGAGGTGAATTGAGCACCCCTGCCTGAGGTGATATGGGCTGGGACACCGAAATGGGCCACGCAAGTTGACAAGAGAGCCCATGCGCAGGGCTGGGTGGAGGTGTCCGTGAGGGGAATGGCTTTGGGCCAGCAGGTAAAGTGGTCAACAATCATGAGGAGGTACCGCGCTCCTCGGGAGACTGGGAGGGGACTGATGAGGTCGACATGGAACTGGTCGAACCTCTGGCGGGTAGGTTGAAAGTCCTGCAGAGGGCCCTTGACGTGCTGCTGTACTTTCGAAGTTTGGCAGTGTGTGCAGGACCGGGCCTGTTCGGAAACCTGTTTACGCAGGCCATGCCAGGTGAACTTGTCGGACACCATCTGGACTACTGTCTGGATGGATGGGTGTGCCAGGCCGTGGATGGAATCAAGCACCCGTCGATGCCAGGCAGCTGGAACGATGGGGCGGGGTTTACCGGTGGAGATATCGCAGAGCAGGGTGCGCTCACCGGGGCCTACCAGTAGGTCTTGCAGTTGCAGGCCCGAGACTGCAGTGCGATAGCTGGGCATCTCCATGTCTGTTTGTTGTGCCTCCGCCAAGGTGCCGAAATCCACCCCCGGGACAAAACTTGGATGGTGGGCCATGAAAGTGCATCCGCGACCACATTCTTTTTCCCAGACAGATGGTGAATGTCAGTGGTGTGCTCTGAGATGTACAACAAGTGCCGCTGCTGCCGTGCTGACCAGGGATCTGAGACCTTGTTGAAAGCAAAGGTTAACGGCTTGTGGTCGGTGAAAGCTGTAAACGGCCTGCCCTGTAAGAAGTATCGGAAGTGTCTGATGGCCAGGTACAACGCCAACAGCTCGCGGTTGAAGGCGCTATATTTGAGCTCTGGTGGTCGAAGGTGTCTGCTGAAGAACGCCAGCGGTTGCCAACGCCCCTCGATAAGCTGTTCTAGAACACCGGCTGCTGTGCTGGAGGCATCGACTGTGAGGGCAGTCGGGACGTCCGTATGAGGATGCACCAACGTGACCGTGTCTGCCAAAGCCTGCCTGGTTTTGACGAACACGCTGTCAGCCTCTTCTGACCAAACAATGTCCTTGCTTCCGCCCGACAGGAGAGCACACAACAGGCGCATGATGCGGGCCGCGGATAGTATGAACCGGTGATAAAAGTTTACCATACCGAGAAATTCCTGCAGGCCCTTGATGGAGGTGGGTCTGGTGAAGTGGCAGATGGCCTCGATCTTTGCAGGCAGGGACGTGGCACCGTGTTTGTCGATCCGATTGCCCAGGAAATTGATTGTCTCGAGCCTGAACTGGCATTTAGCTGAGTTGATGGTCAGGCGAAAATCCCTCAGGAGAGAACAGAGTTGGTGAAGGTGCGTGAGATGTTCCTGGCGGCTGCTGCTGGCGATCAAGGTGTCGTCAAGGTATATGAAGACAACTCAAGGTTGCGCCCGACCGTGTCCATCAGTCATTGGAAGGACTGAGCAGCGTTCTTGAGGCCAAAGGGCATCCGGGTGAATTCAAAGAGGCTGAAAGGTGTGATCAGCGCGGTCTCCGGAATGTCATCCGGATGCACCGGGATCTGGTGATAGCTGTGGACGAGGTTGACCTTGGGAAAAAATGGACCGTCCATGCAGGTTGGCAGCGAAGTCCTGAATGTGCGGCACGGGGTACCGGTCCGGGGTAGTTATGTCGTTCAGGCGTCGGTAATTGCCGCAGGGTTGCCAGCCTCCGGCTGCCTTGGGGACCATATGCAGCGGAGAGGCCCATGGGCTGTCCAACCTGCAGATGATCCCCACCTCCTCCATCTTTTTGAATTCCTCCTTTGCGAGGCGGAGCTTGTCCGGGGGTAGCCGTCGGGCACGGGCGTGGAGGGGTGGGCCCTGAGTGGGGATGTGATGCTGGATGCCGTGCTTGGGCAAGGTGGTGGAGAACTGGGGCGTTAGTACAGACAGGAACTCTGCCAGGACCCTGGCGAACTTGTTGGTTGACATGGTGACGGAGTCGAGGTGTGGGGCCGGTAGCTTGGCCTCACCCAATGAGAATGTTTGGAAGGTCCTAGCATGTACCAAATGCTTACCCTGCAGGTCAACCAGCAGACTGTTGGCGCGAAGGAAATCTGCCCCGAGGAGTGGTTGCACAACGGCAGCCAGGATGAATTTCCAGGTAAAGTTGCTGGTGCCGAACTGGAGTTGCACCCAATGGGTGCCAGAAGTCTGGATGGCACTGCCGTTGGCAGCTCTGACGGAGGGTCCTGGTGTGCGGTTGCGAGTCTCGTGGCTGTTGGGAGGCATGACGCTGACCTTGGCCCCAGTATCTACCAGGAAATGACGGCCAGAACGCCTGTCCCACACATGCAAGTGGCTATCCGGGTGGCCAGCCGCTGCAGCCATTAGCGGCGGCTGGCCCTGGCGCTTCCCGGAAACCTGCATGGTGGCCAGCACCTGCAGGCATCTGCGCCCCACCACTGGTGGTAGAAACACCATTGGTCGGTCGGTGCCCCAGACCTGGTGGCGGGTGGGGTGCGGTCGATTGCTGGGTCTGGTCTGCTGGGCCGCTGGGTACGTGGCGTGGCAATGCGCTCGACAGACACCCCGCTCTCCTTTGCCTGCCAAAGGACATCAGCACGGGCGGCCACTCTCCGGGGGTCGCTGAAGTCGGGATCCGCCAGGAGGAGGTGGATGTCGTCGGGTAACTGCTCTAGAAAGGCCTGCTTGAACATCAGGCAGGGTTTGTGGCTGTCTGCCAGGGCCAACATCTTGTTCATGAGCGTGGGGGGGGGGGGGGGTCTGTCACCCAACCCATCGAGGTGGGGGAGGTGGGAGGCCCATTCGTGTCGGGAAAGGCCGAAAGTCCCAAGAAGGAGGGTCTTGAACTTATCATACTTCTCCTCCGGGGGCGCCTGGATGAAGTCCTCGACCTGGACTGCGGTGTCTTGGTCGAGGGCGCTCACCATGTAGTAGTACTTGGTGTCGTCCCTGGTGATCTGGCGAATCTGGAACTGGGCCTCGGCCTGGTCGAACCAGATGTGTGGCCGGAGGGTCCGAAAGGTGGGCAGTTTAAGGGCTACCGCCTGTACCTCTTGTTGTGTAGACATCGTGGATCCAAAAACGTTTGGGCCTGTTGGGGTCACCAATGCAGCGGCTAGCTACACTACTATAGAATAAAGACACGGAGTCTGTTGCTTGGAGTCAGAGGTCAATTGCTCGACAGGGGCGCGGTGCGCCTTTTAATACTGAAAGTCTTCCCGCGCTTCAGTTCCCACGCTGACGTCACACGTGGGTCACCTGACCTTCCCGCGCGCGGGCTTTCCTAGCCTAACGATGGAGAAGAAGGAGGGCCCCACGCCATCTTGGGTCGGGTCCTTCGACGACACTCGCGATCTCGGGAGCTGGCTTGATACTGGTAAGGTGAGTCGCCACACTACCTTTTTAAAATCCTGACTTAATCTGCTCAATTGAAACGCAGTAGTGACATTTACAATTTCAGAGCAGTGCATGAATCTTTTGTTCAGAGTATTTCATCAATGTCTTTGTATTTGTCCTTCTGATCTTCAATCCTGCTATTGTGTGCATTTATCCTTTCAAAGGTGTTAATAAGTGAACTATTAACTGATTTTGCTATGAGTTCACCTGCTGTTCTTGAGCAGTGAAATGGGAATCTAGTCTGCCATCAAAAGGATGGCAATAGCATTTTAGATCAACTGCGCCCTAATGTAATCAATGCTATGTATTTCATTAATAGCTGTAGCAAGTTCATGTTTATGGCTTCTTTAGTGTAGACAGATACCCTAAGGTGCATCATGGAAAGTTTCCATTCAAAATTTGACAGAGTGAGAAGCATTTGGAGATAATAATGTAGATATTCCTGTTCAAGAGGAAGATTATCAACATTTGTTCAAGAGGAAGATTATCAACATTTGTTTGTACTACTGGGGAATGCAACCATTTTTGGCATCTGAATCTGTGCATTTTAACACTGATAGCCACTGTGTTGTCATTCAAGGCATGCTCCCCCATGGGTGATATTGTTGCAGTTTTTGCATAAATTGTAGTTTAACTATAAGCATAGACTAAAACAAATAACAAACGTAAGCATTGTTCCATCCAGAGGTTTTAATCAGAATGGTAAATTGTAATTGTTGATCACTTCTTCTCACCTTTAAAAGGTACATTTTTCAGTTTTTGGTCTCATTTCCTCATGAAAATTGATATTGCAGGTTTTTAAAGAATATATTTTGCATTTTATAATTTATTGGGTGTATCGCCCGATGTTTATTTCACTTCCACCACAATGACCTATATTATAATTTATACTCCCTGCTTTGCCATCTGATGTTAATTAGATTAAATTAGAAAAGGAATATTCTTCAGTTTAGTCAAACAGCTTCCCTGCTACATAACTCTCACACAGGTGCCACAGATGCTCTGTTGAGGGCTCCACATTCAAACAGATGCCAAAGTGTAGAAACCTCTGCTCATAGGAAGATTTTAAGGAGCATTTTCAAGGTGGAGAGAGTGGAACCAAGAGATTTGTGGAGGGAATTTCCAAGCAGCTGAAGGGGGTAATTTTAGATTAGAACCAGAAATACTCTCAATACCAGAATCTGGGGAAAATTCTACGATGGAAAGAAATTAGAGGTAGGAGTGGATGAGACTGGAAAAGGATTTGAAAACGATGAGAATTTTTAAATTGAGGTATACTTGGATTAAGATCGAAGGTAGACCAACAAGCACAGGAACAGCAAATAAATGAGACTTGGTATGAGCTAGGATATGGGCAGCTGAAATTTGAATGAGTTCAAGTTCATAGAGAATAGAAGACTAGAGAATATTGGACGTCATCTAGAGTTTCTAAAGGCAGGAATGAGGGTCTGAACAGCAGAAATGCTGAGGCATGGGGGCAAGGTCATGTTATGCAGAAGAAAATAAGAAGTTTTAAAACTTAAAACCTTCCTTGTTCCAGCAGTAATTATGAACATTAAAAGCAAGTGCAGCATATTGTGATGAGCTTTGGTGCTGAAAAAAGGAAAGCATAGTGCAGCATTATTTCCTCCTTTAAGGCTTTCTTTTTCATCCTTGCATGGATGTACTCTTTAACTCAAATCCCATCCTGCTCTCACATTAATGTCAGGAGCTTGGGCTAGCAAATGTCCCTTCTTCACAACCACCTCACTAAGAGGATTTTCAGTGAATGAGTCTGGCTTCCAGATTGATGTAGGATCTAGGAAGCTTTGATTCCAGAGTCTAAACCCTCTCTTGTTTTGTTAAGAGATACCTTGGGGCCTGGGAGTCGATGTATTTTAGCCTTGGAACCTCTCATCATTCCACTTTTCTCCTTTATTATCCCTCCTTTCACTTTTGCTTCATCCTCGGCCTTCACCATAATTTAGTGGCTGCTTGCTTATTTATCGATTAAATAAGTAAGTCAGAACTTACCTTTAGTTATGTGGTCTAGTGAATTTCCTGTTGTGTTTCCCATGGGAAATTGGAAGAAACAGTTGACTGTGTTGCACAAGATCCTGTTTTCTTTTGTAGTAATTATTTTTCTTTTCTTGTCTGTTTCTTTCTATAATTCCATGTCCTTGTGGTTTGTGATGCTCACTTTGTTTTCTTCAGGTTACCTGAATGTTGTTTTCAGATTGGAGGTGGAAAGCACTCAGTTAGGCAAGGGGAAGAGGTTCCATGGTTGAAATAGTGTGTGGAAAATGAGACAGTATGATGTAATACGTACTCAGATTTGGAAATGAATAGGATATGGAAGGAAGATGCTAGAAATAATGAGAAGTGGAAGGGATAAGGCTTATGGTCACTAATTCAGTCATGGTGGTCCTTTCTACTCCTAACTTCAATTGGGGGGGATGATGAAGGATGTAGTGGCATGGAGGAGGATTGCAGACTATAAGATGTATTTCAATCAATGAAACATGTAGCCTGGCGTGAGATGTGGTAGAATGGATAAGAGCAGGGTGCTTGGAGTATTCAGAATGGCAGACAGTGATGCTGAGAGCAAAAGTGGCAGAAGTGGGTACTTGGGATAGAATTGGATAGTAGGAAATGTCATGAGACAGTAGCTGGCGAGGAATTGGCCAGCGCAAGTGGAGAGGACAGAACCTTGACTTCAGTAGAATCACCTAAGTCGTATTCCATTGAAATAATATAACTTCTGTTCTTTGAACTACAGGAAGACCTTCGGTGAAAGCCTGATTTGGTGTGGGATGGGGCAGGAGTTGGAGCAAACACACATGAACACACATTATTAAAGTTTCCAATATTCTGTCTTTTATGTGATACTGGGATTTGACATAATGATTTAAAAAGCAGAATTAACAAGCAAAATATAATGTACAAGAGGGAAGTGCATAACAGGTTGAGAAATTGAGAGGGGCATGGACTTTGGTTTGAGCTTGGCATGAGGGAGACTGTGTTGCTGGCTGTGCCAGTTTTGTGGCAAATAAGTGAGTAAGTTGCTATTGCAGGCAGGTGCATGAAGAAAGCTGTGAACTGGTTATATTCCTATGGGATGCAACCTACCAGTAAGATCAGATCCTACCAGAACAGCAATTTATATGCTGTTTCATAAGCTCTCTCTCTTTTGAAGCTTCAAAATTTAAACCCAATCAGACATGAGAAAATGAGACTGAATTGCTGTTCAGAAATATGCTCTTCCAGCTAAACGAGCAAGGTTGCTCAAACTGTGGCTTGTGACTGTTGCAGCTCTTGGATATGGCAAGATGACCTGTGGAGCCCCAGCAATTCTGTACTGTTTAAGCTTACCAGTTTCTTTTGCAGATTAGTTTGTGTACTTAAAGACATCAAGAAAGTTGTTTTTAACATTTAATGCCTCATTATGCATCTTGGTATGAGAAACTTACAATGAATGCAGATTAATGAGAGTGATGTTATCTACTTGTTAAATTTCACCTACCCCCACCACCACCACTTTCTTCTCTTCACTGGCTGCATGTTCCATTTTTCTCCAGGCAATGAAGGTAAACAACTGGGATACTTTTCCAAGGGAATGACTTTTTTTTCCAAATGCATCCTTTTCCTAAGTACCGTGTTCAATGGCCATAGTTATAAAGTTAGGAATGACAATTTGAACGTTTTTAAAATAAGATTCCCTCACTGTGCTTGTTGCTTACAAGAACTACATTTAGTGCCTGTGTTTAACTTCCTTGTGCATTAAGAATATGGAGTACATTGTTTTCCAGCATCTACACTATTGAATTTTGTTAGCATCAAAATCCATAACCTTGTCAGTGTGCAACTTGTATTAAATAAAATCTCCTTCGGTGGTCTAATTTAAAGAAGTAATCTAATTCAAATGGCAATTATCAACATCATTAATTTTGCCATTGTACTTTATATCTGTTTTGATTACTTCCTTGTCTTTATTACCAGATAATCACTATTTTCTGTCTTTTTCCAACTCACTTGTTAATCAAATCAGTTTATCTAAAAAAAAATGTAATATTATTTTAAAATCTACCTAAACAAGGTAACAATACAGAATCATTACAAAACTATTAGAGGAAATAGTGTATTGGAAATGTTGATATTCCTATAATTGGATCAGGATTGCTGAGCTATGTATTTTGAAATGAAAGCTGGCAACCATAAAACAACATTCACTGGCAAAGGTTTACTTCCACTGATAGTGACTAGCTTCCACAAAAACCTCTGATGCAATGGAGCAATAAACAAACTGCGAGAAGAACTTGTCGAGTCAAGCAGCCTCCCTGGAGGCAAAGGGATGAATCACGTTTCAGGACCCGAAACATTGTACATCATCTTGCCTCCATGGAGACTGCTTGACCTGCTGAGTTCTTCCAGCAGTTTGGTTTTTTTTGCTCCAGATAGCAGCATCTGCATCTCTTGTGTCTCCTTTTGGAGCTATGGTTTTGTTTGCTCTTCATAAGCACTATGTTGATTCTGCATTGTTTCAAGAATAGCAGCAATTATTTCATGGGATTAAGTACTTGTCCCATGAGGAAAGATTGAGCAGGATGAGCCCATGCTTTCTGGAATTTGGCAGAATTTGACTGATCTTTATTGAAACACAAAGGATTCTGAAGGAACTTTACTGGTTCGATCTGGTGGGGATGTTTCCCTTGTGGAGAACCTAGATGGGGTGGAGAGGGGAAGAGCGTGGGGAGGGGTACAGTTTTAAAATAAGGAGTTGACGATGTAGGACTTGGAAAAGGAGAGATTTTCTTTTCGAGAGTTGTAAATCTTTGGAGTTTCCTACTCCAGAGAACTGTGGATACTTTATCAATAGATATATTTAAGCACCGATTAAATTTGTGTGAATTGGACAGTAAAATGGAGTGTGCACAGATCCATGGTTACAGAACATAAACACTTTAGTCTGTAATCATGCTTTGACTTCAGAACACCTTATTTGCTAATCCTGAACTAATTTAGAAACGGGCAGATGGTCTGAACTTTAATTTATCAGCTTTATCATGTAAGAAATCAACACGAAGTACAGTTTAGCTTTTGTCCCAGATCAGTAAGGGATTGGTGAAAAGATGCTGGGGTAATGCATTGCATCCAAGTTCCAGGAAATTATGAAGCAACATGGTCCAGAGGGCAGAAGAACCCTGATGGGGTTAGGAAAAGGGTGGGAACCAGAAACTAAGCTTGGGACCTGTCTATAGTCTAAGGATGTAGCTTGGCATTAGAGGAGATAGGGGACATAGGCTCTGTGAGGACTCTAATGGTTCTTGCCTCATGCTTGGTGATTTGGTTGCCGGAGACATATCGACATCCCAGTCCATGGAGGCTTTAGGAGTCCACGTCCATATCTTGGCCAGTAACATTGCAATATGGTCCCAGAGGCTTCAACCAGATCAAGCCTGAAATAAAGGCAGCAGACTGGCATATTCCGAAATTTGTGTTAGTCACACTGGCCTGTGCTGCCCACACAAACCTCCATTTCCAAGCTGGTCAGTGGACATCTTATTTCCTTCCCTTCCATGGGCAACATATCTGATAATGATGGTATGGAGCTGAGGTGAACTGTTTCAGTTAACTGATCCCATTTGCTCTGACAGAGGCAGAAGTCACAGGGGCAATGGGATTATCACTGCCTTGTACTTGTAGCATTGAAGAAGGTCATAGGTCTTTTGGCTTCTGTAGGTTTTATGCATGCATTGGTATGGATTAAGTACTAGCAATCTGGTAACAATTTACCCCTCACCTGCACAAATAGTCTGATAACCAACTGGAAAACGTCTTGGCTTAAATATTCACCCAGGCATGGGAGAGTCCAAATATTAAACTCAGTGGCCACTCAAATGCCTGTCAACCAGCCTCAGAAACCCCAGTCTGTACTGCTGAGCACTGTAACTGTGGCATGTAGACATATAAATCATTCTAATTTCTAATTTATTGTGGTCACTTCTCAGGACAAAAACTCTCATATCAGTTCTATATCCTACTTCCTCTTCCACTGCTTCTCCTCCACACTCTCTCACAAATTCCTCCTACACCTCCCTTGTAACACGTCTGGTTCTAATCCCAAAACCATCTGTTTACGCCCCCCTTGCTGACTGAAAGCCTATATTGTTGGTTTGAGCACCTATTGGTTTCCTACTGCTCTAGCTTCAGTTTTCTCTGTTATGCTACCTGCCATTATTTCTCATGGTGATTACGTTAGTTGCTTTGTTTACTTTGACTAATATACCTCCTGCCTGTCTCCACCCTCCACCCTTTCATTCCAGCACACATCTTTCAGATCCTGTCTTGGCCTGCCCTCTTACCCCAGCAACACTCCTATTTTTAACTAATCCTCCTGCCTCTTTTTAGTCTGCTGTCTTCCAAGGCCTTCGTTGTCTTCCTCCTCCTAATGCACTTACTTGTGTCCACATTTAATCTATGCCCTGGATGGACTTCAGTGTCTTCAACCTACCGTTAAGCTTTCCTTTATTGCTGAAGTAAAATCTAATTTACATTGATCCTCGGAGATTAGAAGATCATCATCTGAGGCCTTCATCAAGTGAATTAGGGTCACAGTGGTATTTGTGTCAAAAAGATGTTCTGTTGTTAACTCACTGTTAATACTCTCTGATATACAGACCGCATTGAAAATGCCAGTTTCAGTAACCTGCCCTGAATATGCATCTGCAACATTTTGGTCATTGTAGAAGTTTAACTCTAACAATGCATAGTGTCAGTGCTTTACCTTCTGCTTTATGTAATTGATCCATGGAATTAATTGATTTTACTTCTGTTTTCAGGCCATGTTTAGTCTCTGTATGGTGGAGAGTGTTGCTGAGGAAGTGAGCTTGCATGGAGTGACCAGCCTGGGTTTGAAACAAGCTCTGGATTTTGCATATACAGGAAAGGTACAGAAATGTCTATTTTTATTAGGAAAACAAACACTGGCAATCATTTGACTTCCTGTTAGAAATTAATCTTGTGAGATTGTGAATATATGGCAAAGGAAAACTTGCTATTAAATCATAACAAAATACTGTTTAATTTCAATTAAACCCAAACTGCATTGATCACTTTTCGGGCATGGAATGCGCTGCCTGGGGCAGTGGTGGAGGCAGGTAGATTGGTCACATTGAAGAGATTGCTAGATAAGCATATGGAGGAATTTAAATTAGAGGGATATGTGGGAGGAAGGGGTTAGATAGTCTTAGGCGAGGTTTAAAGGTCGGCACAACATTGTGGGCCGAAGGGCCTGTATTGTGCTGTACTGTTCTATGATTCTATGATCATCAAATCATATAAAAATTTAAAATGCACCTTTTCTGCATATCAGGAAATATTTATTAAACTGTGTCAATATTTAACACAATGTGATAAAACTGCTTCTGCTATATTGTATTTTCCTCAGCTTGTGATGAATTAATAGTTGATCAAAATTTTCCATTCCTGTGTGATGAAGGACAAGCATTAGTGACTTCACACCCAGAATAGGATCAGATCACTCTGCTTACATGATCAATAACTTTCACAGAGGTGCATGCATAAGCTTTCAAACCAAGAAAAAAAAATCTGAATTAACTATGCCTATAAAAGTACATTCTATTTGTGAGTTCCCATAGTGTTCTGAAATAGCTGGATGTCTGAGAACTCAAAACCTACTGAAATTAAACGATGAAATTATAATCCTTGAAAGACATTCTTGTTTTCAGGAAGGGGAACCATGGTGATCTTTAGCAATGTTTCTGCACCAAACAATCATGGAATAGTGTTGCTGTAGAGTTAGTATTTCAGGACCAGATATAACAAGGGCTTGTAAGGGATTTCATTGTAGATTGGTAACTTTCCCAAAAATTCACAGTTATGTTTATTACTGATCAGCATTTACAGTTGAGATGAATATCTCAGTTTTGTTTATTTTATTCAACTCCACATTCAAATCCACTTGTCTGTGTACGTTAGTCAGAAAAATTAAATGATCTGACTACAATTCTTTTGGGAGCTTTTTTTGTGATTCAAAACAGACTTTAGGACTTTCAGATTTCCTGTGTCCAATGGGTGCAGGCACTATGTATTGTTGTCTTCTAAATTTAAATACTGAACTCTCCTCTGGACTTCATTCTACAGTGTAAAAATATTAATTAAGGGATACTTTGATTGACTAGAATAACTATATGTTCATTAATAGGGAGGTAATAGACATACCTACATACATTGAGATGCCTGCAGCTGCTCTGCTGGTGAGAAGAAAGTTTAGTGTGTCATAGTTTTATTCAATGTTATTTGATTTTATATTGTCTGGAGTCTATGTTGAGTACTTCCAAAGGCATGTCATTCCAGCTGTATTTTACTGCAGCTCAACTTCTAATGGGTCTCTCCTTTTTTTGCTATGTGATGAAGAGGTTGGAGGAGTCTGGGGTATAGCTTGACATATTTTTTGACATAAAGCTTAGATATATTTTTGCTTTATTAGTCTGTGGGATTTGTTAAGCAGTCCTGTGATATTAAAGCTGAAGGTTTTATAGGATCAACTGAGCTGGTACTAACCGAAGGGACAGATAGCTCATCAAGAGTAAACCACACATTCAAAGGCAGGATCAGAAAGAGGCAAGTTCTTTACTGGTTGACTGGAAGCAAAGAAAGAAACTGTTTGCAAAGAACATCAATAAGTTTTGCAAGTTTAGTTTCCTAGTGTTGGTCATAAATTGCTCACAGGTTTTATAGGGAGTGGGAACCTAACAGTAGAATCAGAAGGGATAAAAGCTAAACTGGAAATATATGGGTGACGGCGAGGAGGTATTTAGGAAGGCTAAGGAAAAGGGAAATGTGGTAGTGCAGGGCAGTGATAATCAGAGTGTTGGAAGAGGCACAGCATACATGCATAAGAATGTATCAACAAACAGTCTGGGTGAGAGAAAATGATCAGATGAAATTGAAGGCAAAAAAGCAAAGAGAAATGGGGAAGATAGCTCAAAATAGAATAGATCATTGTGAGAGTTTTAGGATAGTCATTGAAAATAAATGAAATAGAAACTAAATTTGGTGTGCTATATATATTTGTGTCAATATACAGAATGTGGTAAGATTGGTGAACTATAGACACAGGTGGGTCTGGATCTACACTTGGGTGCAAGCCACAATTTCTAAATGTGCTCTTGACACAAAATTTGGGAGTGTTGTGAACTGTGAAGAGGATACAGATAAAGTACAGGAGGAAGTAAACAGACATATGCATGGTGTATAAAACATAATGTAGAGAAATGAGAGGTGATCCAGTTTGGTAAGAAGAATGAGAAGCAATATAGAATTAGGGGACCTTCTATGTCTTAAGTGTAAATATCACCAACAACATCTTGGTCCAGCCATGTAAACACTATGGCCAAGAAAGCACACTGCTTCTATTTCCTCAGAAGGCTAAGGAAATTCAGCATGTCCCCCATGACCCTCACCAATTTTTATAGATGCACCAAAGAAAGCACTTTCCGATGGTAACTGCTCTCCCCAAGACGGCAAGAAATTGGAGAGAGTTGTGAACGCTGCCGTCTCTTATGAAAAGCAGCCTCCCCTCCATTGACTCTGCACTTCTTGCTGCCTTGGGAAAGCAGTTAACATAATTAAAGACCCCTCCCTCTCCGGACATTCTCTCTTCTCCCCTCTCCCATTGGGCAGAAGACATAAAAGCTTGAAAATGTGTACCACCAGGCTCAAGGACAGCTTTTATCTTGCTGCTATAAGACTTTTGAATGGACCTCTTGTACGATAAAGATGACCTCTGAATCTACCTTGTTGTTTACCTGGCTTCTGTGGCGAAGAGGAGGCTGAGGGGAGATTTGATAGAAGTATATAAAATGACAAAGGGTTCTGGACAGAGTAGACAAAGGGAGGTTGTTCCCTTGATGCATGGACATTACAGATATAAGGTAAAAGAGAAGAGAATTGATATTAACAAGACGAAAAGCCTTTTTTAACACAGTTAGAATTGGTAATGCGCTGCCTGTAGATGTGGTGGAGGGACTTTACATTGTGGCCTTCAAAAGTAGAATATGTGGTGAGGAAAAATTGCAAGGTTACAGAAGAAGGGCTAGTGGATGGAACAAGAGTTATTCTGGTAGAGAGCCAGCATGAATGTAATGGGCTGACTGGCAACCTACGTTAATTCTTTGATTCAGTGATGACTATAGCTTTCCCTGGTGAGATTTGAACCCTAACTTCTGGCTTGATAAGTCTACTGCAATAACAAAGGACTGGCAGCTTAACATTCCTGGGTTTTGATGTAAGAGAGGTGAGGGAGTTGCATTAATAATCAGGGAGAATGTCGCAGCAACACTTAGAAAGGATGTCCTGGGGGGCTCAGCTAGTGAGGCAATATAGGTAGAGCTCAGGAAGAAGAAAAGTGCTACCACTATGATGGGGTTATACTGTTGGCCTCCCAATAGCTAGCGGGAGACAGAGGAACAGATATGTAGGCAGATTATTGGAAAGAAATAAAAGCAACAGGGTTGTTGTAGTGGGTGACTTTAATTTCCCCAATATTGACTGGGACGTCCTTAGTGCCAAAGGCTTAGATAGGGCAGAATTTGTTAGGTGCATCCAATAGGATTTCCCGAATATGTAATTAGATAGTTCAGCCAGGAAAGTGGCCATATTAGATCTTGTATTGGGAAATGAGCCAGGCTGGGTGATTGGAGTTTCAGTGGGAGAGCATTTTGGGAACAGTGATCACAACTCCTTTGAAGTTTTAAGATAGTTGTGGATAAGGCTAAGTCTGCATCTCGGGAAGTGGGGGGAGGGAGGGAAACTGCTAAATTGGGGGAAGGCAAATTACAAAATTATTAGGCAGGAGCTGGAGAGAGTAGAATGGGAGCAGTTGTTGGGCAAATCCACATCTGATATTTAAAGACCAGCTGATCAGAATTCAAGACTGGCATGTTCCACTGAGGAGGATAAACAAAGATGGCAAGAACCTTGGATGACTAGAGATATTGTAAATTTAGTCAGAAAGGAAAAGGAAGCATATTTAAGGTTTTAGGAAGCTGAAATTAGGCATGCTTTCCTTCATCAGTCAGGGCAGAGTACAAAAGTCAGTGAGTGTATACAACTTTGGTTTAGCCACATCTGGAGTATTGTATGTACTTCTGGTCACTGCATTACAGAAAGGATTTGGAGGCTTTGGAGAGGATGCAGAAGAGGTTCACCATGATGTTTCCTGGATAAGAGAGTATTAGCTATAAGGAGAGGTTGAACAAACTTGGATTGTTTTCTCTGGAGCAGTGGAGGCAGAGGGTTGACCCAATAGTCTATAAGATTATAAGAGGCACAGATAGGGTTGATAATCAGGGTCTTCTTCCCAGGAGGGGGAAAGCTTACAGGAGATGTGCAGGGCAAGTTTTTTTTTTCCCCCCCAGAGAGTGGTAGGTGCCTGGAATGTGCTGCCCGTGGTGTTGTGAAAGCAGATATGATCGTGGCAGTTAAGAGGTATTTAGACAGGCAAATGGACATGCAGGGAATGGAGGGATATGGACCAGTTGTAGGCAGAGGGGATTAGTTTAATTTGGCATCATGGTCAACGAAGGGCTCGTTCCTGTGCTGCACTCTTCCACATTCTATATAAGCATTGGCACAAAGCTGTCAGCAATGACACTGTAGCACCTCGGTACATGAAGACAAGTATAATGTACTCATGATATTGGATGCATGGAATCTTATGTCGAACTTCTGGAATGTTCAGAGTGACATTGGTTTCCAGTCATTTTCTGGATTCTTGTCTATCTGATGTTCCTGAACTGACATTAATTATAAAGAGGTCTGTTAGCTGGTGAATATGGGCCATGCTGTCATTGCTGTAGTTATGATTGGGTTTAGTATATAAACACTGGGAATTTCAAGGCGATGGCTTCAGCTGCTAGAGGGAATGTGAGAATGATCTCAGGTCTGAAGAAATTCCAGACTCCAATGGTAGAATGGCACCGAGAATGCCTGCAGATCTGCTGGTTCCACTTATCCATAATCCAAAATGTGGCTTTTTATAAAATTCTATGAACTATTTGTGTGCTGCTTGGTGAAATGCGCAGTATTGATGCAGTGGATCTAATGGGTCAAAATAGCTTTTTGTGCTGGACTTCATTTTTGGACAAGAACCCAGTAATTGTCATAATTCATCACACCACAGACTTGATTAATAGCTTTTCATCTGGATTGTTCACTTCTGGTCATTAAATATTCCTAGTTACTGCCTCAGTGATTTTGGCAAGATGGCTTAATTTCCTCCTTTATTCCAATTCACATGTCGTGAAGGCTATATTGGATTGCCCCAGTAAAAGACTGCAGAGATCATGATATGCACTTAAACTGCACCTGTTGTATGGAACAATTTCTGTGTGCAGCCAGGTTTCAAGTACTGTTCATTGGCTGCAAAGATTAGCAGGGTGTCCAATGCTGTACTTCCTAATACTACTTGAAGGTTACCTCTTTTTTTATTAGAAAGTAAGGTACAAATTGCTGGAATATGTGTCAAGTCCATTGGGAATTATGGGATATGCAACAGTCATAAGAGCCGGCAAGTTACAAATGTTTTAAGGCACTGCACTAAATGTCTTTCTGGAATGGGGAAAGGGACATCCCATAACTCGGGGTCATAGCCAAGCGGATATGTGCTTAGAAGATAGTTGCAAGAACTAGTCAGAGAAGTCAGTACTAGGAATAAAGTTGCAAGAACATGGATTCAGTACTGAAATGAGTTTAGTGATCTCGATGGACTAAAATCAGTGAACATATCTTCAAATGCTATATCCTACCCACTGTGCCATAAACTTTGGATGCTGCTCCCTTGACCACATCTTGCTGTTTCCTCATGAGACCAATTGCTATCAATCAGGACCCTTATTTAATTTTGAGCTTCAACTCCCCATCATACACTCAGCACTGCTGCAGGCCTCAAAGCCATATCTCTTAACCTGCACCCATTGCTGGCGTCTTAACCATGGTAGGTGCATCACCTAAGCAAACTGTACAACATTCACTCATTATGTTTCCTCCTTGCGTAAGAGGAGACGGCACACAACTGATCACAACAGGAACTAACCAGAAGAGGAGAGCCACACTTATCTGTTCCACTCCCCATTGAGGGGAGGGTATTGATCATTATTGAACAAGACCATTTGTAAAACCATGGCCTCTGGAGCAGGAGCAGTTGGAAGGTGATGGCATTCCCCTGTAATCTCCCCTCTCCACAATGCCTTCTAAAAGAAGTGAGTTGATGGTGCAATCATCCTTACCTTTCCTCTCTTCTCAGCCTCACTGTTGCCACTTTTCCATTCAGAACCCTGGCTGCAGTCTCCCCAACCGGTGGAGGAAGAGCAAGAAAACCGTGAAGATGTAGACCCAGCATCATTTGAGTTCACAACCACTGGCTCAGACACTTACACTTTGTGTAACATCTGGGGCAGTATAGAGACAGGATGTGTACTTGGGTGGCACCAGGCACAAGTGCACTGCAAGCAAGGGCAGGTGTCAGCTTCATGGAGGGCCAAACCATTGCAGGTGTTCTGCTGCAGTCAGCGTAGGAGATGACATCAGTGAGCCAGGCTGTAGAAGATGGCCAGTGCCACTACACGCTCAAGAGCGTGGCCCAATGTGATCCCTGCCTGAGCGTCTGTCTTCAGAGTAAAGCAGCATAGAGAAATCCAGCTTCATTTTGGCTCTGCTTTATGCAGAAGTTGGAGCCCATGCTTCCAAAAAACAACAGGTGGCCACCCCCATTAATAGACTCTTGAAGACAACTAACATATGCTGACTGTTAATTAGTTTCCATTGCAATACCAGCCACATCCATCCATTCAGTGTCTGAATGCAGCATCACAAATGTGAGATTAGGCTGCTGCCTCCATGGTTCTGGATGTGATGTGTAAAGCAACTTACAGGGCATCACAATACTCTACTCCAGTGATCTGTGTCCTCAGTGCTGTGTGGATATGGTCTCCTGCTGAGGCCCCTTCCCTTACACTTCTCCCTTTTTTCTGTCGTGTGCGCGTGTGCGCACACGCGCACACACACACACACACACACACACACACACACACACACACACACACAACTTGCTTGGCCCATTTGTAGCTAAACGAGATACTGGAGGAACTGGGCGGGTCAGGAGGACAGTTGACGTTTCGGGTCGAGACCCTTCATTTGAACATCCCGTCCAGATGAAGGGTCTCAACCCAAAACTATCCATTTTCCTCCATATATGCTGCCTGACCCATCGAATTTCTCTAGCATCTCGTGTGTTGCTCCAGATTTCAGCATCTGCATTCTCTTGTGTCTCCATCAGTGGCTACCAGTTATGCTCAATGCTAAGAGGAAGTCTTACCAGACCACTCATGAGTAGAAGCAACAGTGTGTTTTATAGGTTAACAGAATTGTGCTTCGGCACCAGCCAGGTGACTCCCTGTCGAGTTATAAAACCAAACAAGTAAAGCAAATACAATTGCAGCAAAAGACAGAATTAAATCCTCATTTAATCTGTAAGTAATTGAAGTTTCCTTTAATAGGTATTGGTGAGTGGGCTAATGCTTTCTTAGCAGGGCAAAGATGAGAAAGGGTATGAGCTGGAGTGTGGAACTCTAAAGAAGTAGTGCTGACATCTAGGCAGCCTTGCCAACTGATTAATATTGTGGTCTCTATGCTCTGTATATTTCTGTCAAATTAGCCACATGTAGTAACCAATTATCAAGATGGTGTCCTGTGGACTTTGTACAGGAAGAGAGTATGTGTGTGTGCTGAGTGTTATTTTGGAGCCTTAAGCGGTCATTTAGTGCACAAAACATAGGTGCTACTGAATGCAGTTTTAGCTTTTCTAAGTAGTGATTCTTCTAGGCAACAGAGAGAACTGACAATGTAAATTGTTTGTTTGTTCATATCTGGAATCCTTTCCTTCACTTCCCCTGTATTTATTCAGGAAAAAAAGGTTGAACTGGCGAAAAGGATTTTGTCGTACTGGACTTATTTAATAAAACTGACGTTCAAATTTTGCATTTTTTTTTGTCTTTTGGAAATACTTTTTGTCCATATTCATGATCTTTAATGCATTCGTGACCCCTTGTGGTAATTAATTTAACTACAACAGAGATGATCCTCTTTCACAGACAGAATGAGACCAGTAACACATACCTCATTCGGGGCTGGCTCAAACTAGTTACATATTTCGACAGGAAATCAGAACAAATCTAGTTGACTCAGCAGTCAATCAACATTTAAAGGCTGCTCCTCCAACTAAACTAAAGCCCTCCTCGATAAGAGCTAAATATTTGGTAGTTGTATTTCTGTTTCCTTCTTCATAACTCTTTCAACATTATTTTTCTGTCTTCTGCTTTACTTTTTGTCATTTCTCCAGTTTTCTTTCACCCTACTTTTTAAGGGAATAAAGTGGTGATGTGGGTAATAGGCCAAGGAAGATGAGGTGGTTGGACCTAGTAAGTCTGGGGTTCTTTTGGGGGAAGCAGTAAATGGGAATGTGAGTGCTTGCTGAAAGATGATTGGGAAATGGGGACAACAAACAGGAGAGAGGAAAACCCTGTACATCACATAGTACAAGAAAATTGTGAAAATTTAAACGAAAGTTTCCTTGGGTACCACCGAAGCAAAACTGGGATGAGAGGTCAAAAGTCAAATTAACTACGACAAATAATGTAATAGTAACAATTCTGGTAAATGCATCCATTTGCATTAATGCATTTGAAACCCTACAAGAAACTGTGCAGAAACCTTCAAATATTCAACCTTGCAAACCCTCCAGTGGCCATCTTCTGTGGGAATGCAAAGTGCCTTTCTAGTGTATATTGCAGGAAATAATGGCTTGTGGCTATTTTAATAAATTTGCATGAAACTTGAGGCTCTGATAAGGAAGAGCACTCAGACAATTTTTTTTTTCTTCCTGTTTTTATTTCTTGCTGTCCCCTACCTCTCAACCTAACCAATAATATGCCCTTAATCTCATGAGCATCAGCTTCAGTTTACATCACTCTCTTGTGGCAATACATAAATGAAATCCATAGGTACTTTCATGTTTACTGCTTCAGCCATTGTTGCTGGGTCAAAAATCAGAGAATTCAAATTGAGGATAGTTTGTAAGGGACTTGAGAACTTTTAAGCAGCAAATTGAAAGGATCTGGAATGCACTACTGAATGAATGGTGAAAACATTTTCTGAGACATTTTCAATGGAATATTGATGAAGATAAAGTTTGAAGGCTATTGGGAAAAGACGGATAGTGTAACTACATTGGATAGCTCGAGCACTGATATGTGCATGAGAAGCTGATTAGGGTCTTCCTTTGCTTCATGTAGTTTGCCAGGGATAATGTCATTCAGGGTTCTTGTTGGCCCAATTAGTAATAATTCTGAGCTACTAGTGTGAATAAAACTAAAGCTAAAACACAGTTATTTACATTTGTACATGAGTAAGAGCAGAATAAATATCTCCAATAGACAACTGTATTGATCAAAATTTATTTTTTTCTGGTCAAGGCTTAAGAACAACCTTTTTTCTATCTTGTTGCTTCCTTATAACATTGAGAAGCCCAGATCAGTCGCACTTAACCTGAATCCAAACTGACAGTCTTATGAAGCTTTAGAGACATTCTTTCTTTTGTGCTGTGAAACTGCAGTGCAAGATCAATAGAAGTCTAAACTCTCTTTTATCCCTAAAGGTTGCTTAAATATTGTATTGGATTGAATGGTGTGCCCGGGGGGGGGGGGGGGGGGGGTAGGTTTGTGAGGAAAGTTTAAAAAGTTGATTGATGAGTTCATGAAAATAAATTCTTTTTGGCTATGAAAGCAGTTGTAGCCAATATAAAGGCCAAGAAAGATCATAAGGTAGAAATGAAGGAGATTATTTAATCCATCTAGTTCATGTTACAATATGACAAAAACTGCCCTCCTATCCTAGAAGCTAATTATCCCTTGTATGATTCAGGAACTTTTACCTCTGTATTCCAGGTATTAATTACTGGCTGTGTGAAAAAACTCTCAGATTTTAGTCCTGAGCTGGCCTTTTTCCAGGTTTTACTGATATCCCTTTACCTTGCAATGTTAAAAGCGATGTTCGGAACTAATAGTTTAGAAACCAGTTGCTACTTCACTCGTCTGTGTTCAGTGTAGCACTTCTTCCCCATGCTGCTTCAAGGGCTTGGATGTTTCTTTTGTGGCTAGGTATTGGTATTGGTTTATTATTGTCACTTGTACCGAGGTACAGTGAAAAACTTGTATTGCATACCGTTCGTACAGATCAATTCATTACACAGTGCATTGAGGTAGTACAGGGTAAAAACAATAACAGAATACAAAGTAAAGTGTCGCAGCTACAGGGAAGTGCATTGCAGGTAGACAATAAGGTGCAAGGTCAAACAAGGTAGATTGTGAGGTCAAGAGTCCATCTCATCATATAAGGGAACTGTTCAGTAGTCTTATCACTGTGCGATAGAAGCTGTCCTTGAGCCTGGTGGTATGGTATTACCTAAGTGAGGTCGAGGGGTGGTACGGAAGGCATCTTTGGTTGTATAGCAATGGTCAAGGGTGTTAGGGCAACTGGTGGGGCAGGAGACGTGCTAATAGTACTTTGGTAACACACTCTTGAGGTTGGCCTGGTTGAAGTCACCTGCAATAATGAAGAGGGCCTCAGGGTATCCTGTCTCAAGATTGTTGACCAGAGTATAGTTCATTGAGTGCAGGCTTCATGTCCATCTGGCGTGGGATGTAGACTGCCATCAGGATAGCTGAAGTGAATTTGCGACCTGCGGTGGCTTCAACCATTTACAGCCTTATTTAGTTCTTTGAAAGCAACTGTTGTCCTGTGTATAATTCATGAGTGCTGTGCCAAACTATGCTATTCCATGTGCTAAAAGATAGACTCTTATTCATTTAACTAAAACACTAAATGCTACTTAATCTGAAATCACTCTCCTAATTTCTTTGTGTATTTAACAACCACATAAACTATTCCATCCATAACTTGTTTCAAGGTCATAACCTGCAGGGTTACCTTGGGTAACTAATCTCCTTTATCATGTAAGTCACCTTAGTCAGTGCTAATTCATCTATCTTTTGTCAATTCAGTTCATTAATTTACTTAGTGCAACTGGCTCTAACTTTTTGTACCCAATTTGGTTTCCATTGATTTTATGTTTTGATTAAGTAACACACACAGTTAGTGAGGACAGTACAACTGTGTATCTGCACTTTCAAAAGGCATTTCAAGGTGTGGTATGGTAGTGGCACAGTGGTTAAATTAATGAACTAGTAATCCACAGTCAAGACCAACAATCCAGAATCTCATGTTGCAATTCCACCATGGAAACTGTGGAATTTAAATTAACTTAATACTCTAGAACTGAAGGTTTTTAAAAAAAAGTCTTGGTAACAGTCACCACAAAAAAATCTGCTAAATTGCCATAAAATTAGGGGAGAAAAACTGCCATTCTTTTCTGGTTTGCCCTATATGTGACGCCAGACCCAACTCATGTGGTTGACACTTAACCCCTTCTGCGATGGCCTAGCAAACCATCCATTTGTAGGTGGCTCACCATCACCTTCTCAAGGGGCAATTATGTATGGGTGATAAATCCTGGTCTTGCCAGTGACACTCAGATCCCCCAAAAAAGAGGCGAGGGAGGAGATTGCTGAACCGCTGGTAAGGATCTTTGAGTCCTCGTTGTCCACGGGGATGGTGCCGGAGGATTGGAGGGTGGCGAATGTTGTCCCCTTGTTCAAAAAAGGTAGTAGGGATAGTCCAGGGAATTACAGACCGGTGAGCCTTACGTCTGTGGTGGGTAAGCTGTTAGAAAGGATTCTAAGGGATAGGATCTATGAACACCTGGAGAATAATGGACTGATTAGGGACAGTCAGCATGGATTTGTGAAGGAAAGATCTTGCCTCACAAGCCTGATAGAGTTCTTTGAGGAGGTGACGAGGAAGATTGATGAGGGTAGTGCGGTGGATGTGGTCTATATGGATTTTAGTAAGGCGTTTAATAAGGTGCCTCATGGTAGGCTTCTTCAGAAGGTCAGAGGCCAAGGGATCCAGGGAAACTTGGCTGTGTGGATTAGGAATTGGCTTGCCTGTAGAAAGCAGAGGGTTGTGGTGGAAGGAGTGCCCTTGGATTGGAGGGCTGTGACTAGTGGTGTCCCACAGGGATCGGTTCTGGGACCTCTACTTTTTGTGATATTTATAGATGACTTAGATGAGGGGGTGGAAGGCTGGGTTAGTAAGTTTGCAGACGACACTAAGATCGGCGGTGTTGTGGATAGTGTGGAGGGCTGTCAGAATTTAAAGAGGGATATTGATAGGATGCAGAGCTGGGCTGACAAGTGGCAGATGGAGTTCAATCCGGAGAAGTGTGAGGTGGTACACTTTGGAAGGACATACTCCAGGGCAGAGTACTGGGTAAATGGCAAGGTACTTGGCAGTGTCGAGGAGCAGAGGGATCTGGGGGTTCATATTCACAGTTCACTGAAAGTTGCCTCACAGGTGGATAGAGCAGTTAAGAAGGCCTATGGGATGTTAGCTTTCATAAGTCGTGGGATTGAGTTTAAGAGCCGAGAAGTGATGATGCAGCTTTACAAGACTCTAGTTAGACCACACTTAGAGTACTGTGTTCAGTTTTGGTCGCCGCATTATAGGAAGGATGTGGAGGCGTTGGAGAGGGTGCAGAGGAGATTTACCAGGATGCTGCTTGGATTAGAGCGTATGGAATATGGATTAGAGCGTATGGAATATGAGGAGAGGCTTAAGTGCTAGGGCTTTATTCACTGGAAAGGAGGAGGATGAGGGGAGACATGATAGAGGTATATAAAATATAGAGAGGAATAGATAGAGTAGACAGCCAGCTCCTCCTTTCCAGGGCACCAATGCTCAAGACGAGAGGGCATGGCTTTAAGGTTATGGGTGGGAGGTTCAGGGGAGATGTCAGGGGGAGGTTTTTCACCCAGAGAGTGGTTGGTGCATGGAATGCACTACCTGGGGTGGTGGTGGAGGCAGATACATTGGACAGGTTCAAGAGTTTGTTGGATAGGCATATGGAGGAACGTGAGATAGAGGGATATGCGGGAGGAAAGGTTTAGATAGTGTGAGGGTGGTTTGATGGACGACACAACATGGTGGGCTGAAGGGCCTGTTTTGTGCTGTATGGTTCTATGGTTCTAGAAGAGAAAAAAATGTATAACACATGATTTAACTGAATTTGAAGGGATAACACAGTTTGACCAGAATATTTGTGGCATACCTAAACTCTCAATGGAACCAGTAGCCACGTATCATATCCAAATTTTGCTATGGAGAAAGAGCAGAGAGGTGGAATCAGTTGGATAGCTCTGCCAAAGAGTTGCAACAAGTATAAAAAGCCAAATAATGACCTGATTCTCAGACAAAACTTGAGGCAATTAAGGAAGGAAAAAATTAGATTAATAGCTGGGTGAAACTTTGTTGATATTTCAGTGCATAAATTTTGGAAAAGGAATAAGAAATACAAACCGAATTATGAAACTTAATTGTGTAAGGGATTTAAATGTGAGGAAATCTGTATAAAAAAAAAGGTAATTTTGGATCTGGAGATGATATTGTCCAGAAGGTTCTTCGGAAGTCAAGAACGAGGCATAAATCTTGTGATCACAGCCGTTTATTTGATATTCATAACAAACAGCAGTAAAGAACTGCGAGCAAATAACACTAACTCTAAATATAACTAACTCACTCTCAGTCACTCTAACAAAGAACTAATGGTAACGAACAGTAACTGAACAAAGAATCTGTTTCATGGTCCTTCTTTATACTGAAAACTGGTTCAAGCTGGATAGATAAGGAGTCTTCCTGATGAGAACAGCCTGTGAGACAGCAAGGACAGTCTTGATTTATGCTCCCATGACATCTCAGGTTTACAGACAAAGAAACTACAGAAGTACAGAACCAACTATATGACAAATTACTGAAAATCCACTGAACATTTACAGACAAACAGGTGATTATACAAACGTATAAGCAAGCATAAAGAAAAGTTAAACTACAAGAGAAGTAACAATTTAGACCCTAATCCAGCAGTAATCTTTGGGAGAAATAAGACAAATAATTCTACTTTTTCATAATTTATACTATAATCTACAAGCCTAGCTATATACATCATTGATGGGGCTGTTGTAAGAATATTGGGTAGAAACTAACTTGGGGCTGTAGTCCAGGATGGCTCATACAGTATCCATCCACTGACTGTTACTTGACCAGCACAATATTTAGTTTTGTTTACTTCCCTTCAAGAGAACTGAAGAAATATAAATGGGGTTCTATTCTTTATGGAGATGGATAATGATCTGTATTGTACTTGTTTATTGGAAACTGAAAATTAGACTTCTCTCTGTTGGGAGAAGGCATAACATAGCAACTGTATTCAATCAAGCTTTCCAATTTGGAACACTGAGGAATGGATGATGGGGTAATCCATTGTAGTGAGCTGTGCCTGGCCAGGGGAGATGAGTCCAGGGAAAAAGCCAGAAAAATAGCTCCTGTAAGCCAAAAAAGGCAATGTAGAAACTAGAAGTAAAATTTGGTACCTTTTCAACATTTTCTAATTTTGGAATAACAACCAAAACATCTTTTTATATAGCTGACTTGCTCATTGATATAATACAATTTGTGTGGTTTTCATTTTTGTGTCACTCCAAACTCTTGAAATACATTGGTTAGAATGAATTAGGGTTTGCAGAAAATTATCCATGTACACTTACAGATTTCATGATTTTCTATATTTATTATTATATTTATCTTCTATATTCTACAGCCTGTTTTTATGACCAGTGAAGGAGCAAGAAATTTTTGATCTATGTTATTTTAAAGCACTGATGTAGTAGTCTCCTCACTTCTGCCACCAGGTGGTGGTCCTGTAGAGACGAGAGGTTCCTGGTTCTTTAAAACAACACAAATAGAAGGAAAAGCAGAAAGGGGAATTTTTGCTTTTCAGTCTTTCGATAAAGGTCAGCTCTAGAATGTTAAAAGTCACTCAGCTAAAACATCGAACAGAACAGCACAGGAACAGGTCCTCTGGCCCACGACACCTATGCTGAACATGATTCTAAATTAAATGAATCCCTTCTGCCTGCACATGATCCATATCCCTCCATTTCCTCCATACTTATGTGCCTATCTAAAAGCCTCTTAAATGCCACGTATCTGTTTACAGCACCACTCCTGGCAGTGTGTTCTAGGCACCTACCTGTAAAAAAAACTTTCCACCTCGCACCTTATAGCTATGCCCTCTAGTATTTGACATTTCTAATCTAGGATAAAGATTCTGACTTGTATGCTAGTCGTATCTGCACTTATTTTCTCCATGAGTCCTTATTCATTTAATCTCAATCTTTTGCTTGCTAAATAAACCTCCTTAATCATCCTTTTCATCTACTATAACTATTTGCTCACTCCACCATCAGCATACTGTGGTTGCAGTATGTTAAATCTACCAGATACACTTGCCAAGACTACTCTGACAGCACCTTTCAACTCTGTATTTTCTATTACTTGGAAGAACTAAGGCAGTGGGCACCTGGGAATACCACCTCCTGCTCTAAGATGCACACCATCCTGACTAAGAAATATAGTGCTGTTCCTTCATCATTCTGGGTGTAAATCCTGGAATGCCCTTTCCAACAATATTGAGATTTTCTCACCAGAAATATTGCAATAGTTCAAGAAAACAACTCTCCATCATCATCCCATAAACAAAACAAAAAACAAAAATATTGCTCTTTAAAAATCATTTATCGACTTCTTCAACAATGATTTACATTTGAAAGCAGTGGAATTTTCAATGTAAAGAGATTATTTCTAACTTCCTTTCATTCTTTTTGTGGTAATCTTATAGCCTTCTGTTGACACTATTCTGTAGGGACAATCAATGAGTGAATATTCACGTGATCGTAATCCTGTAAAAACCCTAAGCATCTCAACACTGGTTAAAGACTCCCTAACCACTGAAGGTTCTAAGTAATAATTTTCTAGTAACATTCTACTGAATGTGCAGACTTTCCTTTACTTTTATATTGTAATGCCCAAAACTGTTAACAATACCCAACTTTATCATAAGAGCTAATCTAGTTGTTTATTCTGTGCATTTACATGCATCTCCATCTGCTCATTCACACCACTTCAGGGGTATTTAATTTGCTTATCATAAATTCCATAACTTAATGATTCCCACATTTTTCTGCATTCAAATGTCAGCCACTATTTGTCCAATGTCCAACTCTATTCACGCCCTCTGCCAGTCCTCATTGTAACTTAACATGCTAATAATATGCGGAGACTAAAAATGAAGGAAAAAAATAGGATTGGTGTTGGTGGGAGCTGATCACCAGACTTCTTGGCTGCCAGTAATCTAGTTGTGAGTTTACAGCTATTATATTGGTGTGGGGAGATCCAAGGAGTTAAAGGAAGCAATAAATCAATTTACTTAAGCACAGCTGCCTTTCAGACAACTTCAGCTTCTAAATCTTTGTGAGAAAAAGTGAATAATCTTCAAATGGTAGTATTTCACTTTCCTGTGTGTGTGAAATAAAATGTTAGTGAATGTATTTTCCCTTCACTGAGTTGTTAGTGTAGTTTAATTTTATTTAACATTGTGTATAGTGCAAAAAAAATCCACGGACAGTCTAAATTCATTAATAGTATCACAGTGAAACTGAAAAGCATTTTAATATTTAACATTTTTTTGATGTTAGCTAAAAAGATGTTTTTAATGTTCTCGTTGGCTGGCTGCTTATACGTGCCAATATATACTTCAAAATGCAAGGTCAACAAAATCCTATAATACCTTACTTGCTCTGAAAATGTTCATTTTGATCAGAATGTGGTTATAACCAAAGTTTATTGCATCAACAATAGTTTAAAATATTAGCAGAAGTAATAATTTTATTTGACAAGTTGCAATACCTTTTTTCTTTCTTGAAGTACTAATCCACAATGCATAACAAAAGTAATGACACAGTCTGCTCACCATTGTCCAGGAACTGCAGATGGAAAAACCTTGAAGGTTGGTCCCTCAAGCATATTGATACATGCTGAAAGCTTCACAAGCCCAGGTGCAATTATAATAACAATTACATTTCTTACCAAACAACAGCAAATTTAATGAAGCTGGTGGAGTGGAGGTCCATGTAATAAATATTTGGGCCGCTTTACACTTCATTGAGAACGGAACCATGACCATATTATTAGGGTTGTAATCCCTTCAATCCCATATGTTTACTTCTTAGCTTCCATTTTCTGGAGCATCCTATTAATGATTTCATCAAATAGAAAAAAATAAGAAATCCAAGAAATCATGAATGACATGTATAAAAAAAGGTCACCTGATGATTGAAGACCAATAAAACCTGACACAAGTATTTTGTTGAGAATGTTGACTTAATGCTTGGAGTCTGGATATCAGCAGATTGTAGCTGAATTTGGTCCCACTACAAGTTTTCCCAAGCCATCTTTACTTACAAATGGTTGCTTCCGCTATTGGTTGCCTTAATTCTATATTGTATGCTTACTCAGCCTTCGACATCGGTAGGACCTCTTCCATGATGACTGTGCCTATGTTTGTTCTCTTATTGAACGTGGGGGTTTGATGCTTGGGTCACTATAAAACAGACTTTAGAGGCTTGTCATGTAAATGCTAGTCCTTGCACATGAAGCAATTATAACAATTGGTTTCACACTTCAGAGTCATAGACTTTTACAGCACGGAAACAGGCCTTTAGCCTGACTTGTCCATGCTGACTGAGATACCTGTCTAAACTAATCCCACTTTCCTGCATTTGGCCCTTATCCCTCTGTTCCTTTCCTATCCATGCTTGTTAAATGCTATGCTTGTACCTGCCTCAACCACTGCCTCTGGCAGCTTGTTCCCTATGCCCACTATCCTCTGCATAAAAGCTTGCCCTCAGATCTCCTTTAAATATTTTCCCTCTCACCTTAAAGCTATATCCTCTAATTTCCCCTACCCTTGGAAAAATTATGTGACAATCTACCTTATCTATGTCCCTCATAACTTTATAAACCTCAGTTAGATCACACCTTGGGTTATCTCAGCTGATTTTTTTCTGCATCATCGGTCTCTGCATCACCAGGGCTTTTCAGCAACTTAATTTGCCCAGGAAGGTGTTATTTTTGAAGCCTTTGATGCCCATCAATCAGAAGGGAACGTGGGGATGATCTACAAATTTAGCTGCCCACAGAATTTTTTCTCTGGCTTAAATTTGCTTCATGATGGCACATAGCACATGATTTTAACAATGTATCTATAGTAGAGCCAATCTCAGTGAAGATCCATGTCAAGCAAGGCAGCTTCATTGCCCAACATTTTTTTTTCCAATTGTTCTTACTGTTTTCCTGTTATCTTGCCTCCAACAAAGTTGCAGGAGTGGAATAATGTTCAGAACTTATGGGAAACTGTTTCAACCTATGGCAACTACAGTCCTGAACTAAAGTTACCTGCACCTCTGTAATTGAGCAGCAGTGTGCGAACAACCCTTGGTGCGCACTCGAAGGCTGAGCTCCAAGGCATTGTTGACGTGTTTAATGAAATGTATGAGAGAATGAGCCTTGCACACAAAATCCACAAGTCACTGGTCCTCTACCAACCTGCTTCTGCTGTACAACACTATTTTCCTGCAATAAAAGTTCATGACGAAACCCTGGAAAATGTGAACCACTGTGTAACACACTAAATTTAATTTTTTCCTGGTTTCCAGTGAAAATAATCAATTTTCGCACCTGCCTGAAGAAAACAATGTTCAAAATGTTTTTTTGTTTTTGCAGAACAGTAGCTTTTGGTATATTTTTAGTTACTTAATTTTTGCAGTGGCAATTGCCTTAAAATAAAACAGTGCAGCATCCAAAAACCTGTAGACCTTGGCTGGCTCATGGTCAATCAGTCTTTCTTTTCAAAGTCCGATTCGGTTGCAGTATCCCAATATCAGCTCCACACATTATCCAGCTTTCTTTTAAGTGCTTAGTAGCCTTAAACCAATACCAGCTAAGAATTGCAAGTCATGAACAATCCTGTGCTTTTGAGTGCAGACAGTGAAAAAGCATGGGGTGTGGTGACGGCACACACAAATCATACTCAAAGGGCAGCATAAAGTTGGCATGCTGTCTGAACTCCTCCAGTCACAGGTTCACCATGTACTGCAATTTCTGTGCCCATATCCAGAGAGTATCTAATTTTTAGGCCAGTTACCTTGTATATTTTTTTACCAGCTAGCCTATGATCGAGTGTGTGGATCTATAATTTTCTACATTTGGTTTATTGAACATTAGTATAAGCCTCTTTACTGTCCATATCAGTAGTGTGCACTCGGCAGGACAAAAAGTAATAGATGGTACATTTGTTTTTGAACATCTTTTGGTGAATCCTTGATTTCCATTGAAACTTCTCACTCTTGCTATGTTCACCTTGACGCTTACAATTTTAGTGTCAACTGTTGAAGAATGAGCTTGGTTTACTGTAATGTAGATCAATGCAAGGTAGCTGTTTCTAGCTCAGTCAGAATGTGACCATTCACCTGAGGAATCTTTTTATAACTGCAGTTTTTAATGATTCTTGACTCCTAAACAAGCTTAAAAAGAGATTTTACAATTCCTGTGCAGATATCCACTATCTTCATAGTGGGATTTTGATTGCTCTGATAGTAGCTTTTCTTGCCTTTAGCTGAGGTCAATACCTGTTCTGGTCTCCTGAGAGTTATTTTCCCTTCCTCTGTTAAGTTTTTTTTGTTTTATGTGATTTGTCCTTGTACCTAATTGGTTTGCTGCTTGGTTTTGTTTCACCGTGTGACCTTCTGTCCTTAGGGACATCTGTGATTTTACTGTGCATCATGATGGTTTTAAAAGTATTGCACTTTTATTTTGATAATGTTTATGTTGAACAGTGTCATAATCCATATGTAATTTAGAACAATGAGCAATACAGAAAAATAAAGAAGATGTAGGTGGAAAAAGGGATGAGGTCCTACAGGCAGATTAAGAGGAGTTAGAAGAGAAATGAAGAAACAGGACTTCAAAGGGGTAACCTCTGGATTGCTCTTTGTACCACACGCCAGTGAGTATATATGCAACAGAATAGCACAGATGAATGCTTGGCTGAAGAGATAGTGCAGGCTTTACATTTGTGAGCATAGGAACTGGTTCAGGGTTAGGTGAGACATGTACAGGCTGGATGTTTTGCACCTCAAGAGAACTGGATCAAATTTCCTTTGTGGGCAGGTTTACTTGTGCAATGGGGAAGGTTAAAACTGTGGTGGGGTATGAGCACAGGAGGGTATCATTGAAAGGGATGTTCCAAGGTGCCAAAAGTATTAAAAGATAAATCAAAAGTTTTTAGATAAAATCAAACTAAGTTGGAGTACAAGAAAGTCTAAAGTGGGTTTATAGTGGATGTATGTGAACTCAAGTAGCATATTAAACAAGGTTGCAGAGCTGAAAGTGCAAGTAACCACATGAGCTTTTAATGTTGTGGCAGTAACAGACACCCAGCTAAAAAAGCAACAGAAATGGGTTCCATATTTAAAATAATAAAAAAGAAAATTCTAGAAAAGCTCAGCAGCTCAGACAACATCTGTGGAAAGAGAAACAGTTAACATTTCGGGTCCAGGACTCTGTCAAAACTGAGAAAGGAAGAAACCTAGTTAGTCAAAGTAACACAAACTGGGTGAGGGTGATGGGTGGAACAAAGGGAATTTCTCTGAGGGTGAAATAATGTGGCCATTAAGCAGCAGTTAAAATCAGATTAAGCTACTTTGTCCGTGTAAAGTGATGCTAATGTTGTACAGTTTGGCCAACTGGGACGTGCCTAGTAAGCCAAAAAGGAAAAAGTAAATGACAGCAGGCAAATATGGACAGTTCCCAGTCAAACGGAAAGAAAGAGTGAGTTATCTAAAGCTGGAGAATTCAATATTGACTCCAGCAGGCTGCAATGTGTCCAGATGGAAGATGAGGTGTTGTTCCTTTAGCTTGAGTTGGGTCTCATTGTAACCATGCAGGAGGCTACAGACAGAAGTCAGAATGGGATGGTGAATTAAAGTGTCAGACAGCCGAAAGCTCAGGGTCACTCATGAAGACTGAGTGCACGTGCTCTGCAAAACAACGTGTTTGGTTTATCCAATAAAGAGGAGGCCACATTGTCAACACCCAATGCAAGACCCGAGACTGGAAGAAGTGCAAGCTGCATCTGGAAAGACTGTTTTGGTCCGTGGATGGTAGGAAGAGAAGAGGTAAAAGGACAGGTGATGCACCTCTGGTGGTTGCATGGAAAAGTCTATATGTCAAAGAGTAGCAGTTGGAGATGAAAGAGCAGATCAAGGAGTCATGAAGGGATTGAACCCTTTGAAATGCTGGGAGGGGAGGGGAATATGTATCTGATGGTGGGTCCTAAATATTGTGGGATATGAACTGTTCAGCAAAGATAGGGATGGGAGGAAATGAGGGCAAGTGACACCATTGGTTAAAGAGAATATTGTCGTGCTTAAGGTGAGGATATTCTGGAATGATAAAGAATGTAATCTGTCTATTTAGAGTTAAGAAACAGGGGTGCAATTGCACTGCTGAAATCATTCCTTAGACTGCCAACTGGTGGGAAGAATATTGAGGAATAAGTTTGTAGGTAAGGTGCAGAGTTGTGCAAAAGTCATCGAGTACAGATAATGGGGAGCTGTAACTAGCTAAATTTTGAGATAGCAGTAATAGGGAGAGGGGGTTCTGAAATGTGTTCAAGAGAACTTTTTTGATCGGTATGTTTATGGCACAGTGGGGAAGGTGGCATTGTTGGACTTGGTTCTGGGAAATGATCTAGGACAAGGGTAGCAAGTACCACCAAGGGAACATCTAAGAAACAGCGAGCATAACATAAGATTTAGAATAGCATTGGAAAAAGTAAAAATAGTCGATCAGAGAAGGTCCAGTGGGATGATAACAGATCCAGTTGTGGTAAATTAGAAACATAGCCAGGCAGGCCAAACTGTAATTGAACCATTGGAAGCCTTAAAGGCAGAGATGTTTAGCTGCAGTCTAATATATTCACTTGACAGAGAATGGTAGAGAATTAAAGGCAGAACTCCCCAGCTGACCAAAAACATAAAGAAAAATAAAGCAAAAAAAAAGTATATGATGAATGCCAGGTGAAAACCAGGCTGATGACACAAAGTTCAGAGGAGAAATTAAAAAAAAGAAATAAAGGAGACAAAATGAGAGCAAGAGAAAAGACTGAAAACCAATGTAAAAGGGAATTCAGAAATATTCTATGGATATATGAACAGGCTGTAAGAGGAAAGGTATAGCCAATCAGAACCCCAAAATCTTATCATGGATGCAGAAGGCATGGCAGAGGTGCTAAATGGTTATCTTAAATCAGTTTTTAACCAGAAATGTTGCTCTAATCTCAGCAAAGGAAGATTCTGGGTGAGCGAAACATGGGACTACTGGAAAAGCCAGCAGGGTTTAAAGTGGATAAATCACTTGGTCCAGATTCCAGATGGGTTGTATCCTAGGTTGCTGAAGGAAGTAGGGGAAATAATTGCAGAGGCCTCTCCATAATCCAACAAACATCTGTAGATTCAGAGAGAGTGCATGAGAAATGGAAAATTTGCTGATGTTACACCTTTATTTTAAAAACAAATGCAAGGGGATAAACCCAGTGACTAAAAATCAGTGAGTTTGATCTTGTCGGTTTGAAAAGTCCCAAAAACAATAATCAAAGACACAGTTAACAATCATTTGGATAAGTGTGAATCTTGATTAGTGAAGGATAGATTGAGTGAGCTAGGGCTTTTCTCTTTGGAGAGAAGGAGGATGAGAGGTGACTTGATAGAGGTGTACTAGATGATAAGAAGCATAGATCAAGTGGACAGTCAGAGACTTTTTCCCAGGGGGACAATGGATAACACAAGGGGGCATCATTTTAAGGTGATTGGAGGAAGATATAAGGAGGATTTCAGGGGTAAGTTTTTTTACACAGGGTGGTAGATGCGTGGAACGCACTGCTGACAGAGGTGGTGGAGGCAGATACATTGGGGACATTTAAGAGACTCTTAGACGGACACATGAATGATAGAGAAATGGAGGGCTATGTAGGAGGGAAGGTTTAGATAGATCTTAGAGCAGGATAAAATGTCGGCACAACATTGTGGGCAGAAGGGCCTGTACTGTGCTGTAATGTTCTGTGTTCTAATTTGTTAATGTGAATCTTGTGTGACTAACTTGATGGAGTTTTTTTTAAATGAAGTAGCAGAGAGGTGTAAGGAGGAAAGTGTCAACTTCCGAAAGGCATTTGATAAAGTGCCACGTGGTAGGTTTATCATCAAGTTTGACAGTCATGAAGTAAAAGGGAAACTGAAGTTGGCGAGATAATAGGAAATAGTCATAGCAGAAGGCTTTTTTTAAATTAGGTTGGAGGAAAGTGTTCAGTGGAGTTCCCCTGCGGGTCATTATTACAATCACTGCTTTTCTTAATATATACTAATCGTTGTGTAGGGCATAGTTTCCAAATTTACAGAGCACATAGAACTTGGAGACGGTGAGCTGAGACATGTTAGTAATGAACTTTTTGGAGTTGGTGGAATGGGTGATTGGGTGCCAAATGTAGTGTTATATTTTGGTAGGAAGAATGAGGAGAGCCAACCTAAACTAGAGGACACAATTCAAAATGGGGTACAAGAACAGAAGTCTGGGAGACTATTTGTATAGTCCATTGACAGTGAAAGGGCAGGTTGCATCTAGGTTCCTAGGCTTGATAGATAGAGGTATAGAATACAAGGGAAAGGAAATCATAATGAACCTGGTCTGACCACAATTGGGGTATTGTCCCCAATTTGAGTGCCATACTTCAGGAAAGATGTAAAGGGTTCAGAGAGGGTATAGAGGAGATTCATTAAAATGATTTCGGGGATGAGTAACTTCAGTTATGTGGATAGACTGGAGATGCTGGGGTGGTTCTCTTTGAAAGGGGTTGGGAAGAAGTCTGATGAGTTGTTTAAAACCATGAAGAGAGTAGACAGAGTGAGTCGAGAGAAACTGTTCCCATTGAAGAAATGTCAAGAACCAGGGAATATAGAATGAAGGTGGTTGGCAAAAGTCACCTGAGGAAAAGAATTTTTACACAGTGAGTGGTTAGGGTGAGGAAGGCACTGCAGGGGTAGTAGTGGAGGCAGATACAATGTTAGTATTCAAAAGAGAGCTGGATAAATATCTGAAGGGTATTTTCGGGCTTGTGGAAAGGGGCCTGGGAAGTGGGACTACTGGATTCCTCCTCTACTGAGCCGGCAGGATGGCTTCCTGTGATTTGCAATAAAACAAAATTCAGCCTCGTTTAAACACCAGAAATGTTTAATTTTCAGATCTTACTGGAGCCAGGTGTAGTCCAAGATGTGCTTGCAGCAGGAAGCCACCTTCAATTATTGGAGCTCCTGAAACTCTGTTCTCACTATCTAATCCAGGTGAGCCATTACTTAGTTTCATTACACTAGGCTGCTGCCTTTGAAATCGCACTGTACAAGTCGACGAGGTTGCATATTCTTTTGGAGTTTAGGAAAAGCTAAACAATTGAGATAGTGTGCATTATAGAAGGTGGTTGAAGCAAATATTTTCTGAAGGACCCTCATTCTCTCTTGTGTATAATTCTCTTTCTTGTTCTGACATGGACAACTCTCATTTAGCATTATTAAAGATGTATACAGCAGACGATTTACAGAAGGGCCAGCTGGGTAGAAGATGTATTTTAGCATTCATTTATATGAAAACTTGTGCATTGGCTGAAGTGATCCCATAAGTACACATTGAATGGCCAAAGAGAGAATTGGAAAGTGGTCAAAGAGCTATGGTTGACTAATAAATTTCAATTCTAGATAGTGTGGCAGTGTATCCTGTACAAGAGCTAGCTAAAAAGGATTCTGCAATATTTGAAACATTTAGGTCTAGGGCAGGTGGGGCAGGTAATTGCTCTAATTTGCAATTTGTCATTAAGGCCCACAACTAACCATTGACTTGTTCTTTCCCCTTTTTCTCTCTGAGAGCCAAGGGGGCATCCCATCTAATGTCGCCGGGAGCACCAGCCTCCGTCCCACCCTGATCCTTCCTACACTGCTGGGAGAAACAGAAATGAGGAAGGGGTGTTGAACGTAGCTAAAGAATATTACGGGGTTTGTTTTTTTACTTGGTATTCCCAGATTATAGTGATATTTAAGAAAATGATTACAAAGCAGTACTTTTGAACAGGTGTTCCAGACCTCTGCTGCTAGCAAACAACAATGGTATCTCATTTCTGAAATAGGACCACGATTTCATGTGAAGGCATCCATTTTATCAGAACACTTCTGATTTATTTCCTTCTACTTCTGAGAGCCAAGGACATGCAAAATACTGACATTGTGACTTCCTCCTTCCTCCATCAACCTCGCCTCTCTTACATTGCAGGAATAAAAAGAAACCAGGTAAAGATATTAAAAATAACTGAGACTAAAGGACCAGGTGTGCTGGACCCTGCCTTCTGTCCACAATCACCGCCTGCCGTCCCTTTTCACCAGCACTTCCGTGGGCCAGACACCAATTTAGCTGGTCATTCCACACCACGAGTCCAGCGCTGCGGAGAATGGCCAACCGGGAAATGTCTCTGACAGTCATTCCCAACTAGCAAAGCTGGGGCCAAGTCAGGAAAGCTGAGAGGCATTTTAACAATTTCTATATGTCTCTAATATTTTGTAAAAAAAATAACTATTTAAAAACATATACAAAAGCTATAAATAATTCAAAGATTAAACCACAGTCTTAGAGTTCCCATTGACCTGATGGGTTTTTGCAGGATCCAAGTGATACTTCCCATTATAATGTGAGGGAAGAGAAACAAAGGACTGCAGATGCTTGAATCTCGATGGAAAAACATGATGATGCTGGAGGAACTAAGCAGGCCAGGCAGCATCCGTGGAGAAAAGCAGAAAAAGCACATGAAGAAGGGTCCTGACCCGAAACGTTGATCGCCTGCTTTTCTCCACAGATGCTGCCTGACCTGCTGAGTTCCTCCAGCATCATCATGTTTTTCCTCATAATGTGAGGGAATCCTAGCAAGATTAGGCCTGCATTGGCACTTCATATGGAGTCGAACAGATGAGTTAATGACAGGTGTAACACCATCTGTCATTCAGTCAGTCTGGAACAATTTATTTATTATTTTAGACTGTGGGTGAAGCTGACTGGGCCAGCACTCCCCATTCCTAACTATTTATGAGGAGGTGATGGTGAGCTGCCACCTTGAACTGCTGCAGTTCTTCTGGTGAAGATAAAATGCTGTTGGGTAGGCAATTTCAAGGTGTAGACCAGCATTACATTTTCAAACCGGGTTAGTGTTGCAGATGGTGGTATTCTAATGTGCCTGAAGTCTTGTCCTTCCTGATGGTAGAGAATCTGAGTGCTGTTGTTTGGAGAAGACTAGACAAACAATTGCAGTGCTTTTTGTTGATGAGACACACTGCAGTCATGTTAGGGTGGTGGATGGGGTGCCAATTAAGTGGACTGTTGTTGTCTTGGATGGTGTTGAACCTCTTGAGAGTTGTTGGAGCTGCACTCATCCAGGCAAGTAGAAAGTACTCCATCAGATTGCTGAATTTTGTCTTGCAGTTGGCAGAAGGTCTTTGAGATGTCAGGGGGTGAGTCACTCAGCAAGGGTGAAGCACTGATCACAGGCTTGAAAGTACTTGCATGGAAATCTGGGACATTAACATTTGAAACATTGAGTATCAATGATTGAATCAAAACCATCGTCAAAACTGAGTGAGATTTGTTTATTTCAAAATGACTGCCTAGGCAGTCCTGCTAATGAGTTAATTTTTATGCAACTTCTAAAAATAAATTTATTATTTTTATTAATAAAGTATTTGCATCAATCTCAAGTCAAATCAAACAACACTGAAGCCGCTGCAAGCACAGAGTATCCTGGATACAACAAAAACCTTCCCACAGGGGCCAAGCATTGATTATAAACCAACTGGTGACCTCCATGCTGTGGTACTGGTTGGTCACTTTGATCCCACCCCCTGCTCTTGCCGGAATCTAGAAGAAGCTGGTGGATTTCTTCGGGGACAAGAGGAAGCACTGGTTTTCTGCTGCAGTTCTGAGTCTCCTAATTTGAGGGGTGCGGTCAGTTGTTGGTATGTGTCCAAACCCAGGTGGCGACTCTCTGCCTTTGGACTCTGCAGAGAGACCTGCACGTTGAGCATCCTCCTAGAAGGTGTGTGCTGACGATGTACTTATTCTGCCAAGAGCACTACCTTTAGGATGACATGCAGGTCCCAGTGGTGAGCATCAGCCGTGCTGCTCTGCAGGTGTTTCCTCTCTTTTATTGGGACCTTTTCAGAGTCTGGGATATGGTCACTTCCAGTCAGAGTGCACCCCAGCCGGCAGAGGGAACTGCTCTGGTTGCCAGGGTGGCTGGACTAAGGAACGAACTGGACAGTGAAGGAGCGAATCGCATGCCACTGGGACTCATGACCGAAGCATCCAGCCGTCCCATCGCAATGGGTATCGAAAGGGCTCATGAATGTGGGGCGATCCCAGCCAGGCTGCTCCCTGCTCAGCTGGAATTGCTCATCAGACCCAGGCCCCAAAACGCTCCTCAGGAGCTGGTCCCACACAACATGAGCCATCTCTCGGAAGTGTCCTCTGTGCCATTTCTCGAGGCTCATAGGTGTTTTCTGTATGGGCTGCTCCTGCACAGACTGCACTTCCTCATCCTTGATTGCTGTCTGGACATGCCATGGTGGTCTGTTCTGCCATCCAGGAGGATTCCTAATGGTGGTCTCTCTATCTGGGAGCCCTTCCCCTTTACGATGGGGACATGGGGTGGAGAGCATTGCTCAGAAATGTGCAAGGTTTTTAAGCTGGTTCACTGACTCCCAGGCCTCCTGTTATTTCTGCAGCCTGGAGGAGTCAGTGTTCCATGTGTATACCAAATGTGAGAAGTGGGGGTGGAGGTGGGAAAGTTGGTCAAGGGACCTCCTCGTTGGTGTGTTCCTGGGCCTGGCAGCAGTCCGTTGACGCTTCCAGCCGAAGCAACTGTCTGCCTCACTTCGGGAGGTTTCGTTGGTGCCCGAGTGTCCCTGGGGAGAGAGCACACAGTGTCCAGTGGTTCTCAGGAGGCCCTCCAGGGTCCTGAGTGCGTTCTGGACAAAAATAACAATATTTTAATTTAATGAATGTTTGTAAATGAATTGAGAATGATGTGAATATGTAAATCTCTTTACAAAATTAAAAATTCCTCGATTTTTACCCTGTACTCGGCTGGCTTTATGCCCTCTGAACTCAATCAATTGATGGCCTGACCGTCTTTGTAATTAGTTTGCAACGCAATGTACTTCTCCCACATTTTCTCCTTTCCTCTGAGGCCTCATGTATTCTGGTGTTGGCCTTCTTATTATGTGTACAAATACTTGAAGCTTTCTTCATTTTATCTATTTGTTATGTTTTGTATGCAATGTTTTAGCACTTCTTACCTATGGCAAATCATTTTTTTATTCCCCGTACATTGGAAACAAGTGACCAGAAAGCTCCTAACAACCATAAAACAGTCTCATTTGATGTTTCCCATTTGGTTTAATTGAAAATTATTCAGTCAATTCTTTTCATGCATGCTGAATTTTTGGAAAGAAATGTGATCATTTACAACGACTTTAAGTGAATGACAGTCACACATAATTCTAATAAGCCTGGGCAATTTTCCTGAAGTGCTTCTACCCAACAGACAGTAATATCCTGAAATCAGAAAGCAGACTAGGTTAGGACAGAAGGGAATGATTCCACAGTCCCATGGAAAGTGACTTTGGGATTGCTGAATATGCAAATGCATTTATGGAATTGAAGTGGGGAGCTGACCTTGGTGAATCCAGCAAGGTCAGCTAATTTTAATAAATTACACATGCTCCTTGCACAGCTTGAGTCTTTTACAGGGGTGTAATGAACTGGGGCCTGCTTAATCTGGACCATGCAATTCTGAAAAGACTGCTGTTTGGAATGAAAGATATTTAAAGGTAAATTATTGCATTTGGGCAGTATTGATATTGGAGTTTATTTGCAGACTCTGAAATAATCACAGACATTTTCAGACTTGGTGAAAGTTGTAAGGTTAGGATGAGGAGAAGCAGTGGAAAAACCAATAGGCAAGGTCAAAAGGACAAAAATGCATTGTTGTGCTATGTTGGAATTTGTAAGTATAAATCAAATTGTTGGTGTCTCCAACTACACTCCACCTACTCCTGGTTGATAAAACTGGGCATTCTGAATAGAGAGCATGAATATAAATGCTATGAATAGAGTTTGTCAATTTTTGACAGAGGGCAGTAGTGTACTATGTCTGTTTGGAGGTGACAGACACATTAAACACTACTTGGATTACTTGCCACACTGGACAACAATTGTGAGAGAAGGCAGCACTTTTTCAAGAACATGAAAAGGTTTGGCTGTCCCATTCTACAGGGTACCAGCTAATTCCAAAAACCGTGGACTATTCCTACACAGAAGGAGGCAAATTGGTCCATCATGGTTTATTAGTGAGATGGAGTAGGTAGAATAGTGGTTAGGTTAGTGGATTTTTAACTTAATGACGTTATCTAAAGATTCAGCGATGCAAGTTCAAATCCCATCAATACAGCTGAAATAAAATGATAGGATCATTAGTGGTAACCATTAAGTGCCAGGTGGCGGTAAGAATCCTTATGCCTCACAAGGTTCATTTAGGGAGGATGGCTCTGTTATTGCACACCCAAATAGGTGCACGGTGAGTCAGTGCATGGAATGATATTGCCTTTTTCGGTTGCTGGCTTGACACTATAAATTTCATTAGCAGTGTTGAGTGTGTGCTACATATGTTTGCACCTGGCAACTCCAAGGCTGAGGAAGGGTGAGTGGAGGGGAAAGGGCATGATTGGGCCTGTGGAGTTGTAGTTGGTAGCTGGCTGAGGATTGGTGCCTTGTTGCAGGTGATGGGTGGAGTTAGGGGAGAGCAGGACCCCCACTTGGGGGGAAATCAGGGAATTCAAGCTGATTGGGATGGGGTTGTTGCGTTCGGTTGATCAGAAATACTTGGTGAGTCGGGGTGGTTGGGGTTAGGGAGTTGGGGCAATAGGGAATTTATGGGATTGGAGAGTTTGGGAGGGTGGTTGGTAGTTGAGAATCTCAGTGCGCTCTGGGGTAAAGGGTGGGGAGTTCCTGGGTGCTGGAGCTAAACGGTGGAGGCAGCATGCCACAGACTGAACCAAACAACCTTCAAGTAACAAATTACGTTAAAGCAGTGTGGTTCTGCCATATCCAACCATGAATGATGGCAGGCTATTGAGGAATTAAGGGAAGAGTGGCTCAATAAATAGCCCCATTCTCAATTATGGCTGAGCCCAGAAATGTGTGCTTAAGTTTGAAGTGTTTGTAAATGTTTAAGTCAATAATCTTCCTCGGTCCCTGCTGAGTTCCCACCAAAACAGAAGCCAGTCTTGAGTGAATTCAGTTTATGAGTGAGTGGACTGTATGTAGTGGGCTCTGATGATTTTCTGATGTAGTACTAAAGATGTAATCCTAAACAAGATGTGCTGCTTGAAAATTATTCCACAGTGATTACAACACTGGAATCTGTCTAACAAAGTGGAGAATTGTCATAGTCCCTGTCCATAAAAACAGAGACAGATCAAATCCAACCAATTAGCTTAATTAGCTTACTCTCAATTATCCACAGAGTGATGCAAAAGGTCTTCAATAATGCTATCAAATGGCATTTTTAAAGATTCATTCATGAGATTAGGATGTTAATACCAATGCCAGCATTTATTGTCCACTTCTAACTTATCTGCATCATAGAGGCTGTTAGGATCCACCATATTGGCTCTGGAGTCTTATATTGGGTATGGACAACAGATTTTCTTTCCTGGAGGACATTAGTGGGCCTGATAGTTTTTATATTAATCTAATAGTTTGTGCCACGATTATTTGAGTCTCGGCTCCTCAGCTGCAATGATCCAGGCTGCTGCGTTAATAGTCCAATAACTTGACCATTATGAAACCATATTCCTGTAACATCTCTCTAATAACCCATTCGTTGATGCTGAGTATAAGTTCCATCAGGACCTTTTAAGGTCCAAATCTCATTACTGTCCTGGTCCCAACCCAGTAATATTGATAAAAGAACTGAATTTGAAAGGTGAGGGACATATTCTTGGCTTCAAAGCAGTAGTTTTTCTTTTGTAGTAATAAACCTGAAATCAGTGGTCAATAAGAGGAAAGAATTCCAAAGGTAGAAGTCATACATCACAAAAAAGATGATGATTGTAGTTGTTGGAACACAATCATTCCTACCCCAGGATACCACTACTGGAGTTTCTCAGACCACTGTTTTGGGTCCCTGGTGTAGGTGGGTGGTGGGAAAATCAGGGTAGTGTTAATGGGCATCTGTGAGAGAATAGTTTATAGGGAAATATGTTAGATGATGGTATTGCTGAGAGATGGCATCCATCTATGTCATAAGGATTTGTGATAAAATATCATATGATCTGTCATGTTCATCCCACCCACTTAGCTTGGCGATACTCTGAAGAGGCTTAACACCATCCAAGACAAAGCAACCTAATTAATCAGCATTCCATTGACCACCTTAAACCATCATTCCCTTTGCTACCATGGCTGCCTTGGGTATCATCTATGTACTGCAGAAAATGCCATCTTCCAAACATACAATATCTGGTACCAGAGTACCAAGGTTAAAGCACGTGGGAACACACTACAGAAGATCCTCTCACACATTGTCACACTTAAGATATTGCTATTTCTTCATCATCATTGGATCACAATCCTGGAACTCACTACTGTACAGCAGTGTGGAAGTGCTTCCCATATGGGCTGTAGTAGTTCAAGAAGGCAATTCGCACCACCTTCTGAAGAGATGGACAATAAATGGTGGCTTTGTCATTGGAACATACATACCTAGAATGGATTTAAGTAATGCCAGATCTGGTAATGGATTGGTAAGGATTTGTTCAACTATAACCTGTGTCCCTTGAACCTGAAGATGTGAAGATAGAGAAGATAAGAGTTTGATGCGGTAAGTTAAAAGATTTCTTGACATATGGATAGGCAGGAGGTAGTGATTGATACAAATGATTGCTTTGGAAGTATCATGATGAATCTTGGTTGGAAAGCCACGCATCTTAGGATTTGGAAAAGATAGCTTTTATTACATCAGACTTGTAAGCTTAATCAAAAGTGGAAGAACCTTTTATCTTAATGTTGGAAATCCATCTGATAAGAGTATAACAACAAATACTGAATAAGGGATCTAAGGTGAGGATAGTTCCAAGGTGCCTTTTCTAGTCTTTCCAACATATCTTTATTTTCTTATGTGTATTAGCACAGGAGAAGTACATAAAACAATTGAGGTGAGATTACGAACTCCAGATTTCAGAAAAATGAGAGGACTCATCAAATATACAAAATTCTAAAGGGTTTGATTGGCTCGATGTAGGGAAGATGCCACCCTTGTTCTGGAGTTCATGAAGAGGGGAACAGTTTCAGAACAAGGGATAAGCTTTTGAGAACTGAGTAAAGGAGAATTTTTTTTCTCTCAGAAGGTGGTGACCTATGGAGAGTTGTTCATTCAAAACACATTGATAGATTTCTGGACATTAACAAAATTGAGGGTTATGGGAAGTGTTGGAAAATAACTCGAGGTAGAAAGTCAACCATGGTCTTAATGAAGGGTTGGATGGTCTTCTCCTCCTCCTATTTCTAATGTTCTAATAGCATTTTTTTTAAAAATCAACTTTTTTAGAAACACAAGAAACTGCAGGTGCTGGTCCTGATGCAGGGTCTTAACCTGAAATGTCGGCATTTCCTTTCCCCCCACAATTCCATTCAATGTGTTTCTCCTTTTCTGGAAAAAAAGGGTTCACTACTATTTTCAACGTAACAGTTTAAAGATTAAACACCAGTAGATGGCAGTATGAACTCATTTAATGTTAGAAGACTGGAAATACTTGTTTTTAGTAAAAGTTTCCTTTAAAGGTTGGAGGGGCATGGAGAACTTCAAATTTATTTCTGCCATTGAAAATTTTGAATTTCATATGTTAAAATGGATAATGTTTATTTCTATTTATTTAGCATTCATGCTGTTTACCGGCAAAATCAATTATCATTGTGCATTGTAAAACTAGTCATTTGTTATAATTTGCATGTAAGTCACACTTAGGTTTTACAAATAAGGTGACAGACTTGCAAAAGAGAAATTGTAGGGTTCATCTCCCTTCTTTCATATTTCAGTTACTAGGTCTGAACTAAATACATCTTATTAAACAAGGAGCATGTCCAGAGATGATATTGTAATGGCAAATTACTCTGTCCTATTATGAGTTTATTTTTAATTCACAGACATTAATTTGTTATTATGAACCATTAGTTTATTACTTTAATGTGGTGAACGTGATCTGAAAGCCACTGCTCTAAGACGTGCAGTGGCTATTCTTTGCTGTATTATTGAGTGGCTGCTTTGTATTATTGAAGAAGGCATTACAATGCAAAGTTGTAGTGATGATCACATGGATTATCCCATTGGCAAGCAATGCCCTGATAGCCGTTTGATGCTAATGACACAAATGCCTTATTAAACTCTTGCAAACAAGTTTCCTACTTCAATTATTTTTCTATTGGCCATTCTCATGGCAGCAATTCTGTTTGAGTACATGTAGTTGGAGTTGTATGCTGTAAGATCCCAGGCATGTAGGTAGTGACTTTCTGCAAATTGTGACTTGAAATTTTCTCCCCTGTTTGTTTGTACAACCTGGTTCAAATAGGAAATGAACCAGGAGGGTGGGTGCAAAATTCTGGGTATAACTTTTGCAATATGCAGGATTAGATTTAATGGCATGTGCAATGCTAATATTGGAATCATGCGAGTAAAGGCCTTTTAATCAAGCCAGATTGTTATATTGTTCTAATTTTTCATTTATGCTTTTTAAAGTATTTGGAATAGGAGCAGCCAATTCAATACTTGTTCTGCTTGACCAACCACTTCAATGACACTCACTTGCTTTGCTCCATCACTTGATCCCCTAACAAAGTCTCTCAATTTTAAGCCTGAAAATGTAAATTGGCACAGTATGCATAACACTTTGGGGGGGGGGGGGGGGGAGTCTCTCCACCTTTTGAGTGAAAAAAACCCCCCGCGATTACACTCATGATGTGTAACTCTAAGAAAAACGCCTCCTTATTTCCTTTTGCTATACTATAAGTTACAGTTTTGAGTAAACTGTCCACAGTGAAAAGGACAGCAGAGGGAATTGAAGTTAAAAGAATTGATGGAAGATAAAGGGCAGGGTTAACAAAGCAGACTGAGAGAGAACGTAGAGCAACTACTGGAAGGATGGAAATTGCAGCAGAAGACAAAGTTGAGAAAATTTGGATGTAAATGAATAATAATAAAAATGATTATTTATTAGTAACTGCTGAAGATAGTACTGAGATGATCATACATATGGGAAGTTCTTCAGGCAGAGAGGCAAGGCTATGAAACATTTGGGATTTAACATTCTGGAGGTTGAATGGATATCAGACACTTTCTAAGATGGTCAGAGATTCATGGATAACTTAAGAAGAATTCAGAAAGGCTTCTGCTGAATATGGTGTTTGGCATTCCACTAGAGCTATTAGTAATGTGAAGATTGGTGTGCGTCTGGGTACTAGCAGTCATTCTGTTGTCAGTTTTTGATCTGAAGAGCTAAAGATATGATAGTTGTCTAAGCTTTGGCAGAATAAAACTTGAAGTTTTGGTAAAAGTCATGAGGAAAGTGATTGCGAAACCATCCCTAAGAATGGAATAATAGACGAATGCAAAGTATTTGCCTCAATTATTAAAAGGCAGACAAAATGATGTTCTTTTATAAAGAAACATAGCAATGCTTTTGTAATTACGCAAATATAGTAAAAGCTCAAAGACCCAAGTCAACCTATAACAAAATAATCTAATGATTGTAAATAAAAACAAAGTGCTGGATAAGCTCAGCAGGTCAGGAAGTACTGTGGAAAGAGAAACATTTAATTCATCAGATCAAAAGAATCATGAAATTTGGACATGTGCACCGTGGAAGAGATTGCTATTGTAGTTTTCTTTATTTGCAAGTGATAGAGCCCAACTTGCAAGTGCGAGCTTGCAGTTGCCATCTTTGTGCGCTGCCTGCCTCATGGTGACTCAGGCAGCCATGGAGATGAGGGAAAATGGGAATGGGGTGGAGTTAAATTATATATGGTAATTCCTAATGAGATACAAGGAGGCCATTCAGTCCATCAAGTTATGCCGGCTACTGGAGCAATCAGCCCCAACTACTGCTCCACTTTGTGCAATAGTGTGTAATGGGGCCCCACATTCTGAAGCGGTCTGATCGGGCCAGTACTGTCATTGGGGTTACAGAGAACAGCATCTTGCACTATGGTACACAATGCAGAGATGCTACAATCTTTATTAGTGCTGCTTGTCTTCAAAAGAGCAGCACGTGGAAATCAATGTATGGCACTCGGTGTAGATGAAATCAATGTCCCAGCATGGATCTTTAAATTATTTATGGTTTCCAACTTGCCATCTGTTTTGTGCTTGTTTTACTGTGAGTGAACAACAACAGTGATAGGTCATAATCTTTTGATCCAATTTCTGCCAGTTCGTCAAAAATGCACAATGCGTTTGTTAATGATGTGATCACATGTTACGAATACAATAAGGAAATGACAATGGATCATGACTGAAGGTGCCCGCTGCCAGTCGGTGATGTACTTGCTCCTGTCCCACCTCTCCCCCTCTCCCCTACTTGCTGGCCATCTCTCCTCTCCACTGTCAGTCCTGATGCAGGGTCTCAACATCAACAGTTCCTTTCGCCCCAGAGATGCTGTTTGACCTACTGAGTTCCTCTAGCTGATTTGTTTGTTGTTCCTTGCATCTGAAGTGTGTCTCCACATATAAAATGTTCGAGTAGGTCTCTGATAATGAGACCAGGACAAGAAATAGTATCATTTTGTTAGTTGCTTTAGCTACTTATCCTGTGCTTCAACAGGAACCCCTTTCCATCTTTAAAAAGGATCAGAATATTGCAATGTTTGGCCATGTTATTGACAACAATGGAAGTGCATTTATCCAACATGAACTTACCTGCTGGATGAAAACTAAAGCATGCCAATATATAACAGTATTATAACTAATAATTTGAAATGAATATAACTTTTCCTGAAAATAATTAAATCTTGATTCATCTCATCAAGGTTCCTTAAAAAGAGTGATAATTTTGTTTTTGCTGTGATTGGTTCAAAAACAGAATTAGGTAATATTCCAGGGCTCAGGAATGGCCATGTATGAAATGATCATGCATGACAATGAAGGTACTTTCTAGTGATTTTCTTCTTTAAGTCATGAGTCTGTTCTTTTTGTATTGTATTTGTTGTCTATTCCTTCCATGTTATATTATAAAACCTAGGTGTTTCATTGTAATTTTTGATAGTTTACTTTCCTTGCATACCTTGTGTGCTTGATTATACAAGATGGCCCTGTTGAAAGGCGGAAGAAAGACACTTCCTGTTTGGACGTACTGTGTTATTTATTTCTCTTTCAAGTTGCCTCTTTAGAGCACTTTCACACATATTTAAGAGAAAGTACTTTCCCTGTACTTTCACTATAGGGACAGTCTCTTGTCAGATTTCAAGGGAATTAGATAGCAGAATTAATGAATGCCACAGGGATACAGGCATTAAATCGAGGAAAAGGAGAGAAGCAGAAGAGTGTACTGAAAAATTAGGAAGTAAATTATTAGTTATGTTATCCAGACAGATCAACCACATGGACATGTTTTAATTACCTGCTTATTGACAACACAAATGGAGTGCATCATGCAAGTATCTCAACACTAGCTAATTTATGATGAGTGGCAAGGCTGACAATGTTATTATTTTTCAATCATTGTCACAGACCACAGCAAGATTGTTATTGAGCAAGTGGATTGAAAGGGAGTAAACTTTATCATCTCCATAGGTTTTCCTTGTATGTTGGCCTAACAGTTGATTAGTGTACACAGGTGTTCTGTTTCTCCAGAAGGTTTTTCCTTGTATCCGTCTGTTACCAGAAATAAGCCTAAAAAGGGCTGGAAATGACTTGAATTGTAATCACAAATAAGACATTGGGTTACATGGTCTTTGCAAACACTAAGTATCAATTTCCTTTTCAAGCACTAATGTGATTTCTCAGTAGTGACTTGGGTATCAAGTGGCTAAATCCCTGTTTAGGTAGGTTACTGATTATTGCAATGATCAAGAGTCTCAACTAACTTGTGGCAGCCAGTTAAGAAGCAGTATCTTGGAATGTATATTTTTCACATTTGGCTATAAACTGACTTAACATAACTTTCTTAAAGCTCTTTAATGCCTGAAAATATGCTTCCAGGCTTTTCTTGTTTTTAGTGTGTAAAATAACTACAGGATAATGTTCAGGAATGTAAGTCAGCCTGTCAGTTAATTGCAAAAAATTATAGCTATCCAGAAGTGATTATAATGTAACATTATTATCTCACCATTGAGATATTATAAACTCAGAGGCAAAGATTAGTAGATTTGAAATGATATCATTGAAATCTATATACTCATTATCATTATTTCCCTTTGTTCTCTAACATATTAATTTGCATGGAGTGTGATTTCTTGTTCAGAATGACTGGATGTCCTATGCCACAATAATATTTTTATGGCAGCATTTATAATAATAAAATCCTATTTCAACAGGTTAACATTTTATGCTTGCAAAGCCCTCACATCAGCATTTGGTTGGTATGCTAATTATGGCTTAACTGTCCCATAGGTGCCAATATCCTTCAATTTTGTTGCCATTTCCACTCCCCATGCATTGTTCTTTTTTTTTGCTGGGCTCAGCTTTTCTGCCACTTCTTCCTCTGATGACAGTCTGCCTGTTTGATACCATTAAGCCCTTACACCCTCAGACACCCAAACAAAACCACAACAGCATTTCTGTTTGTTTTATTTTATTCCTCTCCCTTACACAACCCAATCCAAGCCTTCACCCCATCAGAACATTACCCTCCCCCATCTGAACTGTATGATTAAGCCTGTGTGGATCTCAGCAGCAGACAGCATAAAGGCTTATGCATTGTCGATCGGGGAGCTGGGGATGAAATCACAATAGCAGAACAAATGGGATAATGGTAACCAGAACATCTAGGAAAAATCTTGTGAGAGCAAGTGATTGAACTGATAGCAAATTGGGACTTTATTAGCAGATGCCAGTTTGTTTGACATCTGAGCCAAAGGCGAAGTACTCAAGCCCCACTGTAGATTTGAGTCCCATTAGCAAGGATCACCTAAAGTGATCCTGTTTTACCTGGCGTCTGCCATAGCCATAGCAAATCAGCACTGGAATAAAGTTGCTAAATCCTGGTTTGTCATTTTAGCAGGAGTGCATGTCCAATAGTTTCAGGTGTCCTCCCCCCTCCTGCCATCATAAAGAGTTGGTAATTGCCATAGTTGCAGACCACCTTTGAAAAGGCAGTCTATGGATAAAAACCTAGAAAGCAACAGGAAGCAATGTGTCTGCTCTTTCCATGAGTGGCCCACAATGTTGCATGTCTTAAGGTAGATCATGAAATACTGTTGAAAGCCACCAGTTCTACTTATCTGAGATACGAGATTCTGCAGATGCTGGAATCTGGAGCAACGCACACAAAATGCTGGAGGAGCTCAGTAGGTCAGACAGCATCTATGGAGGGAAATTAAACAGTTGACATTTTGGGTCGAGACCCTTCATCTACTTATCTCTTCATTTTACATTCAGTTTACTTGTTTATTTCAGTATTAATTATAAGGCTTTGTTTTATTGTGTCTCATACTGTATAATGTTCAATTATATTTATATTTATTTCTAAAGTGGTGTTTCTGCTCCATAGGTTTATGTCCTCCTTGTGCTCACCTTAAGGAACATGAAGTTCGTGCACTTTTTCAATATTGTTTATTGTTGGAGTGATGCAACTTAATGCTAAATTGTTGATAAAACACCCATACAATGTCTAGAATATGCTGAGTCTATGAGTCTAAGGACTGAAAAAAGTAGTTTCCCAATAACTTCATCTATGCACAGCTTATTGCTCCAATAATTACAACATGGGCAGTTAAAAAGAGCATAAGAAACAGGGGGAGTAGGCCACCCTTGTGCCTGGTCCACCATTCAATAAGATATGGCAATCTTTTACCTCAGCGCTACTATCTAATTCTAACCCCATATTTGTAGAATTGTTTGTAGAATCTAGAGATCCCTTTCCTGAGTATACTCGGCCACTGAGCCTCAACAGCGCTCTTGGATAGAGAAATTCAATGATTCTACACTCCTGGGTGAAGACATTTTTTACCTACTTCCTCAGGAGGTCAAAGAAATTTGGTTTGTCCCCTTTGACTCTCACCAACTTCTATCAATGCACCATAGAAAGCATCCTAGCTGGATGCATCACAGCTTGGTATGGCAACTGCTCTGCCCAGGACCACAAGAAACTGCAGAGAGTTGTGGACACAGCCCAGTGCATCATGGAAACCAGCTTCCCCTCCTTGGACTCTGTCTTTACCTCTCGCTGTCTTGGTGAAGCAGCCAGCATAATCAAAGACCCCACCCACCCGGGTTATTCTCTCTCCTGTCCTCTTCCATCAGGTAGAAGATACAGGAGCCTGAGGGCACGTACCACCAGACTTAAGGACAGCTTCTGCCCCACTGTGATAAGACTATTGCATGGTTCCCTTATATGATGAGATGGATGATGTCCTCATGATCTACCTTGTTGTGACCTTGCACCTTATTGCACTGCACTTTCTCTGTAGCTGTGACACTTTACTCTGCACTGTACTGTTATTGTTTTTACCTGCACTACATCAATGCATTCTGTACTAATCCAATATAACTGCACTGTGTAATGAATTGACCTGTATGATTGGTATGCAAGACACGTTTTTCACTGTACCTCGGTACAAGTGATAATAATAAACCAATACCAATACCAGTGTTCCGAGACACTGATTCCCTAGTTCCGGATACCCTAGCTGGAACTGGGGGTTGGGGGAACATCATCCTTGCATCTTCCCAGTCAAACTCCACATGAATTTTGAGACTGCCTCATTTAGTGAGGGTTCAGTCTACTTGATCATTCTTTGTAGGACAAACCTACCATCCAAGAAATCAATCTTGTGAACATTGGCTGCACATCCTCTATTGCAAGTATATCTGTATAATTGTAGTATAAGTATAATAGTAAAAATTAATTAAGTTCATTAATGACCTTCAGAGAAGTAAATCTGTTATCTTTACCAGGTCTGGCCTTTTTGTGACTCCAGGCTCACCAACACGGTTTATTCTTAATTTCTCTCTGAAGTGGTTCCAAGGCAACTTGGACATTAAGTACTATCATAACGAGCAAATGTATATAAAATGATTATAATGAATATGTTGAAATAGTAACAGTCCAGGCTTTTCCCAAATCCTTTTTTTTAAGAAAAAAAAGTTTATTTGGAAGCCCTCTACAGCTGGTACAAAATTAAATATTTCCCCCTGGCTTATTATAAATGAAATATCTTTGACTTTTGTTTTCAGACTTTTACTTTACTACTTCATGGTCCGTGATGAGAGATGAATTATATAATGTTCTAAGTCCACTAAATTGAAAGTTAACAATATCCATAGGTGAGATGATTCATTCTTAAGTGTAGCAAAGACCAGAAAGACCTGTTTGGTATAGAACCATACAGACAGTATCAAATGACCTAGCTGTGGGGAAAAAAAAGGGCCACTTAATTAAAATAATACAGGGCCAAAGCCATGACTAAATACTTAACATTGAAAAATTCAAAATAGGCAAGTTAAACTGTGCATGAATTACCTAAAATGCTACTGCATGACACTCTATAAGACTAACTTTGTGACCGTACAGAAACCATGTTACTTTACAATGCTGAAGTCATTCTGTTATAAGTTAGTTGTTTGTTGCATTATTTCATGTTGAAATCAATGAACATTGCAAGAATCATCAGTGTAGGCGTTTTTAGGTCTGATGAGAAACCAAATAAAGAAAATGACTGACTGTCAACATCTTTTGGGGTATGGATTTTCGTTGCATTCTATGTACAGTGGCAGATGTGGAAATAAACTCAGCTAGGTATAGCTGCTATGGTCTTAACCAGAAACTGTCTCTGCTTCCCATTCAGGTTGCCAAGTAGGTGCCAAATGTATGTGTGATTAGGGATGAGTGCAAAATCCCAGAAAACAATTAGAATTTTTCAGGAGTTACAAGAGCTACTCTTGCACCAATTTCTCATCTTCACTTGCACAAAATTATCTGTTATTTTTCCAGTGGAAAGAGGGGGATGCATCTTTTCTCATGTTCTCAAAACTTCCTGCTTTTTCATGACAACAGTTGAAAGCACCAAGGCTGAAAGCCTCTTGAAAATTGCTGAAAATAATATTTATTATTATTTAAAGTAAGTATTTTATGAGATTGTATATTGAGGCACATTGCGCCCTAAATATTACTCATGGAAACAAAATGCAGTTACTGTATGGGCAAACAGATGTACTAATACGTGGTGCCGTAGCTTGAGGGAAGCATCTTCACTGCTAGTGAGCCTACAGCATTTCTTGGTAATTTTCAGACTTATTACAGTATACACGTGCTCACAGCACTGTATTTGCATCCCAGCATTTTATTTATCTGGTTCAGTAGGACTGGAAGCAAGGTAGCTGCATTACAGGACCATTATCCAGAGATTCATGTTTGAATTCCACCAAAGCAACTGAAGCATTTGAATTAAAGTAATTGTATAAATCTGAAATTAAAAAAAATTATTATCAATAATGGAGGCTATTGGATTGTCATAAAATGCCATCAGATTCACATGTGTCCTTCAGGGATGGAAATCTGCCATCGTTACTCATCCTCCACTTTTATATGAGTCCAGTCCTTCCAATATAGTTGATTCTTATGTTTTTCTGAGGTTAATGGGCAATTAAGGTGGAGAATAAATGCTACTCGCATCCTGTGAATAAATTGATAACAAAGCATAACTCCAAGGTGAGTTAGTAGTTCAGACAAGAGTCCCCAGAGGTCATTGCCATTTGACTTACATTTAATTTATAGGGGGGAAATAAGTATGAATTCTATTAGCTAGGGATGTACACATCCTTTCAATAATACTTTTGATCTCTGTCTGCTTTTCTGACCTCAGTGCAGATTGGTTCTTACCACAGCCTGTCGGGTAAAACATCGGCTTCGTGTCATACTCTCTGCAGGTCGGGAGGATCAGTTTGTCAGAGTGTGTTAGACTTTGCAAAAGTGGTGACTTTTTTTTGCTTCACTCCACTACACTCTGCAAAGTAGATGTTGAAGAGATTTTGTATTTCAGAAATTCTGTGGTTTCAAAAACACGATTACAGCTCTCAAGATCAAAACTGTCACAGTTGCCATTTGACCTTTTTAGCATTCAGCAGGATTGCTGATGAGCACTCCATAGTTCTCATTAATAAGGCCTTGTTTTATCTAACCAAGAAACTGCCAGCTGGCTGTCTTTTCTGCTTACCAGCATGCCTCAACCATTGACTGACTCAATAAGTACATTTCACTTTCTTTAATTCAAGCAGATTGGGTTTCTCGTTTTGTCCTCTTTAGAGATGGAGAGGGAGAAAGCTTTGAAGCATAGATGCTTGAAGTAATAAGTAACATCCAAGCAGTATCTTGCAGGCTGGGCTGGGCAGTTATCCGGACTATTTGGCACATTATCATAATGTCTTAAGGGATAAAATGCAAGATTTATCCTTCAAGTGTTAGGTAAAACTTCAGTATGTGAAAGGATTATTAAGACTGCTATCCTTCAGCTTTAAGGGAGCTATTAATATCTGCAAGGGGGTTAGATCTATGCCTTGTCTCCTTGACAGGCATATTATGTATGTAGTGTTAGTCTCCTGCAGAATATCCAAAATTGTTTTAATTTTACTGAAGAAGTCAGGCCTTTATTCTGTAGTTACCCTTTATGAAGGAAATCCAGACATCAGTCACCCCTCTTGAGGTAAAAGCATCAAACGCATTCCAGCTGTATTTAAGATATTTTTATTCATCTTCTGCATTACTGCAGATCAGTCTACTTTCCTTCGAGTGATTTTTTTAAAAAACTTGAATGTTGCAACAGAGTAATGATGTTTCTGAAGGTCATTCCATATCTAATGAACTTCACTCACCTCTGATGAGACTACAGAGGAATGTATTATTTATTTTGGGAATGATTAGTCATTGAGTACCAGATTTGTAATTGATAGTTATTTTAAAATGTTGCACAACCAGCATGGAGCGAATCTGGTTTCTTCATTATTTTAAAATCTGCAATCACATCCATTTTCCAAAGTATAAATCCTTAATTTTCTAGGTCTACACTGATAAAGTAGGCCACTTAAATTAAGCACAGGTCAGATAGCCCTCTTTTTCCCATGTGTCTTAATCACCCATCACATGAAGGAAGAAGACTATAAATTCTAGTATTCCAGATGTGACTGGGCCAAAGCCTTATACTGGGGAAGGACTGTATTCCTAGTTTTATTTTTAAATGTTATACTAATGTTTTCCAGCATTCTATTTGTTTGCACACTGCTCTGCAATATTAGTCAAAACCTTTAATGACTATTAAATTGCAACCTTTAGCAGCATTGTCCATGTAACTTTGTGTGATGTATGCTTTGAACAATTTCATCTAAATGCATCAGTTTTCATTGAAAACATCTGCCATAACAAACCCATTTGCTGCAATCCTTGTAAATCTCTTCACAGATAATTTATGTTAAGCTCCCATCTTCAATACCTGGGTGCACACCAAGAGCAAACTTGTGAACTGCTCCTGGTGTCTTCATTCAAATCATTAATGTAGAGATTAGAGACAAAAATATCTAACCCAGATTGCCACAGGACACCATCACACACTATACCCTGAGCAGAGCTACAACCCATTAATAGTTTTAACCCTTCACTTTGCTTTTCAGTGTTAGATCTGCTTGCCAATTCACAATCCTCAACCTTACTCGGGACACTTTCATTTAGTCATTTAAAAAAGACAACTGAAAGCCAGCAATCTGGTATGTGCCAGACATGTACAATCCGGCAACTTGGTAACCCCTCAATAAATACAATAACGTTGGTGAGATGTGACTTGTTTTTCCAAAAGCCATACTATGATGCCTGACTAGTTCTTGTTGTTTATACATGATTGTAGTAGTTTCTTGTAATTTACCTATCATAGCAGTTAAATTGATAACCTCTAATTGCTTGTTGTGATTCTGATCGAGATCTTATTTTGGTGCATTCTGAGGATCACTCATTTGAGGCATCTTCACTTGCAACGTCCCATTTGTAAAAGGAAAATAAGTCAGTGTTTTCTTTTTTACATGCCACACTAGTTAGGGACTTCTATCATACATAACGTTGCCATCTCCATTTTCAGTGACTTAAATGTTTCATATAATCATCACAATCAGTAATCCTTTAAGTATTTTGCTTCTTGATAAAATTGGTATTTGCTATTAATAATTATTTGAATGTTTATGATAGAGCTTGTGAAATAATTTTGTACAAGTATTATGGGTTATGGTCCATTGAACATTCTTAACTGTGCCACCTAATTCAGATAATTTAATAATCTGTTTTCTTTTCAGCATGTATCATTTATGTTAATTACATGTTAATTTAAATCTATGGATAATTCAATTTTTTTCAATGTGAGTCACCCATTCAAATTGTTAAGAATAGTGAGTACTACATAGAATTACATTGAAATTAAAACACGGACCTCAGCTATTCAGACTATCTCATCCAAACAACGTCAGCACTGATCATAATTGATGTGTAATTGGGATTGTTGTGCATTAAAAGTAAATCCACCAGTATCTGTGTTATTTATGGTTGAAAGTGCCCATAGCTATCCCAGAGTTTTAAAAGAAGTAGCGGGTGAGATAGTGTATTGGTTTTGATATTCCAAAAATTCCTACATTTGAGTAAAGTTCCAATAGATCGGAAAATTGAAAATGTAATTCCTTTATTCGAAAAAGAGGGGGGTTGAGAGGAAACTACAGGCCATTTAGCTAACATCTAATATTGGAAAGATGCTATAGCAGAGCACTTACGACAAATTGAAGGGAATTGAAAAAGTCCAGTGGTTTTGTGAAAGGGAGATCATGTTTCACCAGTTTATTGGAATGCTTCGAAGTAACATGCTGTGAATAATGGTAGATATAACATACTGATTTCCAGAAGCCATTTGATAAGGTGTTGCATCAAAGGTTATTGCAGAAAATAAAAGCGCTTGGTGGAGAGCGTATTAATGTGGATTGAAGATTAATTTGACTAACAGGAAACATAGCGTAGCATAATGTTTTTTTCTCAGGTTGGCAAAAAATGTAATGGTTAGTGTGCCATAGCGATTGGTACTGGAGCTTCAATTTTTTATAATTTGTATGAATAACTTGGATGAAAGCACTGAGAGTATGGTTGCTAAATTTACTAATGACGCAAAGATAGGTAGGGAAATCATCTTCTCAGGCATTCCCTTGGGGTGTCATGATTCGGGTTTTGTGGTTTCTAGGTGACTGATGAGGCCATTGTAGGAACTACAGACTCTTTTTAATGTTTCAAAAATCCTTTGATTCTGGAGAAGTGGCAGAGGATTAGAAAACTGCTCGTGTGATGTCTCCATTCAAAAAGGGAGGGAGATAAAAAATCGGTTACTAAAGGCTGATTAACCTGACGTTTATTGTTGGAAAAGTGTTAGAATCAATTATTAAGGAAGTAATAGTATCACGTTTGGAAGATGATAATCTAATCAAACAGAGTCAGTATGGCTTCATGAAGGGCAAATCGTGTCTGACGAATTTACTTGAGTTTTTGAGGAAGTCTTGGCCAGAGTGAGTAGAAAGGAATTGTTGGTGTATTGTATTTGGACTTGCAGAAAGTGTTTAGCAAGGTGGCACACCAAAGGTTAAGTCATAAGAGCCCATAGTGTTGGAGGTAACATATTGGCATGGATAGTGGATGGGCTAATAAGCAGAAAGTGGTGACTAGAGATAATGGAGACATAAGGTGCAGGAGCTGGAATCTGGAGCAAAAAAAAACAAACTACTGGAGGAACTCAGCAGATCAAGCAGCATCTGTAGAGAGAAAATGACAGTCAACATTTCGGGTCAAGACCCTGCATCATTTCCCTCCACAGATGCTGCCTGACCTGTTAAGTTCTTCTGGAAGTTTTTTTTTGCACTAGAGATAGAGGTAATTTTCATGTTGCCAACGTGTGACTGGTGGGGTGCCAATGCTGGGACTGCAGTTTTTTACAATATAAATAATTTGTAGTTAGAAAACAAATATATGGCAACAAAATATGCAGACAACATGGAAAATGATGGGAAGGCAAGTTTCAAGGAAGATACAAACAGTGTGGGGAGAGATATTGGTATTTCTGTTGAGTGGGCAAAATGTTGGCAAATGGATTACAATGTGGGAAAGTGAGAAGTTGTTTATTTTAGAAGGAAGAACAAAAGAACTTGGTATTATTTAAATAGAGAAAAGCTGCAGAACAAAGGGATTTTGAAGACGTTGTACATGAAACACAAAGCTAGATACAATTGCAGCAAATTATAGGGAAGCTTAATGGAATGTTGGCCATTATTTCAAGCAGGTTGCAGTATAAAAGTAGGGGTCTTACTACATCTGTACTAGGCACTGGTGATGCCACATCTAGAGTATTGTGAACAATGTTGGTCCCCCGTTTAAAGAAAGTTATTATTTCATTGGAGGCAGTTTGTTTCAATAGATGATCCCAAGTATAGAGGGGTTATCATTACAAGAAAAGCTAAACAAGTTGGGATTCTACTTATTGGATCTTAGAATGAGAGGTGATCTGATTGATTCATATAAGATTGTTAAATAGCAATGGAGAGAGCAGAACCAGAAGATGTGGTCTCACAATAAATGGGTGCCCATTTAAGACTGAGATAAGGAAAATTGTCTTTTCTTAGTGTTGTGGCTCTTTGGAAATCTTTGCCGTAGAAAGGTATGGGGAAGAGTCCCTGTGTATATTCAAGGTGAGATAAATAGATTTCTAATCTGTAAGTAAATCAAGGGTGTGGAGATAAGAGACTGCAGATGTTGGAATCTGGAACTAAAAGCACAATGCTTGAATATTTCAGCTGGTCCAGCAGCAACTGTGGATTCAAAAGGTGTAAATCAGTGCTTCAGTTGGAGACTCTGCATCAGGACTGAGAGAGAAGAGGAAAGATTGCCAGTATGCGGCACTGTGTAGGAAGAGAGGGATAGAGGCTGGTAGGTAGAACCAGATGAGGAGGGGATGATGGGCAGATGGAAACAGGTGAGGGGGGGAGTTCTTCTCCTCCCTTTGTTCACCTTCCCCTTCCCCTCCCATCATCTGGTTTCATCTGCCCATCATCCCCTCTTTCTCCCCCCAACCCCTTTTTATCTTTCCAATTATTGTAAGATACAGAGATCATCCTTCTAATACTCCTCTACACATAGAGTCAAACAAGAGTGACTGAGAGGCAGGAGACTATCTCTTTATATGGGCTCATCTGAAATTTGTTTGGGGTAGCTCCCATATCTGAAGACTCACTTTCTCTATGTCATGACATTTTCCAATGTTATGAACCATCCTGTAATGTAATTACAGCAGAGCTACCAGGTAATGATATGAAATAGATAATTGTGAAATTGTATGTACCTTGCATACTCTGTTAGTTTGAGTGACAGGAATGCCATTTTTTTTTGTTTTCCTAGGAGCTGACAAGTTTTAATTATTTGGATTTATATAAACTTGCTGACCTATTTAACCTTACACTGCTGGAGGAAGCTGTGGTGAATTTCCTGGTCAAACACCTTTCCGAACTATTGAAGAACCACCCAGATAAGGTCATGGCTCTCCCTTACAGGCTGCTTCGAGAGGTTTTAAAGAGTGACCGTCTGACGTCACTGAGTGAGGAGCAGATATGGCAGGTAAGGTAAAAGTTGAGATGTGTTTAAGTACCTGAGGCGTATTCCAACCTCTTCTCCTCCTGTTTGAAAAGCTTTTATTCCCTATTTTACTATGGATCCATGCGACCAGGTTTGTATTAAAATGGGAATTATTGTGCCATCCTTGAGTTTGCATGTTATTTGGTTGTTTGTATTGAATCCCTGTTCAATTCTCGCTAAGAGACAATACTGCAAATGTCCAGTAGGTGGCTCAGAAGCACTCAGGAGCACTGAATCCTGATCGAGATTTGAGGTAATCTTCATTACCCTTGCTATTTTAGCTGATAGCCACAGACTGGGATGCATGAAAGATCAAACTTGCAGCCTTCCTGAACTGTAGTATTTATCTGATTTACATCTCTGTCACACAGAAATGGTTAAGCTAAAAAATAGTTCTCTGGTCAAATTTTACATTTGACAAGTTCTGGTGAGCCCGTTGTGGGTTTAAATTTCATATCCAGACTAAATATCAATTGTCTTTTCAAAATGTTTGAATTATTGCATCACACTTGCCGATGTGTGAAAAATTTCAGAGAGTGGACTGATTTCCAGCATTTCCACAATGGTCTGCAATACAGCAGCTGAAGTTACCTTTAGCATGATAAAGACCTCATCTGATTCACTGCCTTTCTCTTGAGACTGTAAAGATCTTTCCAAATAGGATGAGGGCCTTTTATTAATTGCTTATTGACTATTCATTTTGGGCTGATAAGCTTTCTTCAAAGCATTCTGCTTTGGTGATCGTATTATGGAAGGCATTGAGAAAGGGACTGTCTGGATTACAAAGTGAAATAGTTCACAGGTACAATTGTGATCACTCAACCATACAGATATAAAACATTCTCTGATTAAAAGAAGACTGTCACAAAAGTCCTGTCACTGTAAGATTATATGTATGTGTTGGGAGAAGGTGAGGGAGAGTTGATAGTCTTTGAGAATAATATTTTGAAAAGCATCTGTTGCTGCAAAAAAAATGCATTTTGCAATACTTGGCTAAATTTGAAGTTATTTAGATATAGGAATATTAGATTTGATATTAGAGTCCCTTTCATCTTTGTACTCTTGTATCTGTTGAACTGAAGTAATTGAATAACCATCTTTTAATGTACTATGTTTTAGTTTGGAGAAACTAATGTGACTTTTTTTGAATCATGCTATAACAATATTTCAGTATTTTCAGTCAATAATGTAACAGTCATTTCTGGCTAGTTATTGTGTTGTATAAGGTCTTGCTAACTTGTCATCTTCAGGAGAAAATTAACTCTGGGAAACAACTTATCCTTTAAATAAACTGTTGTGGAAGAGAAAGCGAGTGTAATATTTGTAACAGTGCAGAGATGGTTGATTCGTCAGTATGTCATGTATCGCTGTAAGGCAGCAAGACATACTACTTTATTTTAGTTTGATGGAATCTTTATTTTCCTCAGTCAGTTTTTAGTAGACTTATTGCATGTCGTGCATTGACAGGTGTCTGATGATGGAATATGCCCAGATTTGTGCAGCTTGGTCAAATCAAACATTAGCAAAATAAGTCCACGCCACATTAAAATTTTGGCAACGTGTGCACATTCTAATATGGATCACGTGCAGGCAGATGGGAATGGTTAGATTGGCATCATGGCCGACACAGACATGGTGGGTCGAAGGGCCTGTTCCTGTGCTGAACTGTTGTGCGTCCTCTGAAACTTGAAGCTGAATGGTGTTGTTTTGAGTTTTTAGCCGTGCTCTTTGAATCCAGAGTTCCGGACTGGAATTTAGAGTATTTGAATAGGTCCTCCTTGCTCTGATGTCTACTTGCTAAATGCATCATAAAAGATATATCATGTAATAGAAGATTAGCAGTATTTCTGTATACTTTGGATTGAATACGATGTAAATAATGATGAATAGAAATCACAGGGCCAGGGTTAATCCATAACTTAAGAGGAGTACAAAGCCATTGGCTGTGGTGTATGCCTAAAGAATGAGAATATGCAATCAATGTGTTTTACCTCATACAATAATAATGTTTTTCAATAAATTAATACTTCTCTGTCCATTTTGTCTTGAATTTCCATGCTCTCCTAAAGCACCAAGTTTGGGTGGATAAGCTAGTTATAAGTGAGAATTTGTGGATTGATGAGAAACGTACTGGGACTGTGTTTTGAGCTTGTTTCAGAGTGTCAGACTCAGTTGAATAGATGGACTTGCCATTTTCCACTTACAACTGAAAGGTGCCCAATGAAAGTCAAATGGGTTGTTCCTTCTGGCCCCACATAAATTGGGAGAAATGATAAAGTTATCCAACGTAATGGTTAACTGCTTCTTGACTCAGTGTGCTGGGACGTTATTGGGATGCTGCTCTCTCTTCTGGATGTGATCCTCATGTCTTTCAGTGTATCCACATAACTGATTCTTTAAGCTGTAGGGATCACAGCATAATAACTTACAGTCCAACCTATGAAGCAGCGTAGATTTCTGACAAATAGACCTAAAAGAGTACGAGCTCAAAGACTAACAAAATAAATCAGGAGGAACTGTTCAATTAAAAATTGGTTGAGCAAATGTGAAAAGTCTTTCAAAAATGTCATGTGGGACGTATGGAACATATGGAGTAAAAAAGGCAAAATATTAGGTGCTTTTGGAAATGGTTTGGTGGAGGAAAAAATTTACAAAACATTTATAGAGAACGTAGAGAAATAACAGCAACAGATGGAAAGGTAATGTGATAATATTGTTCTAGTACTCTAAGTCTTATCAGGGAAGAGGTTTAAAACCATAGAGATCCTTAACTAAGATCACAAAATTCATTGCTGATACATCGCAGTCCTATTTCTACTTATAGTTCTTATATAGAATGGTGTATCCTATTACATTTTTTTGGGCCTGAAGGTTTTAAAAGGGGTCTTTTAATGGAGTTTTGCATTACTTGTAGGTAATTCTTAAATCCCATACTAAGAACTATCATTATATTTCTACTGCTCCCAATCCCTCGTTTTTGGTAACATTGAAACATTTATTTGAGAAAAAAAGCTCATTTGTTTTAAAATACTGTGAGGTCATCTTGATCATTATAACTCCTCAGTATCTTGGTTTATGTCTGTAAGAGTGTTAAATTTACATCTTAGTGCCTTGGCAATTGAACTCATGGACTTGATCGGTCTTGTTTTAACAACTTGCCTTTTCCTTTGAATAAATTAAAGTTTATTGGCTGCCTAAAGGCATAGTAAACAGAGACCCTATTAATTTCTAGATCATTCTTGTCCACTGGAGTTCAGTTTGGAACCTTCTGTAGCATTAAATCTGGCAACTGCTAACCACCAGACAGTATATTTAATTAGCTATTAGGCAGATTTGATCTGAGGTTGGAGGTCCCAAATTAGAAGGGAGAAAGAGAGGAAATTTGTGCTGTCTTCACACAAACGAAATTCTTGGTGCCGTAAACACTCAATAGGGTTGTCTGCGCTGCCAGTTTGAGGATATCAGTCTCTCTGGATGCTAGCAATTCTCCAGAACTGATGTCAGTAAAGGGCTTGTCCGTGCCGCAGAGAACACTAGATCTTTGTGGAAGCTTTGTTAAAGGTTAGTTGTGAGCATAATTGCTTCATTGTTTTTCACAATATTTACCCAATTATGACTTCCAGTTGCACATAGGAAGCCTATGGATGAATGAAAGCTGAGTTAGTCTGTGGGTTTTGTTTTGGTGATGATGGTTGAGGGAGGTACCCCTGGATCTAATTGAATTTGAGGCATAAAATAATTTAAACCACCATACTTAGGGTCTCAAGCACAGAAACAGTCCATTTGTCTTTGCTAGCATTTATGCTCCACTCGTCTCCTCTCTTTTCTCTTGAGCTAGATCTGTCAGTGTCATCCTGTATTCCCTTCTCCCTCACATGGTTCTACAGCATTAAATGTATTTATTTGTCTCAAGTATTCCATTGCCGTAGCCTCCTAAACTTGCTTCTTCCAATGAACATGGCCCCTATTCTTCCAACCAAAATATACTGCTTCACATTTATCTTCAACCTCATTTGCCAATTATTTGTCCATTCTGGAAGTTTATTAATGTCTTGACTGGGTGGCTCGGATCAATGCCTCATTTGTGAGGTGATATTTCGAAAATATACTACCCCCTCAGCACCGCATTGAAGCATCAGGCTGGATTATGTGCTCCAGTCTGTACTGGGATTTCATTTCAGAGATGAGTGTACTGCTAACTGAGTCAACCTGACATTTAATAGCTTGCTTCTTGCACTCCTGTGAGCTATTATAGTAAAGTGTGACATAGTTTTGCATTTATTTTTAACTCTAGCTTTTTAAATATTAATGGTTTACACCATCTTGGAGGCTTTGCAGTAATTGTGTTCTATCTGCCAAGTGATACAAAACATCGCTTCTCACTTTTGACACAGATCAGATTGAAAGATAGACAAAGTATCACCACAAGCTGGAGAACTGGAGCTGTTGCACAGAAACTTTGCACTTTACCCTATTGCCTGACTGGTACTTGCAGCAGTTAGCCTTTGCTCATTACTCATGTTTGTTCATAGTCTCAATTGGAAGCAGACAGCTCCCATAGTACCTACATTTCAATCTTGCTTGAGGCAGTGCTGCCTTGTCTCTCTCTGAATCACTCTCCACAGTTCTTTAAAAGTAACTAAAGTGTTTATAACACATCAAACTTCATAGTCATGGGAATTTCAGTAGCCGTAGGTTGTGAAATATCTTGTATCGACTGGAAACTCTGACCAGGACAAGGACAACTGTTTATTTTTAATGTTGAAAGACCAATCTTATGCCATAGAATTCTATCTATCCCAAAGATTAAATGATGATTTAAAGAGCAATAATGTGTCAGTCCTCGGCCTCCTCCACTGCCAGGAGAATTTCAAGCACAAGCTGGAGGAACAGCACCTCATTTTCCATCTTGGAACCTTGCAGCCCAACGGCATGAACATTGAATTCTCCCACTTTAAGTAATCCCCACCCCCCACCATGCCTTTTCTTCCCTTTCCAAGCCTATCTTTTTCTCTTTTTTCTACCCCCCTTTTCTCCTCCTTTGACCCATCCCCCAGTGGATCTGCTCTCCTCTCCTCCCCAGTACCTGCCCATCACTATCTCTTACCTGCATCTACCTATCACCACCTTATGTCACCCTGCCTCCCCCTCTTTTGTCCACCTATCACTACTCTGCTTTTTCCTCCTATATATTGACTTCCTCTTTTCCTATCTTCAGTTCTGAAGAAGGGTCCTGACGTGAAACGTTGACCACCTGCTTTTCTTCACGGATGCTGCCTGGCCTGCTGAGTTCTTCCAGCATTATATTGTTTTTCATCAATGTCTAAATCTTTGAGCCTTGCATGATCTAGTATACTGGGGCAATATTAAGCAACTCTAAGCTAGTTACTCGAATAATGTTAAACATAATTCATCATTTAATTTTAAATAATTTTAAATATCTTTGAAGATTCAAAGTTTTAAAGGAATAAAAATGTTTGTTTTTTAACTGTGCAATTGTATGGGCATGTTAGAGGGTACAGTTGGTGCTGCCTTTTGTAGAGATCTTTATGTCAAGTTTCATAAATTGGGTGAAGATTGCAACTTGGGCAGATTACCAGAGGCAGTGCGTAAAATTAAATCTTTATCCTCCCCATATTTACAACTAGTTTTGAGGTAGATACAAGATTTTCCATGGACAACCTTTTGAGATTCTGTCTTGAACACCAGTTGAGAGGCTGAGCCAAGGTGGTATTTCTGTCATATTGAGTGTTAAGAAGACTCTCAAGATGATTGATCTCATTTTTGCTGGGGAATAAAACAAAATTGGGGCCCCATGTCAAAGTGGTGCGGTGGTTATCTAACTATTGCTACTTGACAGGGCAGTGCATGTATATTTCATAGCTGAATTATCTAAGTACTCCTGTTCTGCATTTTTGGGTGGTATGATTTCTGGGGTAAAGTAGTGATTGGAAGGCCTATCCTCCTACACTTCTAGTGGCAGCCTGGGGCTCCAGGAATTTCAGACCAATTATATTAAGGCACAATTGAATACATTTATTAATGATGATTGCTTAAAATAAGTAGCAGATTTCTTTTAATCTAAAATTACCAGCCCACTTTCCTACATCTTTATAATTCCTATAGTACTCTCCTTGAAGCTGGACTTTGTTGTGTGGTGTTTAGATTCAATTAACAGGCATGTATGATTGCTCACCAATTATATGTTCAGTCAAGCATAAATATTTGTTTTTGCTATTTAAATAAATAGGTAATTTTAATAGTAAACCCAACAGTATAAAATAAAATTAACTGAACCATAATGTCTCAAGTGTAGTTAAGTTCCAGCATTTCTGCTGAGGTTATACTGTTAATGCAATATACCGTGGAAAAATCTAATATGCAGCCTTGGGTGAAGATTGGATAGTCTACAGGATTAGTGTCAGCATTCTTTATAGAAGTGAAACTTGATGGGCAGGCTGGAGACAGATCTACGAAATCTCATTAAATTGTTGAATTGTTCATTACCAAGCTCTCTGGCTTTAATAAAGTGCTCATTGACTTTCCTGCATCCTCAATCCCACAAAAAAGAATAGCAGCTTGGAAGGTTGTTAGCCATGCAAGGAGAAAATGGAACAAAGCAGGACAGTCAAATTAAAGAGAGAGAGAGTGGCTTTCAGAGAGAGATTCTGCCAACCACTTTACTTCAATACTAGAGGCATGTACTGAAGGGTTGGAAAACTCAGTATGTAGCACCCTGGCCTATCAGCTCAGAAACTCACTGCAATCAGATGAAAATGAGACCTGCCACAGTGATGATTACCTGCAGCTCTCTGATCATCTGCCTCTTTTTAGTTAATGAGCAACATGAGGAATCCATGCCTTTTTCAAATGCGTAGGGCTGAATAAGCTTCAGGGATGAGAATTTAAATAAAAGAGTTTGTATAGATTTTTAAAATTCCTGAAGGGATTATAGAATATTAAAACTTATAATAAAAATAGTTTTAAAAAATTGTCACTAGAACCTCTAGTCTTTGGATGGTTTTGGTATAATGTATGGTGTTCCTAAAGCAAAATTGTTTGGAAAAATAGAATGACCTGTACTGTTGCGAAATGAGCAAGTCTTCATAATATTAATATAAAGCTAAAGCAAGTTTGGATCATCACATTTTATAAAGTACTGATGGCATTAATTAACAGACAGAAGTGAAGTTGATTATATTTTCAGCAACTAATATTCTTAAAGAAATAAACTCTTACACATGGGTTGCTAAAATATTGCATAAATATTGTGTACATCATGGATGATTTCATTGCAGTGTGGAATATTCATTGTTCAAATATATTCTAGTCTTGCAGTTGTCAACCCTATTTCAGTCACGACCTTATTTGAATACAAGTGCTGCAGGTGCCACTGCTCACTCCTGGGAAGGTACATTTGGTACGGCTGTCTCAGAAATACCAAGGTATATCGTGTGAAAATGAAGGAAAATAAGAGTGAAAGCAATGTGCCATATTTATATTTTATTAGTATGTAGGAGTCATAAAGGTGCTTAGTTTCTTGTTTGTATTTTCTTGTTTAACATTCAATATGCAGATCTTGGTGAAGCCAAAATAAAAGATTGAAACCTTAACTAAAGATTAATCCTTGATTTAAATCTGCTGTCATAACAATGAGTGAGGTGACAATTTACTGGGGTTTACATTTTGGTGACAGAATTATAAAAGTTTTAAGGGAACTGCAACAAAAATGCAGAACTCCAGTCTTAATGTAAATTTTGCTTGAACCCTTTGCTCCTTATTCTTTCCCCATATCAACTAAAGTAAATTGAAGATAAGACCGCACCTTTTAACATTAACTATAGTTTGTGATGTTGGCTGTTATTTTTGCTTACCACCCAGTTTCTGAGATTCTTCACTTTCAACATTTATCTGTTTGGCATTATCTTCTCTGCATGTGTCAATCATTCTCACTTCATACAGGCTTCAACAATGGTCAGTGCCTCTGCATCATCTTTGTTTTCTTCTCTTCTGAATGGGATTGAAGAAGCTGCCCTCAGTTGTTTTCATCCCAGTGTGGTACAGCATCACAAATGAGTTCAGTTGTAATGTTCACTGACGAGGCCAATGGGTCACTTTCTTCTGAATCTGTTTAGATCTGCTCATGAGCTAACTAGAGCACCTCACTCTTTAGAAACTAGAGACCACGAAAGACAAGGGAAGCGGGTGCATGGGAGCACCATCAGCTGCGGGTTTCTGTCCAATTCACACACTGCACCATTCTTTCCATGTTTCTGGGCTGAATCCTGGAACTTCCTATGCAACAGCGCTGCGAGGTAGTTTTAATAATAACAGAAAATGCTGGAAATACTCAGCAGGTCCGGCTGCAGCTGTGGGAAGAGAAACCAAGTTAATGTTTCAGGTCGAACCCTCTTTGTCAGAACTGAGAAGGAGAGAAAAGAAGCACGGTGGGAGAGGGGGGTATGTCTCTGATAGGGTTGACCATGGGAATAAACTGTAAACAAGTTTATCCAGTCAGTGAGTGATTGGGAGCAGTAAGTGAGTGAGAACATAGACAAAAGAGCATAGATAAAGGGGTTTGGGAGTTGTGGTGTAGAGCAGAGGACATGTCCAGCAGGCAAGACTGGACGAGTCCTTCAGTCCCAGAGAGAGCAAAAAAAAGAGAAAAGGGGGAGAAATGGCTACAACAAACAAGCTGAGCCAATGTCACAGATGGATGACTGATACAGAAAGAAACCAACTTATCTTAAGTTGTAGAGTTCAACATTCAGTCCAGAAGGCTGCAACGTGCACAGTCGGAAGATGAGGGGCTGTTCCTTAAGCTTGTGTTGGGCCCCATTATAACAGTGTAGGAGGCAACAGACTGTTAGGTCGTAGTGGGATGGAAAATTAAAGTGACAGGCAAGGAGAAGTTCAGCATTTGGAAAGCAATCACTCAATCTGCATTTGGTTTCTCCAGTGTGGAGGAGGCCACATTGTGAGCACCGAATGCGGTACACTAAAGTGGAAGAAGTGCAAGTGAATCGCAACGTCATCTGGAAAGACTGTTTGGGTTGATTTGAGACTGTTTGACATCAAGATACCTTCACTGGTAATTGCTCACTGGCTTTGGAGGCGATGCAGAGGAGGTTCACCAGGTTGATTCCAGAGATGAAGGGGGAGAGATTGAGTTGCCTGGGACTATACTCACTGAAATTCAGAAGAATGAAAGGGGATCTTATAGAAACATATAAAATTATGAAAGGGATAGATAAGATAGAAGCAGGAAGGTTGTTTCCATTGGTAGGTGAGGCTAGAACTCGGGGACATAGCCTCAAGATTTGGGAGAATAGATTTAGGACCGAGGTGAGGAGAAACTGCTTTTCCCATAGAGTAGTGAATCTGTGGAATTCTCTGACCAGGGAAGCAGTAGAGGCTACCTCATTAAGTATATTTAAGACTCAGTTGGATACAACAAATCCACCATCCCAGGAATTAGCCTGGTGAAACGTCACTGAACTCAGATCACAAGATATTCTTGTTTAGGTAGGAAGATCAGACCATACCATTCCAGATGCAATCACACAAGGGGTTTATATAATTGGAATGAGACATTTCTATTCTTGTATTCAAATCCTCTTGCAATAAAGGCTAATATATAAATTGCCTTGCTAAGTGCTTTTAGAACCCCTTATATTAACTTCCATTAATTCATGTACAGGGGCCTACAGGTTGCTCTGAACATCAACGATCTTCAGTCTTTCACCATTTATTTAACAATGATAAATACAAGCATCACAATCCTGGACATTAATGCTCTCGCACTCCCATTTAAGAAGAGTATGGGTCCTTTCATCATCCTGGCTAACAATTGTTCATCAATCAATTCTATCTGAATGGATTAGTAGCTTGCTTCCTTATATCCACTTAATGGTGTTTTGGTATGTGCAATATATTTTATTTCTGTATAAGACAATGGTTCTTCTTGTTATCATATCTTCAAGGGACTTCCCTTTGAAGTAGTGGAAGGATTTGCAGGCTGATTACGGTTTGACAGGCCACAGCAGAAACTCTGCTTCCATGGCAAAGCTAGCAGTGTGGCAGAGTGTTGTATGCATTCTGCCTAGTAAGGAGCAAGTCCTCACACTAGGTTTCCTGCCAAATATTGACCTTGAATTTAGAGTTGGGGTTTGTGCAGGGTTTGAACCCTACACCTTACACTCAGACACAAAAGTTCCTTTGAATAGAGCAAATATCAGTTTCCGCAACAGGGGTAACTGCATTCAAAGGTAATAATATATAAACTACAATACAAAAGCAGAAAACTTTGCCTTGTGTGATTGCCATGAACCATATGTCTTTAATTTCTTTTCTCTCAGACACCCTTCTAATTTATTCTGAAATGTTGATGTGATCTCTAGTTCAATCACTTTCTCTAGTGATGCATCTCACTCCCTCACAATCCTCTGCTAAAAGAAAGTTTCTCCTGCTCTTTATTTTAAAACTGTTCATTTACTTGATTGCTGTGAAATGCTATGGGACATCCTGAGCTCTACAAGCTTGCTGCATTTTGTTTAAATCACCAGAAGTGTGCTCCCAAGGTCTTTGATTTTATCATCACTATTTCAAAATTAGTATAAAACCAAGTCTTTGCTATCTTCACTGAGTTCCAGGTTTAAGATCTGCAGCGATGTTTGAAGTCATTTTTTCTTTAAGCCACCTGTACAAATAGGTAGAGGGCATTTGGCCCTTTGAGCTGTTCCATATTCAATGCAGCTGACCATATCCCTGCTCCTTTCACCCACCTTGTATGTCTCTTAATGCATCTGGCTGGCAAAGATGTGTGAATCACTTATTTATAATTAACAATCAAAATTTTTGATAGGACAGCTCCAAACTTCTACTGCACTTTCTGTGAAGAAGTGTTCCCGGACCTTTCTATTGAATGGCCTGGGTCTACTTCTGATGTTATGTTCCCTTATCCTCAACTCATAGTGGCTAGAGTGTTTCCTTCTACAGTATTCTATCAATTCCTTTTGTAAGAACTTCCTTCTGGATTTCAAGCCTGGTTTAAATAATCCACCATCATAATGTAATGCTTAGAACCCTGGTAACATCCTGCTGAATTGCAATATGCTCCTTCCAAGCCTTGTACATTGTCCTGACTGACCATAATCTAACCTGAACTTTTGACTAATCGAATAGCTGGTCGTTTTGGTCAGGTTTTACAAACAAATAAGGACATGTGGAGGAATTCATAATTGGTTTTTGGGGGACATGTGCACATGTCCCTAATGTTGTAGGGTAGGTCACCTGTGTGCATGCATCCATGGCTTTGCATTGTACATTTTTGTTAAATAATCATGGAAGGTGCCTGTGCCCCTATTTTACATTTTCCTCCATGCAACCTGTACGTACCCTGCACATGAACAACGGTCACTTCAGTACTATACATACAAGTACAGGAAATAAATAGTGTGCTAGGAGAGAATTGATAACTCCAGCGCTTCAGAATTTTAGCAAAGTAGTTTCACTTTCAAAGAGTAAAGAATTGTGGAAGAAAAGCTGGTGAAAACATTCGAGGACTTTTGATTTTGGGATAACTGAGATATTGTTGTGGTTCTTAGACCAAAATACTTGCTCAGTATTTTCCATTCAATAAAAAAATGGCATGCATTAAGATTTTCCTTGCTTCCCTACAAAGACATCAGCATAGCTAGAATCCACATTGATTTCCACAGTAATTTATCTAACTTGTTAATAAAAAAAAATTATCAGTGAAAAACCATTTAGTTTAAATATCAGACCTGTTATCAAGATAAATGTGTGAATAGGTAAATCACAGCCCACACATGGAACTGGCAACTGATTGTTGGTGGGGTGAGGTTATAGTCGTAGAAGATAGGAGTATTAGGATAATTAATGTTCATGCAGTAAAGGTGGCAACAAGGACTGTTAAACTGTGATGCTGAATAAGTCCAGTGCCTGATGGAAGAACTCCAACCAGCATATTCATTAGACCTCAAAGAAACCAAACATAATTGGCTCACCAGCTTTTACCTACATAACTGTGCAGAACATCTGTGCTTCCATGCAAAAATGGAAGTCCCAAATGTCCACTCGTCTAATTGCTGCTAATTGAACCATTGTGCTCTGCTAATTGAACCATTGTGCTCTGCTATTGACCTCCTCACAAAACATTCTACAGGGGAATCACTTCTCTGATCCAATGCTTTGAGACCTTGAGTTCAATAGAAATAAGGCAAATTAATTTTTAAAATTATAATTTTGCTTTGGTTTATTATTTTTAGCTATTTATGTATTTTTATTGATTTTAATTGACTGCTTTGCAAAAAGTAATTAATTATTTACTTCAATTTTGATTGACCATAAGTATCTCTGAATGTCAGACATTTAATTCATTAAATACTCTGGAGCTTTAGTAGCTGATGAGGTCCCGCCCCCAGCTCCACCTTCCCCTAGAGGTGTTTCAGGACTGAAGCTCAGTCACTGTCCAAATTCCACTTCTGGCCTCCAGGATGTGGAGGGTCACTGAGATGGGCTCTTGGCTCAAGCCCAGGTAAACATGAGCAGACTGCAGATTGATTTTGGGCTGGGGAGCCAGTTCCACAAAATCTGTAATTAAATTATAATGAAAAGAAAGCCTTACCTCCCTTGTTATCTTTCAGAATGTCCTAAAGCATTTTACAGCTGCTAAAATACTTATGAAATAATGAAGTCATTGTTGTGGTGAAGGAAAGTTGTTCATGTTTTGTATAGGCCTTTTAATCCTATTTAAAGAGCAATTTATAGGTGCAATCACAATTTAGAACATGGGTTATGGCTGATAACATGAAAACAAGAAAGAGGTGCAGGAACAGAACATTTGGCCCTTTGAGCCTGCTCTGCCATTCATTCTAAATTATGGGTGATTTTCTACCTCAGCTCCACTTTCCTGCATTCTCTCCATATCCCTTTATTCTATGAATGTCCAGAAATCTATCAATCTCTGTTTCAAAAGAACACAATGACCAAGCCTCCGCAGATCTCTGGTGTAGAGAATCCAAAGATTCATTACCTTTTGAATGAGGCAATTTTTCCTTAACCCAATCCTTCGTGGCTTCCCCATTATTCTGAATCTATGACACATGGCTCTGGATTCCTCAGCCAAGGGAAATGTCCTCCCTGCATGACACCCTGTCAAGTTCCTTGAGGGTTTTGTAAGTTTCAACGAGATCTCCCATTCTGGAGAATACGGTCTACTCAATTTTTCCTCATCTGACAAACCCAGCATCCCAGGAACCAGTCTAATGAATATTCACTGCACCCACTCTTTGGCAAGTACAACCTTTAGTGGGTAAGGAGACCAAATCTGTACAGAATATTCCTGGTGCAGTCTGACTGTAATTATGCAGAGCCTTGGTAAGACTTCTTTACTCCTTGAATCCTCTTCAATAAAGACTAACATGGATAATTATGAGGGACATAGATTGGGTAGAAAGTAGAAAGCTTTTCCCCATATCAGAGGTATCTAAGCCTAGAGTGAATAGGTTTAGGGTAAGGGGTAAGAAGTTTAGAGGAGATCTAAGGAGGAATTTTTACCATCCAGTGGGAGTTGCAGTCTGACACACATTGCCTCTGGGGGTAGTGGAGACAGGTACTCTCGCAACAATTAAGTATCTGGATGAGCGAAAAACAAACCGCTGGAGGAAATCAGTGGGTCAAGCAGCACCTGATTGGGAAGGAATTGTCAACATTTTGGGTCAAGACCCTGCATCAGGATGGTCCTGCAGCAGGCCGCTCATCCCACTGAGTTCCTCCAGCAGTTTTTTTGCTCCAGATTTCACCATCTGCAGTCTCTTGTGTCTCCACTCGTATCACCAAGGAATAGAAGCTCAGGACCAAGAGTTGTTAAATGGGAATAGTATGGATGGATACATGATAGTCAGCATGGACATGGTAGGCCAAAAGGCCAGTTCCTGTGCTGTATGACTCAATGACTTTATAGCAATTGCCTACCTAATCATTTGCTGTATCTCCATGTTAACTTTCAGTGACCAGTGCACCAGCAGAACCAGGTCCTTTTGAACATCAACACTTGCCAATCTCTTACCATTTAACAAATTCTCTGCTTGTCTGGTTAGTGCATCAACTTCACATTTTTCCACATTATATTCCATTTGCCACGTTCTTGCCAGTTGACTCAGCTTGCCCATATAACTTCAAGCCAACTTATTCTCTCCTCCCAACTCACGGTCCCACTTTGTTCTGTATCATCAAACTTAGAAATATGACATTTGGTCCCCTCAGCCAAATCGTTAATATGTAATGTGAATAGTTAGGGCCCTAGCACTGATACCTGCAGTACTCTCTTGGTTACAGTCTGCAAACTTGAGAATCTGTTTTTAACACTTTTTTCTGTCCAGTAACCAATTCTCAATCTACATTATTATATTACCTCTTCCTCCATATACTTTAACCTTGTTGACCAACCTCCTGTGTAGGACCTTTTCAAAAGCCTTAGTGTAACAGAGTCATATAGCAAGGAAACAGGACCTTTCGTCCAACTGGTCCACGCTGACCAAGATGACCACCCAGTCTTGTCTCATTTGCCTGTGTTTGACCCATAAACCTTTTAAACCTTTCCTATCCGTGTACCTATCAATGAAAACTCCTGAAAAAAGTTTGCAGAAATGATCCAAAATATATGAAAGGGAAAACAATGGTGTTTACTACAGGAGTTACTGTACTACAATAGGACCACAGTGGTTTCCATCAGGACCTCGATGCCTCAATGCCATGCTGTCTGCTGGGAATTGAGTCAATACTTAAGGAACCCTCTCTGTGGCAGCCACAGTACAACAGCAGAAAAGATGTCACAGAGGTAAGGGAAAACATGGGAGAGGGGAATGGACACTTCCGATCCTACCACCTGCCGTAGATGCTGTGAACTGTCTCCATTGACTCCCAAACAGCATGTGGCCAAAAGCCAAAATGAGTGTGGGCAGATGAAGGCACCAGTGGCCCCTGCATACATGTTACAGTGTGTAAGACAACATCCTGCAATCACTGAAGAACTCAAGTGACATAACACCATGCTGGCCATTGAAGAGTGAGGTTGGGAGATGCCGCGTGCACTACAGGGGCGGGACGGAATGGGCCTTTTAATTCCTATTCCATCCCCACACCCTGCAAAGTGTCCTTCTGTTTTGTTTTGATTTAGTAGTGAAGGTCATAGAGTTCCCACTTCAACTGGCTATTGAGGAAACCTGCAATAGATGACCTATGATACCACATTGAGCTTGGATGCAGTTTATTGACTGAGAAATGATTGTCAACACAATCTAACATGCACATAATAGCCATTATATGCATTTCTGTACATTAGAAACTTGTATAAGTGGTACCAGTTTCTAAGCTACAGACTGCAATTCACAAATATGGTTCTTATCGCCATTGTTGATTCACTAGTTAAATTTAAAGTGCATTCATTTTTCACCACAGTATCTGCGATCAGTTTTAACTTGCCACGAACTAAGAATGCTAATGCGTTATTTGCAGATCAAGACACTTTTTAAAGGCAAGTCAGTAAAATATTACTCAGTTATAAGAATAATATCATATTACTTTCTAAAAACTATGTTGTAATGGTATAAAACTAATCAAAAAGTGATTTACTGATGAAAATCAAAAAAACCCTGCAAAACTGGAAATCTAATTTACTGATGATGGATTACTGATACTGATCATCTATTTACTGATGATGGATTAGTACAGAAATTGATGATGAAGGAGACAAATCGCTACTTTAACCAGAATGAAAATTGTGTCACATTGAAAATCTCAATCAAGTCTGTTGGCTAGAGATGGATTATACATTCAGTATGAAGACTCAGCAGGGCTGAACCCTGATCTGGAAATCTGAGCAATGGATAGTGAGTTTTTGATAGATGATTGCAAAAAAAAGAAGGCATCTTAGTTGAGTCGAAACCTGATTCTGTTCTAACACCCTGAAACCTGGCTATGTTTACCTTTGTGTAGTTAGATCAAGGCTAATTTTATTTACATAACTATTGGAGTGTCCTTTAAAAAAAACCATTTGATTCATAATCCCCTTCAGGAAGAGCAGGCTTTAAGAACATCCTCAGTGATGCTATGACCAGGGTGTGAGTGCCAAAGGTGAGCCTGAAGAATTTGCAACCAGGTTCAGCCAAAAGTACCAAGTTGATGATCCATCTCACCTTCCTTCCGAAGTACCCACCATTACAGGTTAATCTCTCTCTTGTTCCAGATAGTCCTTGCCTTATGCTTTTGTGGTGTGGATCTTATTTGACACTGATCAGCCCACACCTGAATGTTGTCTAGACCTTGGTGCATGCAGGCTAAGGAATTATGACCATTGTGCAATAATCAGCCAATGTTTATGATCTTGTAATAGAAGAAAGGCCTTGATGAAGCACCTGAAGATAGTTGAGTCTAGGCCACTGTCCTGAGGAACTCCTGCAGTAATGCCTTTGTGCTGGGACAACAACCACAACCACCTTCCCTGACGTGAGATATAACTCCAACCACTGGTGTCTTTTCCCTTTGATGCCCTTGACTTTAGTTTTTACTGGTGCCCCTTGTTGCCACACTTGGTCAAATATTGGCTTGATGTCAAGTGTAGTCACTCTCAACTCACTTTTTGGAGTTTTGCTCTTTGCTCCATGTTTGGATCAAGCCCAATGTGGTCTAAAGCTAATTCATTCTGGCAATACAAATAGGCCATCAGTGAGCAGGTTATTTACGGGTAAGTGCAGCTTTATAGCACTGTTGATGGCACCTTTTACTACTCTACTGATTTTTGAAAATAGATTTGGATGCTAATAAGCTGGATTGGATTTGTCTTGCCTTTAGTTAACAGGACATACTTGGGCAGTTTTATGCATTGTTGGGTGGATGCCAGATGTTATAACTCCTCTGGAGCAGCTAGACTAGAGACGCAGTTAGTTTCTGATCACAAGTCATCAGTAATACAGTTTGAATGTTGTCTGATCACATAGACTTAGCTGTATCCAGAGCTCTCGACAAATTGACTTCTGTGATGATGGGTATCTAAGAAAGAAGCTGAGGTGGATCATCAACTTGACACTTCTGGCTGAACCTTGTCTTTGGCGCTTGCACCCAAGGCGAAGCATCATTAAAGATGTTCTTAAAGCCTTCTCCTCCTGTTAAGTGTTTAATTGGCAGCTGATTAGGGTTGGCAGAGTTTTAAAGGAAACATAAGAGACTGCAGATGCCAGAATCTGGAGCAGAAAATAAACTGCTGGAAGAACTCACAGGTTAAGCAGCATCTGAGGAGGCAAGGAGATGGCCAAAATTT